>NC_057409.1:28078306-28378306 GCF_019320065.1 Cervus canadensis
GAAAAGCAATCTGAGCCACAGCAAAGATGCTTAATAAATAATTGATTCAAGCAACAGTCATTGATCAGCTATAAATTATATCTCATGATGTGATGCAATTTGAACTACACAGTAACATTAGGAAGTAGTATATTTTTGTCTAAAAATCAGTTGAATCTGAATCCAATCAAGCTTTTGGCTCCAACTTCCAGTTTATAGGAAATAAAGAGAAACATTGTCACAAGAAGGCCATCTGACAAATTCAGAATGTAGGCCAATGTATGAAGGAATGACCTCATTTCTTCAACAAATTCAGAGTATAAAAAAAGAGTGAGGTTTCCTATGTTGTAAGATACTTAAGAGACGTAATCACATCAATGAGTGGACCTTGTTTAGATACTGATTCAAATAAGCCAACTGCAATTGTCTTTTGAGACAATAGAGAAATCTGAATATAGACAGGGGACATTAAGAACATAGATAACGTTAAGAAATCATTATTAAGTTTTTTTTAGTTTACTGAATGGTGACAACCCCCCTCCCACCAATATATCCTTGTCTTAATTCCAGGAACCTGTAAATATTACCTTATTTGGCAAAATATGTGATTAATGATTTTGAGATGATCTTGAAAGGATTAATAAATTTTCCTGGATTATCTGGGTGGGCCCTAAATCCAATAAGAAGAATCCCTAGTGAGGCAGAAAGAGATGGGACAGACACAGAGAAGATACAGAAAAAAATGGAGAGGCAACTTGTCACCAAGAAGGTAGAGATCAGAGCTAAGTAGAATGCCTGGGGGCACCAGAAGGTGGAAGAGACAAGAATGGATTCTTCCTTAGAATCTTCTGAGGAAAGGGGGTTCTTCAGACAAACTGATTTCAGAATTCTGGCTTCTAGAACCATGAGAGAATTTGTTGTTTTAAGTCACCAAATTTGTGGTAATGTGTTGGCAGCCACAGGATGGATATTGTGACATTATTTAAGAAGATATCCTTATTTTTTACCAGATACTTTAAGGTATTAAACGACATGATGCCAAGGAGTTGCCTCTGTGTGTGTGTGTGTGTGTGTGTGTGTGTGTGCGCGCGTGCGCACGCGCTTGTGCTTTAAAATACTACAGCAAACACTGTAGTAGCAATGAGCACACCTAACACCCAGGTCTTAGTTTCTAATATCACTCCATTACCAGGAACCAGGGCTTCCCTGGTGGTAAAGAATCCACCTGCAATGTGGGAGACCTGGGTTCAATCCCTGGGTTGGGAAGATTCCTTGGAGAAGATGATGGCAACCTACTCCAGTATTCTTGCCTGGAGAATCCCATGGACAGAGGAGCCTGGCGGGCTACAGTCCATGGGGTCTCAATGAGTTGGACGTGACTGAACGACTAAGCATAGTAGGAACCAGGGCTCCTCTGAGAAATGGCTGATTCTAGGACTAGGGCAGGAAATACACAAAATGAGCCGGATGCGCCTGGTGGTGCCAGAAAGAAAGTTACCAAAACAAGCCAAAACAACAGACTGGTGGGGAGATGTAACAGGAGCTAACTCAAAGAACTCCCAATGACCAAAGTTGCAATAATTGGAGCAATAAAATTAAAGTAGCAGTGCTTTTATAACCCAAAGTATAAAACAAATACCCATGAGTCATTGGTATAAATAAATGGTTGAGGACTCCCCTGGTGGCTCAGTGGTAAAGACTCTGCCTACCAATACAGGAGACATTGATTTGATCCTTGGTCCAGGAAGATCCCACACGCCGCAGAGCAACTAAGGCCTTGTGCCACAACTGCTGAGCCCATGTGCTGTAGAGCCCATGCCCTGCAACAAGAGAAGCCACCGCAATGAGAAACCGACTCACTGCAACTAGAGAAAGCCTGCATGCAGCAATGAAGAACCAGTGAAGCCAAAAATGAATAAAATTTAAAAATAACTAAATGGTTGAATGTGTTCACAAATGTGATAAAGAGAACTCTCCTATGCAGAAGAATTAAAAGAAAAAATGTAGATATTCAGCCCTAAAGGTGGGGAAGCATAACCCACATTCCTTAAGTTTGGGCTGTGCAGAGTGACTTCTTTCCAAAGAGTACAGTATGGAAGTGGGGGGGTAGCGTAAGGCAAAAGTAGTAACAGTAGAAAAATCTGACAAACACTTCAGCCAGATGATCAAGGTCAACATCACGTAGATAGTATATGCCCTTGATAGATGATGAAAATGGCATTTTGCTTTTGTGATTTCCCTCCCCAAAACTCATAACTCCAGTCCAGTCGTGAGAAACATCAGGCAAATTCCAGTAGAGGAGCATCCTGCAAAATGCCTGACCAGTATTTCTCAAAATTGTCAAGGTTTTCAAAAACTAGATATTTCTAAAGAAACTCTTACAGCCAGAGGAGCCCAAGGAAACAACTAAATGATGTGTAATGAGATCCTGGAACAGAAAAAGGACACTGGGTAACAATTAAGGAACTCTGAATAAAATGCAGGTTTTAGCTGATAATACAGTTCACCCTTAAACAATGTTTGAACCATGTGAATTCACTTATTCGTGAATTTTTTTCAGTAAATACACACTACAGTACTACATAATACACAGTTGGTTGAACCCTCAGGTATGGAGGGCTGACTATAAAGTTATACTCAGATTTTCAATTGTGTGGGGGTAACCACCCCCCCAAGCCCTAAGTTCTTAAAGGGTCAACTGTGTATCAATGTTGATTACACTAATTGTAACAAATATATCAAAATAATGTAAGATGCTAATAATAGGGGAAATTGTGTATAGATAGAGGCAAGGTATAATATATGAACCCTTTGTACTATCTGCTCAATTTTTCTGTAAATCTAAAATTGTTCTAAAATATAAAGTCTTTATATATAATCCTAAAAAAAAAAACTAGCAATAGAAATTTGCCTAGTCCACCTTAACCAAATTATAGATGTAACTTCACCAATAATGGGAATAAGTAACATCATCAGCCTCCAGATACAATGTACGAAGAGGACACATCATCACTTACAAGTGTTTCTACCAAAAATGTATAACCAGCATCAAATCACACACACAAAAAATCAGATACACCCAAACATCAGATTTACACAAACCAAAAAGAAATATCAGACACACTCAAAATATCAATCACTATCATAAAATTAAGGAAGGAATGAGGAATGGTTCTAGATTTGAGGCAAAAGAGATCTCATAACCAAACACAAAGCATGATCTTGGGTTGGAACCTAGACCAGGAGAAAAACTGGTATAAAGAACATTATTGGAACAACTGGGATATGATGGCTGTAGGTTAAATCATATTATATCAATGTTGAATTTCTTATACTGTGATTATATAAGAAATATCCTTGCTGTTAAGAAATACAAGTCTTGGGGGGCTGCACTGCACGGCATGCAGGGAAGTTCCCCAACCAGGGATCAAACCTGTGCTCCCTGCACTGGAACTGCAGAGTCTTAACCACTGGCCTGCCAGGGAAGTCCCCGAAATGCAAGTTTTCTAACAGTAAAGAAGCATGGTATTTACAGCTTACCATCATATGGTTCAGAAAAATACGATAAAACCCACTGAGGCAAAATGTTAACAGTTCGTGAATCTGGGTGAAGGGTGTATGGGAATTCTTCACACTGTTCTTATTATTTCCAAAAAATAATTTTAAACTATAGCAATAACAATAAAGACAGCTGAGCACCAAAGAATTGATGTTTTCGAATTGTGGTACTGGAGAAGACTCTTGAGAGTCCCTTGGACAGCAAAGAGATCAAACCAGTCAATCCTAAAGGAAATCAGCCCTGAATATTCACTGGAAGGATTGATGTTGAAGGTGAAACTCCAATACTTTGGCCACCTAATGTGAAGAGCTGACTCACTGGAAAAGGTCCTGATGCTGGGAAAGACTGAGGCAGGAGAGGAAGGGGGTGACAAAGGTTGAGATGGTTAGATGGTATCACCAGCTCAATGGACATGAATTTGAGCAAACTCTGGGAGATAGTGAAGGACAGGGAATCCTGGTGTGCTACAGTTCATGGGGTCACAAAGAATCAGACACAACTCAGTGACCCAACAACAACAGATAGCAATAACAAAATTTAAAATGGAACAGGTAGAACCAGTGTGACAAAATGTTGATGGCGGCTGAATTTGTGAGATCAGGATATGGGTATTTCACCTGCCATTCTCTCTACTTTTTTTGTGTTTGAAAACTTTAAGCTCCCACGTTCACTTTCACTGAAATGAGGTGTCACAGTGGTATCAGGAGTTGGAACGTGGATAAATCAGGCTGCTCTGAGACCTGCTTGTGATTCTGCCATAATGCATCTCAGGGCAACTGTGGTTGTAAAAGAAGTGAATCTGACAACTGGGGAAATTCTTCCCAACAAGGTTTTCTTTATTGGGCTTGCCTGAATTTATAGACTAGAGAAGGTCCTTTCATAGTAAGACAATTAATGAAAGTGAAAAAAAAGGGTTTAAAAAAAAAAGAAAACTTTAAGCTCCTTCTCCCCTCCCCAAAAGTTAAAATACATACACCCTTGTATGCACATATGCTCAGTCACTTCAGTCATGTCAGACTCTTTGTGACGCTATGGACATAGTCCACAAGGCTCCTCTGTCCATGGGATTCTCTGGGCTAGAATACTGGAGTGGGTTGCCATTTCCTTCATGTATGCATGTAAAAGAAGCACAAATCCTTATGCCTTCCAGACATTCTCTAAATTCCAGGCACCACTCAGACTTCACTCCAAATCCCCTCAGCACTGTGATAACTGCTGGGTGTAAAACTGTTTACACATTTCTAATCCTCTAGATTGTAAACTCACAGGGATGGGAACATATTTTCTTATTATGCTTCCTCTAAACTGATTGTTGTTTAATGCAATACATAGCCTAGAAAGTTTTGATGTAAGTGTGACTTCTCTACATTAAACTGTTTATGTACCAGACAAGCAAGATATTTCAAGCTAGTATTTAACAAATTATTTGGAAAAGACAATTCTTTTACAAGGTAATTTCCCCCTAATTTATCATTTAAGAAAAAAATATCCAGATTTAAAGATACAATACTGTATACATATTTGTCTTAATGTAGATAGGTCTTAGGGAAGTACTGTGGTTTTGATAAAACCAAAAACCCAAAAGTTCTGATTTGTTAGAGATAAAAGTACTCAAAGTAATCAAAGTACTCATGGATAGCATTATATGTTGTCCAGGATTTGTTTTAAAATACTCAAGTAAAAAAAGGATAAGGTAGCTACTGAAGTGGCGATGGCATTCACTGAACTAATCTTTTTGTGTGTACCTTTGAAAATTTCCAACTAATAGAAATAATATGTTCAAAATTAAACTCGAGTTTCCCTACCCATTACCACTTCACTAATGGCCTTCCCCATTTCAGTTAACAGGAATTCCATCCTTCCAACTGTTCAGGCCAAAAAGTCATCCTTGACTGCTTTCCTTTGTTACATTCTCACATCCAATCAGTCCAGAAAACTTATTTTCTCCATGTTCAGAATATATTCAAAATCTGGCTACTTTTTACCATTCCATTGGCACCACCCCAGTCCAGGACACCACTATCTCTCGTGAGGAGTATCACAAAGCCTCCTAAGTACTCCCCACTTCCCATCCTCCCCACTCCCCTGTCCATTCACAACACCAGAATGAAGGGCAATCTTCTAGAACATAAGGTAGATGTTAGAACTCCTCTGATCAAACTAATAGATCCCTGCTCTGTGTAAAGTACAAGGTCTGCAAGGCCTCCATCTGGTCCCCATTACCTTCCTGTCCTCATTTCCTATGATTCTCCCCCTTCTTCACGTCTTTCATCCAAAATGGCCTCCTCACAGCTCCTTCAGCACTCCAGGCATACTTCCATCTCAGGGCCTTTGAAGACCATTCTCCCGGCATAGTTGTTTTCCTGAGAGAGCTGTACTGCTTCATTCAAATGTTTTTGTTCAAACGTCACCTTCTAAGTAAGGCCTACCCTGGCTATCCAACTCAGCTCTCCTCATCCCCTTCTTCCTGCTTTACATTTCTCTGGAGCTTTTATCACATTCCTACATACTAAACAATCTTACATACATACTAAACAATTCACTCAGTTTAATAAGCTCTCTACCTCCCTGACGAGAATGCAAAATCTCTGACAAACAAGCACTGTTTTACCTCCAATGCCTAGAATGGTATCTGGCATATAGAAAGGACTCAATAAATACATGTTATAGAAAACAGACTGGGGGTTGCCAAGTGGGGAGGGGCCTGGGCGAGCTCCTGAAATGGGAGAGGTCTGGATTGGGAGTCTGAGCTTAACAGATGCAAACTGTATATATAGAATGGATAAATAAAAAGGTCTCACTATATAGCACAGGCAACTATCTTCAATATCCTGTGATAAACCATAATGGAAAAGAATATGAAAAAGAACTGTTGTTCAGTTATCTCCAACTCTTTGTGACCCCATGGGCTGCAGCATGCCAAACTTCCTGGTCCTTCACTATCTCCCGGAGTTTGCTTAAACTCGTATCCATTGAGTCAGTGATGCCATCCAACCATCTCATCCTCAGTTGCCCCCTTCTCCCCCTGTCCTCAATCTTTCCCAGCAAAAGAATACATATATACATACATATATAACTGAGTCACTTTGCTATATAGCAGTAATTAACATAACATGGTAATTCAACTATATTTCAATAAAAAAATAAATGTAGGGACTTCCCTGGTGGTCCAGTGGTTACGAATCCGCCTTCCAATGCAGGGAACATGAATTCAGTCCCTGGTTGGGGAACTAGGATCCCACATGCGTTGGGGGAACTAGGATCCCACATGCGTTGGGGCAACTAAGCTGGCTCACTGCAACTACTGAGCCCACACGCCCCACAACTAGAGAAACCGGCTCATCCCGAAAAAAAGATCCTGTGTGCTGCAACCAAGACCCGACACAACCAAATAAATAAATTAAAAATAAATAAGTGTTAAAAATAAATTTAAAAACAAATAAATATGTTGAATTGAAATGAAATAATCTGAATAGGAAGAAATTATGGTGGTCTCTAGAAAACATGTTATTTTTGCCAAAATACAAATACAGACAATGGGCAATGAAAATAAGGTCTAAATAAAAGAACCTGCTGGGAAGATTTCAGGAGCTCCAGAAAGGAAGAAAACCTCTCAGGCAGAAGGTATCCTGGAAGCATGTCCCTGGGGTTTAAAGGCACATTATTGGAGAAAAGATCCTTTGATGTAGAGAAGAAACACGTCTCCTCTGGCACCAACAATCATGAAGTTTACTGGTTAAAATCATCCTGAATCTGGGGGAAAGGAGGAGCTTTATACATAAATCTCTTCTAGGTTCTCGTTCTCAAATCAGCTGATTGGCGGCTTGTCTGTTTCAGTCTCTTTAGTAGGTGGCTTGTTGAGTAGAAGGAAGGATTGGCAACAGTAGGGCAACGAAGGTTGGACCCCAGGAAGCTGGGGTCATGTACTATGTGTTGGCCTCAGGAGGTGGATGAGTTTCCTGCAGTGTTTGGCAGAGGCAGGTCTGGGACTGCTGTGTGGGAGTAACTGATTCCCCAGAGAGAGCAAGGCTAATTTCTCACTGGCGCCCAGGGATACCAGCACCTGTGGGACAGAGAGAGATGACAAAACACGACATGCAGAGTACTCTCATTTGGCCCAGCAATTCCCACTCTAGAAAAGAAAGCAAAAGAACATGAGCTCTCGGGGATTCAAAATAGATTATGTGGGAAAAGACAGACTTTGGAGACAGGAACCACTAGGACCAGACTACTTCCATTCTCTTTGGTCACAGACCATGAGACCAAGGCACCAAAGGACCCATGAACTTGTCCCCAGGAAGAGATAATAAATGCAGCAGCCAGAAGGTGAGATTCCCAACCATGGATCTAGGCCAGTGTGAATTACCACCAAAAATCCCTTTTATTATTTCCCCACACAGACTACAGAAAATTCTGTAGTATATATCATCACCATCCTGTTAAAACTTCTCTTCTGCAAGAACTGCCCAAATGCCACCACATGGAGCTATTATAATTTGGGGGTTTGGCTTTATCATGGGCTTCCCTGGTGGCTCAGATACTAAAGAATCCGCCTACAATGTGGGAGGCCTGGGTTCAATCTCTGGGTTGGGAAAATCCCCTGGAGGAGGGCACAGCAACCCACTCCAGTATTCTTGCCTGGAGAATCCACATGGACAGAGGAGCCTGGAGGGCGACAGTCCATGGGGTCTCAAAGAGTCGGACATGACTGAGCGACTAAGCACACATAGCATACAACTTTATCACAGGTAAATGTGTGATTTTCAATTGTGCTGTTTATATACTGAAAATTGAGCAAAAAAAAAAAAAAAAACAACAGAATAAAGCAGTGGTTAAGAGCATGGGCTCTAGGGACAGTCCAATGGTTAAGAGTTCAAGCTTCTACTTCAGGAGCCACAGGTTCAATCAGGAAGAGAACTAAGATCCAGTATCCCGAATGGCATAACCAAAAAGAACATGGGCTCTAGACTCAGACTCTTGAGTTGAAAAGCCCAATCCCACGTTAGCTCTGTGACTGGGACAAGTGATTAAATTCTTTGTGCCTCAGTTTCATCGCCTGCCTAATGAGAAGGATAGCTTAAACCAGATAATAAAGGTAAAATGCTTAGCATGGTACTTTTCATATGGTTAAGCGCTAAAAAAGATCGCATCTTCATGGCCCTCAGAAAAAAACGACTCTATGCCTCAGCACCTCTAGTCTTCCCTCCCCCTCTCCTGCACAGCCTCCAGAAGACAGCAACGCTGCTCCTTGACAGCCCAGGCATTGCCAAGCCAAATGGAGCCCTCTTCAGGCCCCTTCCCACCTCCAGGTGGGAGATATTAGGTGAAAAACTCATGTCCAAGTCATGCCTCCTGAGTTTCCTGCTCCCAGAGAAGGAGGCAGCTTGGTTCCCAGATGTCCCAATTCCTTAAAGATTATCTCAGAAAAAATGTGAAAACAGCCGTGTCGTGGTGATTCACATGTCCCCTGGGATGTACCTGATGGATGCAGGGCTCCTGTCGGAGGCTGCGGAGAGCAACGAGGGCAGCTTCCTTCACATTTGGCTGGGGGTCTCCACACGCCATCTCCAGGAGCCGCTGGGGCACTTGGCACTGTAAAAGCTCCTCCCCCAGACCCTCAGGCCCCAGGTTGCCCAGAGCTGATACAGCATTGCGTCGGATACCAGCCTGAGGATCTTCAAGCAACTGGGTCATACCAGGTACTGCGGCTGCCAGGGCAGGTCCCAGGGGACCAGCTTGGTAGGCTGCGTTGCCTACAGCAAAGCTGGCTCCACGCCGCACAGCAGGGTCCTTGTCTCCGAGCCCCAGCAGCAGAAGGTTGAGCAGTCCTGCCTGGCTCTGCAGGGCCCCACGCAGGGCCATGCTGTGTTGGAGCAAGTGTCCCAGGAGCCCGTAAGTACGGGCCCGCACAGAAGTCTCTGGGTGGCTCAGGAGGCTGCGCAGGGGCCGATAGGATTCATCGGAGCCAGCCAGGAGTTCGTGGATAAAAGACAAATGGCTAGGAGACAGTAACCGGGCAGTGTGGGCCAGGAGGGAGAGAAGGTCAGACGTCAGCAGAGGCTGGTCACCCAGGAGGGCAATGGAGAGGAACGAGACGGTGGTTCTAGGGGAGGCAGCCACTGTGTTCACAAACTGGTTGAGAAAAGCGGGCTCCGAGAGGGCCAGGCGTGTGAGGAGACTGATGGGCAGCTCAACTTGTGTCAGAGGGAGATGGTGACAGCAGACCTGAAGGAGGGGGAGGGGTGCAGGCAAACCAGTTCAGGGAGAGGGAGAACGCACTGCTGAGAAGTTACTAGAAATAGCCCAAAGCCTGGGGGAGAGAGAAGCCAAGTTCTGCAGAGAACACCACAGAGGGTTGGAAGACCTGGGTCACAGCACCGCACGTGAGACAGACACCACCTGGAGCCTGGGAGAACATGTCCTTCCCAAAGCCAGGCCACGGTCTGCAAGGCCTCAGTCTCTCTGCCTTCAGAGACCCACTCACTGCTTAGTGCCAACAATCGCCAGAGAAGCGATTCCTGGCTGAGGAGCAGCGTCTCCAGGGCCTAGACCAGGATGAGAGAATCAAGAGAATCCAGACAAGGGACTGATGGAGAGAAGAGTCATCAGCCCAGCTCCAACCACATGCCTCTGTTCAGGCTTGCATGCTCCCTCCACTCCAGTCTCAGATGCCGTATGCCTCCAGGGACCTGGGAGAGCCCTAGAGCTGCCAGGAAGTGAATGTGACACAAGGTTGACCACCTTCCTGCCTGGGTGGCTTCCCTGGTACCTGCAGTAGGTGGGCGGTGACTTCTGAGTCTGTGAGGTCAGCCAAGACACCTTCAAGGAGGTCAGCATCCACATCCAGGGCAAAAGGGAAGCAGAGGAGCTGGCAGACAGAGAGCACCACGACGGGGAGAAACTCAGACCCTTGTGGCCTAAAGGAGGGCAGCGTGGAAGGACAGACTCGGTCTGGCTCACCCAGCCTTCCATATTCTCCCCCCAACCCTCCTTCCCCAACCTCAGTAATCACATTTCTTGTCTCACAGCTCAGGCTGTCAGCTCTCTCTCTCCTGCCTCCCCCCATCCATACCACCCATAATAGCAGAATTGAAATTTTCAACTCACGCCTGACCCAGGTGATGCAGGAAGCTGGGCGAAAGCAGATGCTTCAGGGTGGACATGAGGATACTTCCACGCTGAGACAGGTGACTCAGGCATAACTGGGGCTCCTGGGTAAAGGTGGCCATGGCCAAACTCAGCAGGGCTGCCATGCCTGGAAACACCAACAGTGGAGACCCAGTGGAGCAGGCAAGAGGCCTAGATGCCCCTGCATCCCCATGGTTCTCAGGGCCACCACCTGTTCCCTGATCCCTTCCCCATCCTTGAGCAGCTCCCACGCAGACTCTGCCATCCCCTCCCAAGGCAGCAGCACTAGTACCCCTCTCCGTGGGCCAACCCAGTTCCAGGCTGTTTCCTCTTAAAGATGGATCAGTACGCTGGCCAGACAAAAGGAGCCATGCTGTCGGAATTGAGATACCTTGGGGTGAGATCAGCGTCCAGTCTGGCTCTAGGCTTTGTGGGCTAGACAGCGACACCTCCTCTTCCTGTGTAGATGCCTCCTCGGGGAGCCTCAGAGCCATGAAGAAGCGGTGCCACAGAACGGTCCACATCTCTGAGCTGGCCACGTCCCTTATCGGATTACCCTTCCCCTGCTAAAGCCAAAATTGAGAAGGGGAGAAGGGGGAGGGCCAAGTCAGGAGTCAAAATGCCTTTTTTTCACTCTTCTGCCTGATCTATGAGGAAGGAGAGTCCCAGAAACAATTCTTTCTGTTTTCCCACCTAGGATTTCCCTGTTGTCTCAGTTTCCTCTCTTATCACAACTTAACCCCCCGACCTCTCAACCCATGTGTATGCTTACTGGAAACCAGGCAATTACAGCTTTCTTTCCACTGAATCCCAAGGGATGCAGCTGAATGGCTCCCCTTAAAGGGTCTGTACTGGGGTAGATGGGCCCAATCTAAGGCCATCACTGGTAGTCTGAGAGGGGAGGTGACTGTGTGGCTTCTTCCTTCCTCTTGGCCAGTGGCCCCCCAAGGCGCCCAGTTTCTCTCTCCTTAGTTCCCATGCATCCTGGGATGCAGCTGTACCTGGGTAAGGAGCTGCAGCAGAAGGATGAGGAGGCCGTCATAGAATCCACAGCCACCAGGTGGAGTCAGCCGGACCTGATAGAGAGAGGCAGGAAGAGAGCAGATCCCTGAGAGGGGCGAGCTGACCACACAGACCTGCGCAGCCAACTCCAAGTCAGGCAAAAGGAGTTCTTTTTTGGCCCAGAGTAGTGGGGAGAGTTCTTTTGAACTTAGGAGTCTTGGATGGATGGATGCACAGCGTGCTTAATCGTGTTTGACTCTTTGGGACCCCACAGACTGCAGTCTGCCAGACTCCTCTGTCCATGGAATTTTCCAGGCAAGCATACTGGAGTGGGTTGCCATTTCCTCCTCCAGAGGATCTTCCTGACCTAGGGATCAAACCCACATCTCCTGCAGCTCCTGCAATGGCAGGCAGATTCTTTACCACTCTGTGTCTTGGTTCCTGCCTATTCATTCAATGACTATCTCTGTCCTAAAGACACGCAGTTTGGTAGGGTAACCAGCCACAGAAACAACTACAGTTTAGGAAGACACTTATTGAGCAAGAGGCTCTGAGGTAGGGGCTGTGGAGAGGGAGGCGGGATAGTCGAGATGCTAACTTTGCCCTTAGAGGTAGGAAACGGATGTGATTCAAAGGCAGACAAGGAAGGGAGAAGGCACAGCTTATATAAAAGACAGGTCATGAAGGGCCACAGTGAATTTTTGAAATGTGAACTCTTTTGTAGAGGAGGATTAGACAGCCCAGGGGTAACAGATGAGTTCTGTGTAGCCTGCTAGCAAATGTGGACATTAACCCAGGAACTGTGGGAAGCTGCTGAGGACCTACACAACCTCCATCCATATAGGCAGGACTAGTGCCTGGTACTCAGTACATATTTATGTGTGAAATAATGACTGGTTGAGCAATTGGGCAGGTTTTCCTTTAAGAAAGCTCACTTTGGCATCAGGGAAGAACACTAGAGAGTAGAGATCCTTCAGGAGGCCAGTGCCAGAGCCTGAGGAAGAGAGCAAGAGGGAGGGAAGGAGGGAGAAAGACGATGCCTCTTCCTCCCTCTTCAGAGGTCCTGTGTGTTAACAACAAATCTAAAGCCCTGACAGTCAGGGCTCAGAGGGACCTATTATCCAAGGGCAGAAGGACAGGACAGGAAAGACTCCTGGATTCCCTCCAGGCTTACTGGAATTTCAGGCTTTTCTCCCTGAACACAGACCTTATCTGACTCAGAGAAAACACATGTCTGCATTCGGCGCTGGTAGGACTCACCTCTGCAGGGGCGGACAGGGCATGTGTGGCTGCAGCGATCCACTCCACAGGTTGGACATCCAAAGTCACCCCTTGCTGACCAAGCTGCCCCAACAGACAGGCTGCTGCGCTCTGTGGAGAGTCAGATGAGGAGGAGGAATGTCCCAATCTGAATGGTACTCAGGACAGGCGGAGAGGATGTCTGTCTCAAGAAGAATGCCTCACAAACAGCTGCACATTAGGAAACAACTCTCCTGCTCCCAGATGGTGGGATGATAGGGTGAAAAGGGGAGAAGATGAAGGCTGAGAACTCACCACAAGAGAGACGACGTGCGAATGTGTAAAGACAGTAGCAATCTCACTGCCTAGCTTCTCCATTCTGGAATAAGGAGATACATCAGGGATGCAGCCATGTGAAAGGAGGCTGCTGAGTGACCTGCCCTCTCCCTTGGATGGCGCTCTCCACCAAAGCTGCATGTAGGGCACAGAGCTGGTGGGAATCTAGGTCTCTTCTCTGCAGAGAAACCTTCACTCTGTCCTAGTCCCTCCCAAGGACAGGCTGTATGGTGTCACTCCCCATAATCCATGTCAGGGTGACCTACATGGGTGGAAGGTATCCATGTCAGGGTGACCCTACTTTATGACTCACCCAGAAGGCAGATCTTGGAGACGAAGGACAAGAAGGGAGAGGAGGTAGAGAGTCACTTCAGTAGACTCTTCCCTATCCACTACCTTTACCTATAAAGGAAACCCAAGGCATCAGAGTGTCCTCTGATTGAGATGGTAGGACCCCTAAGAGATGCCCACTTGTGCCACTGGCCTACCTTGCCCTGGGCCAACTTCAACAGTGACTCCAAGGCCAGGGGTTCTTGCCCGAGAAGATGGCATAAGCGCTCACTGACGTGGCAGCAGGAGTAGAGAACCTAAGGAGTGTGGGAGGAGTTGGTCAGGGAGGCAGGTCCTAGACTGGAAGCCTCGGCTGAAAGCAGGCTAGCCTCTCAACAGATCTAGGGGTGTCAGAGAAATTCAGGCCGCGTCCACCTCTTGCTGAGAGACTGAGATGCAGACACAACTCAGTTCTAGTGAGGACTGGCTGACATCTGGGCCATCTCAGCTGAACTGATTAAAAGCAGAAAGGGGTCCTCCTCTCCGGGGGGCAGTGGCAGGGGTGTCTCTCATCTCTCTCTGTTTCTCTCAGTGTCTCTTTCTCTCTCTTTCTCATTCCTGGAAGTGAAAAAGAAATCTGAGGGGCCAAGAGTTCTGGGCAGGCAGTACCTTGAGGAGGGGTAGGCACAAGATGGGATGCTGCAGGGCAGAGATGAGGGATGACCTCAGGTGGTTGCTGTCTTTGGTGAGCTGATCAGCCAGATGCTGAGAGATCTGTGGAGACATACCTGAAGACTCAATCCCATTCCCTTTATTCCAATTCTATTCCTCTCATATCTCCAACTAATCAGGACTCTTAACCCCTTGCTTGCCACTCTTTCCCAGATTCACCAGGAACCTCAGACCTCATTCTATCCCCAGTCTTCATGCCCAGTGGAAAAGCAAAAGACAAGGCCAAGGTAAGTCCCACTGCAGGCGGGTACACAGTTGCTGGCAAAAAGGGAGCAGGAAATCTGAACCCTGAACCCTTGAGCAAGCATCACTGGTGGCTTCAGATCAGTCACCCCACCACATGGGCAGTTTGTCATGGAGCTCTTCAATCAGCTGGCCAAGGGCCCTGGGATTCTGGCTACATCATGTTCGACAAGTGGCCCAAACCTAGTGGTTAGCATCTGCTTCTGGAAGTACTGAGTAAAGGCAGGCAGAGAAGCTTGTTTTTCTGCTTTTCTGAGACACTGGGGCCAACCTCCCCAACCCTGGCAACAGCGACAACAAGAACAAATAACTGTAGTTCAGGATTTCCCGGGTGATCCAGTGGGTCGAGAATCTGCCTGCCAGTGCAAGGGATATGGGTTTGATCCCTGGCTCAGGAAGATCCCACATGCAGCAGGGCAACTAATCCCATGCAGCACAATCACTGAATCCCCACACTATAGCCTGTGCCCTGCAACAAGAGAGGCTACCCTAATGAGAAGCCCACTCGCCGCAACTAGAGAGTAGCCCCCGCTCTCTGAAACTAGAGAAAGCTTGAATGCAGCAACCAAGACCCAGCGCAGCCATAAATAAATAAATAAAAATTGAAGAAAAAATTTGTAGCTTAGACCTGCTCCTTGGCTTCCCAGCAGCCTGGTAGCCCCACGGGAGTGGTGCACATGGCTGCCAACGCCGAAGAAATGGCTCCAGGCAAATCCTCACACTGTTCCCGCAGCGGCTGGCTCACCTGGGGGGCGCCTGTGAGAAAGGCAAAGAATGCAGGAAGGCATGGGTTGTTTCAGATTCTCTCTTCTTTCTCTCAGTTCATAGTTACTTAATACTCGCTAAATGCCAGACACTATTCTAGGCAACCGGCAGGATAAAGAGCAGGGCTGGTCCTGCTGACAAGTCACTCAAGAGAACCTCTCCTCCCCATTCCTGTTACCTGGGGGGCTATGGAAAGGGAGCTGTGGAACTGTCAAGCCATGAAGGAGCCCGTCCAACACAGCCCGATGTGTAGTCAGCAGGCTGGAGTAGAAGGCTTTGGAGATGGTCCAGCTATTCCCATCCATGGCTTCACACAGAACAGTAAAGCACTAGGGGAGACAGGCAGGGTTCACATTAGCACATCAGAAACCAAGCTGGACTCAGGGTAAGGAGCAAGGGTTCCCGGAGAACCTGAGAAAGGAAGAGGAAAACCCAGGGGGACCAGTTGTTGAATTCTAAGTATTCCTCACACAGAAACTGCAGAGTAATTGCCTTCATGTTTGAGAACCCGAGTTTTAGGTGTCAATCCTTCTATTTTGATCAGCTGCTCCCTAAATGATATTTTTCGAAGTAGTATCGTGGACCCCAAGTATAAGAATTCCTGGGGATTCGTCGGTCCTTCCTAACCCGGTCTTCAGAATTTATTCCAAACTCCCCATGCTACTCACTGCACAGTGACATATGAGAAGTGCTGACCAATAACATGAGTCACTACTGGCCAAAATTTAGGTTAGACATTAACAGCTTCCTGACCAGAAAGAATGAGGGATATTAAGACAGACTCCCAGACTAGAAGAGACTGAATGGACTATTAGCTGGAGGTAGGACTGCAGCCCACATCTGTGCTCCCAGTTGCCAGTCTGAAACTAATCAGACAATTGTTTCCTTCCTTGCACATGTTCTTCTCTTAACGGTCTCTTCTGAGACCAGTCAGAACTTGGCTATTTTCCCTTTCAATCCTCCCTTCCTGTCCCTCACATGCAGAGTCAAGGAGAGATGACCTATCTAGGTTGCTAGTCTGCAGGACAAACAAGGTTGAGAACACTAGCTGATCTGTAAGTCTGTTCAAGAAGAAATCACTTCTATTTGTGGTTCCCTAAAATAGGTCACACTGCATACTGCTTCTGCACCTTAATATACATTACTGTTTCTGCCTGGAATGTCCTCCCTGCTTCCTTTTCTCAGCCACCTGGCAAACTTCTGGGCATCCTTCAAATCCTAGCAGAGATTATTTCCTTCTTCAAGATTTCTTCTATGACCCTACGGACTTCCCCAATGATCCATTGGTTAGGACTCCACACTTCCACTATAGGGGGGCCCCAGCTTGATCCGTGGCTAGGGAACTAAGATCCTGCGTGCTGTGTGGTGCAGCCAAAAAAAGATTTTTCCTATGACCCTGCAGGCAGTGTGAATCTTCCTCAGTGGTGCTTCTGTGTTTTATATGAAGTTCTAGTATACTTTTATTTTAATATTTATTTATTTGGCTGTACCATCTTGGTTGCAGCATGTGGGATCTAGTTCCCTGGAGTCTTAGCCACCAGACCACAAGGGAAGCCCTTCTATTGTACTTTTCACACTGTTGTCCTTTATCACATTTATCCTACTAGACTAGTCCTGATCCCTTGAAGATACAGACTTCCTCTGACTCAGATGGTATACGGCAAATAGTTGGCAGACAACAAACATTTGTTGTATTACTTGATCTAACCCTATATAGTCATGAGAAAGAGAATGGGAGGAACATGGGGAAAAACAGAGAGAGAAATCTGGAAGGGAGAGCAGATTACCATAAGGCTGTCCCTCCGCAAAGCCTGCTCAGAGTCATCTGGTTGGGCCAGCAGTTTCCCCAACAGGTCCAGAAAGAGGCTGGCGGCCTCCTGAAATACCTGTAGGCTGGGAAAAAATGAGCCCTGGTTTCTTCTCATCTCTCTATTAAATGCCCACATGTGGAGAATGAGTCAGTTCACGGCGGGTAGGAAAATCTCTGCAAAAGAACACCTCAGAACGTTCTCCCTCTCTCTCCTCACACATACAGAGTCTCACATACACACCTCCAGGCCTCTTCTCTGCCATTTTCTCTAGCTTATTCCCACCCTGAGCCTTCCATTCAGTGTATGGTGACTAACGCTCACCTTTAGAACCTGAAATTCTGTGGGCAAATTTGGAGGTGACTCAAGGTCCTTAAAAGGACTTGCTGGACTCTGAAAGGTCACTCAGCTGACCCCTAAACCTGTCACAAATCATGGCTTCTCCCTACTCAGCCTCTTCCTAATGGGGAGAGGAAGAAATGGGGGTAGAAACTGAAGCCAAACTGGCCAACAGCGCAAGACTGCCTCTCATCCCACCTGTCACCTGTCTGGCTCCTCTCCAGATTGAAGGTGCAGGCAAAGTAGGCCTGAATCACGGCCACCAGGTCCCGTACGAAGGCCCCATACCAACATTGCTGCCAGGGAAGAGGACAGAGAGTTAGGGCAACTCAGGGGACAGAAACAAAGACCAAGGGAAAAATGGGTCAGAGATCCAGTTAGGTGACCAAACAGAAAGGGACAGAGTGAAGAAAACCTTTAGACAGAGAGAGGAGATCTCAAGGTCACAAGTGGTGGCCAACAGGCTATGAACAGCCCAAAATGTGTCCTGTTTGGTCTGAACAGCATTTTGGAGTATAACAGGTTCTATTTTTCAAAACAGCACAAATTCTCTTCTAAATGCCTTAAAAACATTCAAGACTAACACTCATCAACAGACTGCACTTCCAGCCACCCGAGCCTTGGCCCCAGTAAACACTTCTGCATCCCAGCCTCTCGGTTCAGCTGCAGCGGGACACAGCATGGGCACATGGATGTTGAGACTCAACCTGAGCTCTCCCGTGGATCGTCTCCATGACCATTTACAGGGTAGTGCCCATGGGTGAGTTAAGCTCTGAATATTGAGAAATTACACAGAAAAGTCTGGATTTCTAGCTTCTCTTAGAAAACTGGAGGATGTGGCACCATGAGCCCATTTTCCCACCGAGCAACAGTGAGCTGGATGGGCCTGGGCACGGGACCTCAATTTCTCACATTCCTGCTATTCAAACAGTCATACACGGTCTACTCCCCTGATGACATTATCTGCCTGGCCTCGGAAGGCAAGAGAATTTGCAACTCGTAATCTACTAAGAAGATAGGAAGAAGAGAAAGAAAAGGCAGAGGGGCCGATAGAGATGGCAGTTGGAAGAAAAGAAATGCAAAGAGAAGAAATGCCAGTCAGTCCTGAGAGGCGGCACTTACCTGCTGGATACTGTTGCTCTCCTGGCTGTGTCTGAGGAGGCTGAGCAGCAGCCCGGGAAGCCTGGCCTCACGGCAGAAGGAATACAAGGGAATAGAGTCACTGCAGCTGGAGAGGAGACCGCTCAGGACCCGGAGTGCAGGAAGGATGCGGGGAGCACCCTCCAGGACGCCTTTTAGGATCTGGGTGACATGAGGGAAAGAGAGAATAATCCGTGTCTTGAGAGATAAAAGAGAGTCACAGCAACCAGGTATCCCCAAGACGCTGACAAAGAAGACCCAGTGTTCTTACTCCTTTTTTTGGAAACCTAAAACCCAGAGAAGGAGAAGAGAGAAACAGGGAAACTGCACCAGGAAAGGGGACTACAGGTGGCCAGGGCCCCTGATGTAGAGGGGACTAAGGGGGAGCAGGGTCCCCCCTCAGTCAGGGATGGACCTAGTGGCCATTCCTATCTACTCCCTTCCTTCTCCAGCCCTTCACCTTAAAATAAAATGAAATGAAACCACACACATTTCTGAAAATTAAAAACAATGGGCACAAAACAGTGCTGTTCAACTCCACATAGACAAAACAGTATTATTCAGCTCTACCTCCGGGGTTAACAAACTGTGACCTGCAGGCCAGATCCAGCCTACTACTTATTTTCATACAGCTCATAAGCCAAGGACAGTACTATATTTAAATGGTTATTTTTTAAAAGGTTATTTTTCAAAAGAAATCTAACATTTACATCAAGTACTTTACAATATGCCACTCATCGTTCTAAACCTGCTCACTTATTTACTCAATCTTTACAATAACCTTAGTTGCTGCTGCTGCTGCTGCTGCTAAGTCGCGTCAGTCGTGTCCGACTCTGTGTTACTGTAGAGTAAATACAACTACCAACTTTATGGATAAGGAGACTGAAGCTTCCAGACAGGTTAAGTAAACAGTCAATAATCACACACAGGGGGCTTCCCTGGTGGCTCAGTGGTAAAGAAATCCTCCTGCCAATGCAGGAGACATGGGTTCGATCCCTGGTCCAGGAAGATCCCACCTCCCAGGAGGAGCAACTATGTCCATGCGCCACAACTACTGAGCCCTTGCTCTAGAGCTCAGGAGCCGCAAGTACTGAAGCCCATGCACCCTAGAGCCTGTGCTCCACAACAAGAGAAGCCACCTCGATGAGAAACCCTTGTACTGCCACCAAGAGTAGTACCCACTCACCACAACTAGAGAAAGGCTGGCAGCAGGAGACCCAGCACAGCCATAAACAAACACACACAGTAGTTCAGCTGGAATTCCAACTCAGAAAGTCTTACCCTGGAGGCAGAATTGTTAACCTCCTTTCCCACTGAAAAATTATCTGACACAAGGAGGACATGTAGGGGCCAAACGAGAGATGCAGGGTGCCAAGACAATGCAATGGTAAAAGGAGAGTCTTTTCAACCAGTGGTGCTGGGGTGATTATATATCCACATGCAAAAAGATGAATTTAGATCCCTACCTCAAAATATATATAAGAATCAACTCAAAATGAGTCAGAGACATAAATGTCAGAGCTAAAATTCTGGAAAGTTTTAAAAAAAAAATAGGAGAAAATCTTTAAGACTTTGGGTTTAAAAAAAGATTTCTTAATATAATATCAGAAGCAAAATCCACAAAGGGAAAAAATGGTAACTGGACTTCAAAATCCAAAACCTTTGTGCTTCAAAAGACATAAGAATAAAAGGACAGATTAAGACTGGGAGAAAAAATTTGCAAATTGCACATCCAATAGAAGTCTTGTATCCAGAATATATAAAGAACTCTTGCAACTCAATAAGAACTCAACTTTAAAATAACCAAAGGAAATAATTAGATATTTCACCAAAGAAGATATACAAATGGCTGGTAAGCACATGAAAAGATGCTCACATTAGTCATTAGCAAAATGCAAATTAAAATAGCAATGAGATACTATTTTACACTCACTAGGATGACTACACTCAAAAAGACAGATAATAATACATGTTGGCTGACTTTAATTTTTTGGGTTCCAAAGTCACCACTGCAGATGGTGACTGCAGCCATGAAATTAAAAGACACTGACTCCTTGGAAGGAAAGTTATGACCAACCAAGAGAGCATATTAAAAAGCAAAGATATTACTTTGTCAACAAAGGTCCGTCTAGTCAAGGCTATGGTTTTTTCAGTAGTCATGTATGGATGTGAGAGTTGGACTATAAAGAAAGCTGAGTGCCGAAGAATTGATGTTTTTTGAACTGTGGTGTTGGAGAAGACTCGAGAGTCCCTTGGACTGCAAGGAGATCCAACCAGTCCATCCTAAAGGAAATCAGTCCTGGGTGTTCATTGGAAGGACTGATTTTGAAGCTGAAACTCCAATATTTTGGCCACCTGATGTGAAGAGGTGACTCATTTGTAAAGATTGAAGTTGGGAGGGATAGGATATTGGGAAATATTGAAGGCAGGAGGAGAAGGGAACGACAGAGGATGAGATGGTTGGATGGCATCACCAACTCAATGGACATGAGTTTGGGTAAACTCCGGGATTTGGTGATGGACAGGGAGGCCTGGCATGCTGCGGTTCACGGGGTCGCAAAGAGTCAGACACGACTGAGCGACTGAACTGAACTGAACTGAATACATGTTGGCAAAGATATAGAGAAATGAAGACCCTCATACATTGCTGGGAATGCAAAACGGTATAGCCACTTTGGAAAACAGTTTAGCAGTTTCTTAAACATAAATTTACTATCTGACTCAGTAATTCCACTCCTATGCATAGGCCCAAGAGAAATGAAAAAATCATTTCATTTCAAAACTAAACGTTCAGTTGTTTAGTCGTGTCCAACTCTTTGCGATCCCATGGACTGCAGCACACCAGACTTCCCTGTCCATCACCAACTCCCGGATCTTACTCAAACTCATGACCACTGAGTCAATTATGTCATCCAACCATCTATCTGTTGTCCCCTTCTCCTCCTGCCTTCTATCTTTCCCAGCATCAGGGTCTTTTCAAATGAGTCAGGTCTTCGCATCAGGTGGCAGAAGTATTAGAGTTTCAGCTTCAGCATCAGTCCTTCCAATGAACATTCAGGACTGATTTCCTTTAGGATTGACTGGTTTGATCTTCTTGCTGTCCAAGGGACTCTCAAGAGTATTCTCTAACACCACAGTTCAAAAGCATCAGTTCTTCGGCACTCAGCTTTCCTTATGGTCCAACTCTCACATCCATACATGACGACTGGAAAAAACATAGCTTTGCCTAGAAGGACCTTTGTTGGCAAAGTAATGTCTCTGCTTTTTAATATGCTATCTAGGTTTGTCACAGCTTTTTTCCAAGGAGCAAGAGTCTTTTAATTTCATGGCTGCAGTCACCATCTACAGTGATTTTGGAGCCCAAGAAAATTAAGTCTGTCACTGTTTCCATTGTTTCCCCCTCCACATGCCATGAAGTGATGGGACCACATGCCATGATCTTAGTTTTCTGAATGTTGAGTTTTAAGCCAACTTTTTCACTCTCCTCTTTCACTTTCATCAAGAGGCTCTTCAGTTCCTCTTTGCTTTCTGGCATAAGGGTGGTGTCATCTGCATATCTGAGATTATTGATATTTCTTCCGGCAATCTTGATTCCAGCTTGTGCTTCCTCCAGCCTGCCATTTCGCATGATGTACTCTGCACAGAAGTTAAATAAACAGGGTAACAACATACAGCCTTGATGTACTCCTTTCCTAGTTTGGAACCAGTCCACTGTTACACGTCCAGGACTAATTATTGCTTCTTGGCCTGCATACAGATTTCTCAGGAGGCAGGTAAGGTGGTCTGGTATTCCCATCTCTTGAAGAATTTTCCACAGTTTGTTGTGATCCACACAGTCAAAAGCTTTGGCATAGTCAATAAAGCAGATGTTTTTCTGGAACATTCTTACTTTTTCTATGATCCAGTGGATGTTGGCAATTTGATCTCTGGTTCCTTTGCCTTTTCTAAATTCAGCTTGAATATCTATAAGTTCTTGGTTCACATACTGTTGAAGCCTGGCTTGGAGAATTCTGAGCATTACTTTGCTAGCCTGTGAGATGAGTACAACTGTGCAGTAGTTTGAATATTGCCTTTCTTTGGGATTGGAATGAAAACTGACCTTTTCCAGAAATGAAACGTAAAATGTATGTTCACACAAAGGTTTCCTTATGGATGTTCAAAGTAGCATTGTTTATAAAAGCCAAAAAGTGGAAACAACCCAAATTTCCATCAATTTGTGGAACAAATAAACAAAAACATGATATATACATACAATAGAATACTAACTAGCAATAAAAAGGAACTAAGTACTGATACAGGCTACAACGTGAATGAAACTTCAAAAAACATGCTAAGAGAAAGGAGCCAAATACTATCTATTGTATGATCATGTTTATGTGAAATATTCAGAAAAGACAAATCTATGAGACAGAAAGCAATCTCCTTGTAAGTGCTATGAGTAGGAATGATGATTAACTGTAAATAGCTAGGGATTACCTTTTTGGGGTGATGAAAATATTCTAAAACTGAATTATGGTGATCATTAGTATAGTTGTATTAGAAAGTATAAATTGTTACATCTGTATTTTTAATTTTGTCAAAAATTTTGTAGAAATGTGTTTTCTCTCATTAGAGAAGTAGCTATGGGGCTACCCTGGCAGTTCAGTGGTTAAGACTTTACATTCCAGTGTAGGGACTGTGAGTTCAATCCCCGGTCAGGGAGCTAAGCTCCCACATGCCTCTGGCCAAAACACCAGAACATAAAACAACAGAAACAATACTGTAACAAATTCAATAAAGACTTTAAAAATGGTTCACATCAAAAAAATCTTTAAAAAAGAAGCAGTAGTTAAATTATATCCTCCCTTTTTTTCCCTCTTGGCAGTCAATGCCTAAAAATTTTACAGCTGAAAGCTTGCTTATCCTTGCTCTGAAGAATCCTTCTTCCCTTTAGAAAGAGAAACCCAAGGTCTGCTCTTTCTGTATACTAAAAGAAGTTACCGAAACTACCTAAATTAAACAGACAGTAGTGAAAGAAAATTGGAAAGGGAATTTCTCCTTATGCTGATTGTTTTTTAACACCTCATCTGTGAAAACAGTCTCCAGTCCCATCCATGGGTATCCTTCTGCCGGTTACCTGCTCTCCAGTCTCATGCAGCTGACTCTGGATGCGCTGGCAGAAGTCAGGATTGCACAGCAGGGTGAGAGGGGCCTTCAGCTGGACGGGCACAGGCTCGGTAGTCTCTAGCAGGTGTTGCCACTCATCATCACTGTCTTGCTCCTGAGGCATCAGGGAGAGAAAGAGGTCAGGAGGAGTGTGTCAGGTTCGAGGCAATAGCTCCCACCCTGGGGAATCATGAAAGTAAAGTGAAAGTGTTAGTTGCTCAGTCATGTTGGACTCTTTGTGACCAAAGGGACTGTAGCTCCCCAGGCTCCTCTGTCCATGGGATTCTCCAGGCAAGAACACTGGCGTGGGTTCCCATTCCCTTCTCCAGAGGATCTTCCTGAACCAGGGATCGAACCCAGGTCTCCCACATTGCAGGCAGATTCTTTACTTGGGAAGCCCAAGGAATCATTAAGTAACTGCAAAAAGCCAGTGACTCCTTTGGCACAGTTGTATTTTTTTCAGCCATCAATTTAAAAAGACACAGTTGGCAGTATGTGAGAGGTCTTAAAAAGTCTCTTGGAGAACACTAGCATGTGTACATAAAGAGATATCTAGGAAAATGTCCACTGCATGGTTTATAATAACAACATCATAAAGCTAGTCAGTAAGGGAACAATAAATCATGGCATATCCATGTTAGGAAACACGAAGAAGTTACTAAAAACACTAGGATTTCCCTGGTGGTCCAGTGGTTAAGAATCCGCCAGCCAGAGCAGGGGACACAGGTTGGATCCCATATGCCGTGCAGCAACTAAGCCTACATGCCACAACTACTGAAGCCCATGTGCCCTAGATCCTGTGCACCACAAGAGAAGCCACCACGCTATGAGAAGACTGCTCACTGCAACTAGAGAAGGCCTGCGTGCAGCAACAAAGACCCAGCACAGCCAAAAATAAACAAAGCAAATCTTAAAAAAAAAAAAAAAAAGATTGTACTAACAGTGCATCACTCATGTACCATTTCTACCAAAAATGCATGACTCGAATCTAACCATGTGGAAGTAGCAATCTGAGGAACATTCTACAGAATAACTGACCTGGGCACCTAAAAACTGTCAATCATGAAAAACAAAGAAAGAATAGGAACTATTTCACATTAAAGGAGACTAATGAAGTATAACAACTAAACGCAATGAATGACACTGGACTGGATTGTGGATCGGGGGAAAATGTGTTTTTGCTATAAACATTACTGGAGCAACTGGGAAAATCAAAATGTAGATTGTAGATTAATCATATCAATGTCAGATTTTTGACTTCTATAAATTGTACTGAGGTAGTGCAAGTGCATCACCTAGCTCTTAGCAAATATGCACTAAAGTCTTTGGCAATGAAGGTGCATATCTGCAACTCATCCTAAAATGAATTTTAACAACTGGTGAATCTGAGTAAAAGGGTATATAGGAATTCTTGGTGCTATTTTCACAGTTATTCTTTAAATTTGAAACCTTTCCAAAATAAAAAGTTAAAACCCTAAAAAACCAAAAGATTGAAGTAGATGTAGAAAAATCTTTACAACAGATCATATGGTAAGAGATACATGAGGCAAAACAATACCTACAGTCTGGACTCAGTAATGTAGAAACAGCCAAACTATATATTCTATGTGGCTACATACATATGTATAAACGCACAAAAGTCTGGAAGGAGACAGACACCTCGGGACTGAGATAAGGCTCAAAGGGGACTTTCCTTTTTACTTAGTACTCCAATTTTTTATAATTAAATGTTCACACACTATGCAATTAAAATCTATGAATAAGAAGGAAGCAGTTTTTAACACAAGGGGACTCATCCTTAGATAGTTGGGAATCACTGTTCCAGAAAACCGCTACCAAGACCTAACATCCATGGCAGGGACAAAGCCAAGAGGAGCCTCTAGGGCTCACCTCATTTTCCAGATCCACCGCATCAAGGCTCTGCTGGCCCATCGCCTCTGGCCTCAGCTCTGGGAACGCTCGCTCACAGTCCTGGGTGATCCAGTTTTCCCTGCCAGAGGAAGCAGGGAGTAGTGTGAGTACCAGACCTGTAAGGTTTAGGGTTAACTTGTCCTTCCCTCTAGGTTCAGCGTAGGAATGGAAAGCCATAGAGGACTGGCAAGAGGAGACCTTCTAGGATCTGGCCAGGACAGCATATGTTCACTACACACATATCTTTGACTGCCCTCCCACTGTGAATCTTATTTTCAAATCTACCTTGGTGGTTTTCCCCTGGAGCTCTCAACTCAAATAATCTTTTCGTGTGTCTGGAGACTATTTTTTTTTTTTCCTTTTCAGTTAATGTACAACCGAGACATAGAGAAAGGAAAGTTCCCATGCTTCCTGATAAAATCAGGAAAGCATCTGGAATCAGAATTCAAGAACCCAAAACTTAGACTCCCAGGGCCCTGTCCACATTTAGGCAGTGATGAGTGACAGGAACCATGCGCATTTGCTTTGACTGGAGCCAAAGCTCTGCAAGTCACATCATCCTACAGATCCTGGGCTCTACCTTCCTCACCGAGGTGCAGGGGGTGCCTCTCCAGCACCCCACTCAGCCCAGCTGCTCTTCATTTCTGAGGCTACAACCCCAGTTAAGAGGCCTGGTTCCTGAGGAGTGTCCTTGAGATTGGGCAGAGGGGCTGTGCCAGGAGCCACCTTGCTGGTCCTATCCTCTTGCTCAAGGGGAGGTCCTGTGTTCTGGTGTTTCTGCAGGAAATGGGCAGGAGACACTGAGTCAGAACTATCTGGTTGCCATAAGACACTATGAATTCCATTTAAAGCCCATTCCAAACCCTAGAAAGTCACCCTCCTGCTTTAGCTTCCCCAGTCACTAGTCTGGCTAGGTCACACATACCCCTCTGCCTCACTCACCTTCTGCTTGGCCTCCTCAGCCATACGTTTACAGGCTTGCCGCAATAAGTGAGATCGATTGCCCTTGGGGGCCAGCCGATGAGCCTGTTGGTCCTTTAGGACCTGAAGTTCTGGGGGTAAGCGACTGGTGAATGGGGTACCAAAATCTGGGCCTGCTGGCTCGGTTAGTACTACAGAAAGAGAAGAGGGAACACATGATCATACTGGAGCTGTGCCACTGTTTCCACTTGGCCAGAGACAATGGCAGCATCTTCAGGCTCCTATGCAAAGAGGCCCTTTTGATAAAGTGACAAAGAGGGAAGGGGGTTGCAAGGGAAGTGCAAGGGTCATGCAAAAGGCTAAAAAGAAAATTCAAGCTGGAGGGGTAAAGAATATATGTTGGATATAGATGTTGGGGCCAGGGGTTATATTGGGTAGAAGTGCAAGAGCCCTGGGAACCCTAAGGACTCACTGGTGACGCGGCCAGCAATAAAAGGGTGATATAAGAGGTCTGGCCAGGACAGACGCTGCCGGGGGTCCTTGGTGAGCAGTCCCTGAAGAAAGTTCTGTGGAAAGAAAGGATACCCCATCAGTCTGCCCTTCTCCATAGGCTCTCAAACTCATTAGAACTGGTCAACCAAGACTTTAAAAAACTTATTTATTTATTTGGCTGTGTTGGGTCTTAGTTGCAACATTTGGGAGCTTTTGTTGTGGAGCACAGACTCTCTAGCTATGGCACATGGGCTTAGTTGCTCCATGGCATGTGGGATCTTGGTTCCCTGACCAAGGATCCAACCTATGTCCCCTACATCGCAAAGCAGATTCTTTTTTTTTTCTTGCAAAGCAGATTCTTAACCAATGGACCACCAGGGAAGTGCCCAGAGTGCATTCTTACAGCACATGTCTTAAAAGCTGAGCACACACACATTTATTTATCGCATGCTCGCCATGCAGGGATCAAACCCATGCCCCCTACAGTGGAAGGCTGAGTCTTAACCACTGGACCACCAAAGAAGTCCCTCCTTTGTTCAGATTCTTTTTGGCCATTTTTTGGGCCTCCTTAACTAAACAGGTTTGGGAGAAATTTGTCTCTTTTCATCTTAGCTAAAATAAAGGAAGGTTATAATGAGATTTTACTCTAGGAGAAGGCTGCATCTAGACTTTATTGAAGGCCCAAATCAGGCCCTTGAAACAAAAAGGGTCAACTCTTTTTCCTCCCTCCCTGGCCTACTGAGATTTAACTGCAATGAACAGGCACCATCTCTACACTCTGCCCCTAATCAGTGAGCTAGCTCCACTAGCTCTGGCCATTTGGATATCTAAAGATTGTTCCTTTCAGGAAGAGGACTGACGGCTATATTAGCAAATCTAGAAATCATTCAGACATTGCATCTGATAGGAAATTAGGAGAATAGAGAGTGTGTAAAGGGACAAGTAACTGTTTCTGAGATTTTGAAATTTCTTCTTCATTTTGATATAGGACCACCTGGCAGACTCTCAGGACTGGCAGACCTTAGGTCACCCTCCCAGAATAAGCCCCTGCAGTACAAAAGCAAGGCAGCTTGCCCCAGCTCCTGCATTAATTCAGTAACTGTGAAGTGCAACCCCAGCTCTGGAAAAAAAAAACTGTGGAAAAGGGAATAGGACAGAGACAGGTTTCTGATGCAAAAGCAATCTGTCAGTATCCATTACCTTGAAGCAGGGACTAATGGTGGGAGGCCAGCGCACAGGGTCCTTGAGAATAAGGCTGACCAGCTGAAAGATGCTCGTGGTATAGAAGGGAGGGGTGCCTACTGCCAGCTCATACAATATACAGCCCACCGACCAGAGGTCCGCAGTGTGATCGTAAGGTCGTTCCTCCACCAGCTCTGGGGACATGTAGAGGGGTGTGCCTTTGATGGATGTCAGCACCATCGTGTTAGTGCTCATAGCCCGGGCAAACCTGCAAGGAGATGATGGAATGAAAACGGAGAGAAGATATTCAGTCAAAACTAGAGCTGCTCACTGCTAACTATTACTGTGTGAGATCGCCCCAACCTGAATAGAGAGAATGCCTTCTAAAAGACCCAGCAGGAATCCCATTCTCCAGCTCAGGTTCTAAAAGGAGGCCCAGGGAAGACAAGCATATAGCACAAACCTCCCTGCAAAACCAGAACTGGCAACATGAGGTCAGGCTCCTCACCCAAAGTCACAGAGCTTGATACCACCACCCTTGGCAAGAAGGATGTTCTGAGGCTTCATGTCTCGGTGGAGGATACGGTGCGAGTGCAGGTAGTACAGGGCTGACACCAACTGGGCAGCAATGGCCTGAACCTACAGGTCAAACAGGCAGGTGGGAGGAAGAAAGAGGGGGTCAGAGGAAGGAGCCCAAGGACTCCACCCTAATAGTACTGTAGACATTTGTTTGAGGGAAATACATTGAGTCTCACTGACTAGCTGCATGACCACAGGCAAATTATCTTGTGCCTCACAGATTCATTATCTATTGATAAGGCGACAATAATGATATTACTTGTCTCATAGGATCAGTCTGAGGATTTAAATGAGTTCAAGCATGTAAAGTGATGGAACACTCAGAATGGTGCCTGGCACTTAGTAAGCATTCATATATATTAACTGTTATTACATAAGACGAAGTCCCTGTCCCAAGAGAAGTAGCCAGACAAACAACAAGACAGATAAAATAAACAAGGTGATGACTTACAAATAACGATGGTTGTTTGGAAGGAAGCAGAATGCTGTGACAGGAAGTCCTGATGGGGGCCTACTTGCCAGAGTACACAGAAATCCCTGGAATGAATATGGCTGGAGAATGTGTTCAATCTACTGCTAACCACTGTGACTTGGTGGTGAATCCTGCCTTAACCACAAATCTTATCCCTTCCTATCTCTCTGGTACCACCACACCTGGACTTCTTTCCTAAAGGTGCCTAACAACAGGAATAATACTAGCTTCCTAAAATAATAGCTAACTATTGAATTAGTGTTTGTCAGGTGCTCTTTCAAACACTTTACATGAATCAACTCATTAATCTTCCCATTAATGCCTTACGAGGTAGACTTTATTATTATTTCCATTTTAAAATGAGGAAACTGAATAAAGAGAGGTTAAACTAATTTGCCCAAGAAGACCCAGCTAGAAAGTATCAGACCTAATCTCTGCATTCAGAGAACTTGGGTTCTGGTTTTCACATACTTTACTGTCATACCACATTACCTCCATATACACATAGACTCTTTTTTTTTTTTTTTTTAAGACTCATATTTTACTCAGGAGTTTTCAGAATAGAGACTCTCAGCTCTCCCTACAGTCCTTAACCTGAGGAGAAGTCAGAGGTGGGAGAAGTTTCAGCCGGGAATACCTGGTCTTCTGGAAGTTTTCCATCATCTTCGAGGATCTGAAAGAGCTCTCCTTCAGCATAGTCTGTCACCACCACCACCTGCAGGGAATAGGCAGTGCTGCTGATGGCTCCAAATGTATGCATTTTGAGGCTGGGAAATTCCTGGGACCCTTCCTCTTGGGGAGAAGTGACCCCCCCCCAAAACCAAAGCACACCTCTTTGTCAGTCTCAAAGCTATCAAGCATATGCACAATGTTGGGGTGCCGCAGACCCCGCATGATTTCAATCTCCCGTTGCAGATTCCTCAGCTCCTTCTCTGAGCGTCCCAATTTTGGAATGAACTTGAGGGCCACCACCTGTCAGTGGTAAGGTCAAGAGTCAAGGCCTAATCGCACTATTGAAACATTAGCCTCAGGGCTCCAGAACTGACTTTAGATTGTCTGAGAGCAATTCCCACTGTACTTTGCTAGTCTCCCACTCCACTTTACCAATGGTACCCTCCATGGGTACCCTCCAACTGACCTTACCCCAGCTTCCCCTGCCTCTTGCCCTAGGAGGAAACCGCCTTTGCCAGTTAAGATTCTTTTGGTGGATTCTGGGAGAGGTGTTCTGGTCTGGATAAAGAACTCAAGGTTTAAGGGATTTAGGAGAAAGGGAAGGAAGGAAAAATGAAGAGGGTAGAATAGAGCTCAAATGGTTTATACCTTCCTGTATGGTAAGTGGAAGTGTTGGTTGCTCAGTAGTGTCTGACTCTTTGAGACTCCATGGACTGTGGCCCACCAGGCTCCTCTGTCCACGGGATTTCCCAGGCAGGAATACTGGAGTGGGTTGCCATTCCCTTCTCCAGGAGATCTTCTCAAACCAGGGATCGAAACTGGGTCCCCGCACTGCAGATATATTCTTTACAGTCTGAGCCACCCAGGAAGCCCCAGACACTACTACTACTCATAACAATAATTTGTTGTTTGCTAGGTACCAGACATTGTGTCAAGTGATTCAGTGTGACATCACACTTAATCCTCAAACCCCATCACTCAGACACTGTTCTTAATTTCATTCTATAAATGAGAAAACTGAGACGTAGAAAGGTTGAGTAACTTGTCTATAGTTCTAAGGCTAGAAAGTGGTAGAGCTATGACCTGAACCCAAGTAAGCCAATTTCAGAGCTCATATTCCACAAATATGAAGGAGTCAGTGTCTTAGGAATACAGGTCACTGCTCTGGTCCTATACTCCACTGGGGTTCACAGTGTGGAATCCCACCCAAGAGATGTCCCTCCTTGTTCACCACCTGAGCACTGTATTTTCTTCGACCCTTGTACACCCTCCCAAAAGAGCCTTCTCCAATCATCTCCAATACGTGGTACTTTTCCATGACAGAAATTTCAGGATCCCTCAGAAGGAAGGAGGTAGAGATGGTGACGAAGGGCTACAGCTCCAGGGACAGTTCCACACATCTGGGAGGCCTGGCTCGGGCACGGAAGAAAGAGTAACGTTAGCCGCCTTGCCTTTTCTTTTTTTTTTCATAACAATCCAGGTCTCATAAACAAGGTAGGGTGCAGTGTATGAAAAGATGATATCTTGGAGCAGACCGCCTCCTGTAGTTCTCCTCCCTTTTCTTCTGCTGCCTCCCAAATGAACCTCGTTCCCACCCAACCCCGAGACCCATACCCCGTCCACCCAGCCCAACCCACCCGACCCTAGGCCCCTTCACACGGCTTCTCCCCTCGACCCCGCCCTCTCTACTCAGCCTCACCGCCCCCCGACCCCGCCCCCTCCGCCCAGGCTCGCTCCTACCGACCCCGCCCCTCTCCGTCCAGCCTCGCCCACCGACCCCGCCCCTTCCAGCCACCCCAAAGTTCCTGCCACTGCCACCCTCCTCAGCACCCTCACCCCGCGCGCTCAGCGGACAGGAGCCCCTCTCTTACCCCCAGCCTAGGAGCTTGAAGCTCCTTAGGCCGAGGGACGCCGGCCCTGGCCTTCAGCTCCGCCCCTTCTGGCTGCCTTCGTACTTTGCCTGAGATAGCGTTCTTCTCCACCCCCACTGCCGGTCTCTTTAGACTCACATTGTTACCAATTTTACTCGATAGAACTGGTCAGAGGTTCGGAGAACAGAGAGGTTCAGGGGTGTGAGCGAGACAGTGGGCCGCCCATAGGCACTTCCTAAGGGCACTTCCCAACCGTCCCTTGGCCATCAGGACCATCTAAGGACCCGGAGTCGGCGGTTGCCTAGAAACGGCCGCTAGCCACCCTCCCTCCCCTGTTTAACTCACCGCCTCAGACTGCCCGGAGTGTATTTCCGGTTCCGGCTGCGGGCCGCAGAAGACATGGCGGTGTCTGCGTCGGCAGCTGCAGGGGATGAGGACTGGTAACTTTGGGGGCATGGGCTTTGGCTGACCGCCTGGATCCGGTCCGGGGGACTAGCGGCAGCCGCGGACGGTCCGTACGGCGGGTGTGTGTGGCGGGGCAAGGGATGAGGGATGTTAAAGACGCTGACATTTCTAATTAAGAGAGTTCTGAGCTGAGGAGCGGGTGGGTGGTGGAGGAGCGCTTATCTGCCCGGGAGACTGCATTAGCGCCGGCCTGGCCAGTTCGAGCCGCGCCTTATCTGGTTCGATCATCCGACTTCACCCCGCCCCATTTTCTCTATCTGAAGTGGATTTGCTCAGGGTCCCGGTGCGGGGGAATGCCTGTTTATCAAATCTCTCCCCCATCCCTTATCTCCGGAACCGATATCCTCCAGTCCCCTGTTCCTCATTCCCCTTGAATCAGTCTGTTTCGCTGAGTCTTTTTGCAGCCTCAGCCTTCTCCCTTACCGATAGCACTAATGAGGACTGTTGTTTGAATAAAGCTTTGCACCTCACAAAAGCTCTCTTAGTCCTTCTCTTAAGCATTCTTAACAAGGGGACCATAACCTAGAAGGACTCTGAGGTTTGGAAATAGATAAATATGGGTTCACTTCACATTTTATTAGCTATGTGATGCCGACCAGGCCACCTAGCTTCTGTGAGTCAGTGTCCTCAAATGTTAAAAAAAAGTGGGTGTGTCATCCACCTCAGAATAGCTGAGAGACTCAAGATGGATTTGTAACATACAGAAGCCTCCTTTTCATTAGCAACTCTGTGTTGTAGCACCTGAGGAGACAGCTTAACCTGAAGAGGTAAAATGATTTGCCGAAAGGTACATAGTTATCACTAGGAATCCAGGTTATCTGATTCCAAAACTTACGTTCTTAGTTCTAGGGCATTTTCCAGTTCCCCCTCCCCTTTTTTTCTGTCAGCATCTTACCACCGTCCCATCCCATATCTCACATCCAGAGCCCAAGTCACAGGTAGGGTGTGTGAAGTATTGAAGGACCTCTTGATGGAGGCTGTACCTCAGTGTTTCATTGATTCAGGGAGCCCAGCCAGTGCTGGCCTTTTTTTGAGACCTCCTGGATGTGGTTTACAACTTATTTAGGGGGACTTTAAGATTCTAAGGGGACACTTTGTGCCATGACAGGGGCAGTATTGATTGTACAGCTAGTCTGTGGTGCTCTAACATTCTGACGCTCTTGCCAACCAGAACTACTCAACTGTTATCTACATTATCTATTTTATATATTGTCTGCTTAAGAGTTAAAAAGACTTTTAAACTTTTGAGAATCAATCTTTCTCTGTACACAGACACACACACATATCAAGCTAGGGCAACTCTGTTCTTAGTGAAGAAGGGATAAGATATAGGTATGAGAAAGCAAACCAAACATGTATCTTTCCACATATTATCTGGGTAAAGCTGTGCCCTCAAGCCAGTCACTCATCTTCAGTGGTCTTACATCTCCTGTTTCTTTTCAGGAAACGTGTGTCTTCTGATTTACATCAGGACCACAGGATCCTGACCTGGACACGTTGAGTTAGATCAGTCAGACTACAGGGATCATAAATATATTGAGTATTAACTACATCCTTCTGTCTTTCCTTTTATGGGAAAAGGTTATACACAAACAGGAAGAAAAGGGGGACATAGACTAACTACTATAGTCAGAATACTATTAGGCACTTCACATAAACAAATCAACTTTCATCCTCATGATAACCCTAGAGTGGGTGATAGTATCTATATGTGTTAGACGGGGTAATTCAGGCTGACAGATAAAAGAAACTACTCAGATCACATAGCTGGTAAGTGATTGGTACCTGTTCCTCATTCCAAGGCTGATGGCTCTTCCTTTGCAGCACAGCCTTTACAGCACATAGATCTGTTCTGTTCAGGTTGGTACCTCCTTTGAGGAGGTTTGCAATGACTGATATTGGCAGTGTGTGTAGACTCTGGGATCCATAATGAACAATGGTGTAAGGAAAACCAGAAGTGGTACTGGTAACTTTAATGCTAATCAATGAATGTCATATTTCTGGGTCAGGGAGGTGGCCACTAACAGCCAACAGTGCAGTGAAACTTAAAACAGGGAGCTGGACACCTAGCTCTGGTCCCAGTTTTGCCTCCATTAAACCTTTAAATTTGGGCTAGTCTTTTCATCTTTTTGGGAATCTGTTTCCTCATCTTTTGGCAGAAATGATCTCTAAAACTCTGATTCCCATGCTTCCTACCTGGCCACTTGACAAATTAGAAACATTTCCTGAATTTTTATGGAGGTTAGCAAGAGAATACACTCAGACAGATGGCCATTTTTCTACAAAGCCAGCCTTCATTGACCTTAGTAGGACTTAATATGAAGAGTTGTAACAGTAAGTCAATCTCCCCCTGTCTCTCTAGGGTCCTTCCCTCTGAAGTTGAAGTGTTAGAGTCTATCTACTTGGATGAACTACAGGTGGTTAAAGGAAATGGCAGGTACGTGTTCCAACTGGAGAAGGGCAGGAGTCTCCTTGGTAATAAGAGGATTCCATGCAGTATCTGTGAGCCTTGATTCAAAAATACATCTGTCATGTGGACAAACATTGTTCCTTTAATCACCCCAAACGAAAGAGCCTGATGCTCACTTCTTCTGCCCACTTCACTCGCTTGCCATCAAGCACCTGCACAATCACATCCCAGGTCTCCACTTCATCCACCTGCAGGTCGTCACCGTGGGAAATCTACATTACCCTGCACCCTGCCACTGCAGAGGACCAGGATTCCCAGTATGTCTGCTTCACTTTGGTGCTTCAGGTCCCAACACAGGTGAGGCCTCTATGGCAGCAACGGGAGGAAGGGAAGAGGCCTTGGGGGCAGAGGGCTTTAGCAGTAACATGTTATTTTCTCCCTCTAGTATCCCCATGAGGTGCCACAGATCTCTATCCGTAACCCCCGAGGACTCTCAGATGAACAGATCCACAAGTGAGTCGGGCTAGTCAGAGCAGGGAAAACGTGGGAAGCAGCTCAGTCTGGAGAGGGAAGGGGGCAGGCCTCATGTCTGCTTTGCCCTCTCCCGCCAGGATCTCACAGGCGCTGAGCCACGTGGCTGAGGCTGGGCTGGGTACTGCCATGCTCTATGAACTCATCGAGGTAAGAGGTGTGCTAGCCTGCAGAAATAAATGTTCTTCCCTTCCAGCTACAGCAGTTTCTCTCAACAGAGGTTATGGGTCTAGAATCTTAAATGTTTGCAGACATTCATTTAGTTCTTGTTCAGGTAAGGCCTAAACTGATCCAGAAAGATGAGACTGTCTTCTGTTTCAAAAAATCTCCCCAAAAGACAGTTCTGTAGCTTCCCCAAGTTGCCTATTCCAGCATCTTGACAAAATTATTTTTCCTCTTTAACTTCTATTTTTCGTGCTTCACCAAGAGTGTGTTTCTTATTCTCTTGGCATTGGCAACTGATAGTAGCTGGAGATCTTGCCTGGAGGATCTAGCCATAAATGAACATTTGAAGGGTAGTCTGCCATTTCAGTTCAGTTCAGTCGCTTAGTCACGTCTGACTCTTTGCAAACCCAGGGACTGCAGCACACCAGGCCTCCCTGTCCATCACCAACTCCCGGAGTTTACTGAAACTCATGTCCATTGAGTCGGTGATGCCATCCAACCATCTCCTCCTCTGTCATCCCCTTCTCCTGCCTTCAGTCTTTCCCAGCATCAGGGTCTTTTCCAATGAGTCAGTTCTTCACATCAGGTGGCCAGAGTATTGGAGCTTCAGCATCAGTTCTTCCAATGAATATTTGGGACTGATTTCCTTTAGGATGGACTGGTTGGATTTTGTTGCAGTCCAAGAGATTCAAGAGTCTTCTCCAACACCACAGGTCAAAAGCATCAATTCTTTGGCAGTCAGCTTTCTTTATAGTCCAACTCTCAAATTGATACATAACTACTGGAAAAGCCATAGCTTTGACTAGACGGACCTTTGTTGGCAAAGTAACATGTCTGTGTTTTAGTATGCTATCTAGGTTGGTCATAACTTTTCTTCTAAGGAGCAAGCGTCTTTTAATTTCATGGCTGCAGTCACCATCTGCAGTGATTTTGGAGCCCAAAAAAATTAAGTCTGTCACTGTTTCTATTGCTTCCCCATCTATTTGCCATGAAGTGATGGGACTAGATGCCCTGATTTTAGTTTTCTGAATGTTGAGTTTTAAGCCAACTTTTTCACTCTCCTCTTTCACTTTTATAAAGAGGCTCTTTAGTTCTTCACTTTCTGCCATAAGGGTGGTGTCTTCTGCATATCTGAGATTATTGATACTTCTCCCAGCAATCTTGATTCCAGCTTGTGCTTCATCCAGCCCAGTGTTTCTCATGATGTACTCTGCATAAAGTTAAATAAGCAGGGTGACAGTACACAGCCTTGACATACTCCTTTCCCAGTTTGGAACCAGTCTGTTGTTCCATGTCCAGTTCTAACTGTTGCTTCCTAACCTGCATACAGATTTCTCAGGAGGTAGGTCAGGTGGTCTGGTATTCCCGTCTCTTTAAGAATTTTTCACAGTTTGTTGTGATCCATGTTGTTATCCACACAGAGACTTTGGCATAGTCAATAAAGTAGAAGGTGTTTTTCTGGAACTCTTGCTTTTTCGATGATCCAACAGATGTTGGCAATTTGATCTCTGCCTTTTGTTCCTCTGCCTTTTCTAAAACCAGCTTGAACACCTGGAAGTTCACGGTTCACGTACTGTTGAAGCCTGGCTTGGAGAATTTTGAGCATTACTTTACTAGCATGTGAGATGAGTGCAATTGTGCGGTAGTTTGAGCGTTCTTTGGCATTGCCTTTCTTAGGGATTGGAATGAAAACTGACCTTTTCCAGTCCTGTGGCCACTGCTGAGTTTTCCAAATTTGCTGGCATGTTGAGTGCAGCACTTTGACAGCATCATCTTTTAGGATTCGAAATAGCTCAACTGGAATTCCGTCACCTCCACTAGCTTTGTTCGTACTGATGCTTCCTAAGGTCCACTTGACTTCACATTCCAAGATGTCTGGCTCTAGATGAGTGATCACACCATCGTGATTATCTGTGTCATAAAGGTCTTTTTTGTATAGTTCTGTGTATTCTTGCCACCTCTTCTGAATATCTTCTGCTTCTGTTAAGTCCATACCATTTCTGTCCTTTATTGTGCCTATCTTTCCATGAAATGTTCCCTTGGTATCTCTATACTTTTCTTGAAGAGATCTCTGGTAGTCTGCCAATGGAGCTGACTAGAAAGAGTCATGGTTCTTTCCCTCAGAGTTTCTACCCTAATGAAGGAAACAACCCACATGAAATTATGCCTAGAGCTACAAGTTAATATACACAGCTAACTTTTGTTTGAGATCAGAAACACAAATGTAGCCTTGTTTTCCTCTGCTTTCAGTTTTTAAGGAAAATGTTCATAAAAGAATGCAGGTGGGTGGCCTGGAGTCGGAATGGGCATGGAGCACTGTAGCATTTCTGAATCAGCCTTCACGATGCAGCTTTGAACTTTGTGGAATTCCAGAGTAGTCGCTATCCAAGTGATAGCGCACATGTGTATTTCATAGCTTGCTGCCTTTCCAGTTCTGTGTCTGTTTGGGGTGTCCATGCCTTCCCTTTCTTTCTGAAAGCTGACTCCACAAGAGGCTCATTGAGGGAGAGATACTTAAAGAAAGGCCTCCCAGAAGATGTGAGTTTTACCTGAACACTTTTTTTTGTAAGTTTTTCTTTTCATCCCCAGGATGTATTTCAAGTGACTTAATGAGTGGAAAAACAATTGAATTGGGTTTTGGAGCTAGGTGGATTCGCGGGGGAGGGGTGGGGCATAGGGAAGATTGATTCTAAGCAGAGATGATCACCAGGACTGAAATGCATTAACACAAGGCAAACTGGCCCCGTGGACAGCCCCGCCAGTCACTCCTGGGAATAGCTGACAAGCTTCGTTCACCGTTCCGGCCCCTGCCTCCCTATTTGAACAGCTTTTTCTCTCCTCTCAGAAAGGGAAGGAAATTCTCACGGATAACAACATCCCCCATGGCCAGTGCGTCATCTGCCTCTATGGTTTCCAGGTGGGTTACTCTCTTGGGACCTGGGGGTCTGCAGGTGACAGACACGGGGGCTCAGTGGAGAGTGCTGACAGTGTCCCCCCTCCTCCCCCCTCCAGGAGAAGGAGGCCTTTACCAAAACACCCTGTTACCACTACTTCCACTGCCACTGCCTGGCCCGGTACATCCAGCACATGGAGCATGAGCTGCAGGCCCAGGGACGGGAGCGAGAGCAGGAACGGCAGCACGCCGCACCCAAGCAGGTCAACTCCTCACCCCTGTTTGCATGACTCACGGCCTTTCTATCCCTCCATTCCAGGGCCGCCTTAGCTTTTTCAGGGTCATAGGTACCTTTGAGATGAATGAAAGTTCACCTCTGTCCAGGAAAAAGAGCATCCTTATATCTACATAATCATATTGCATGTGGTTTCAGAAGGTTCCCAGACCTCTAGCTCAGCAGCCCCTGCTCTGTCCCCGCTCACTACTGGGTGGGTAGGCCCGTGCCCCTTTGTCCCAAGCCTCCGCAGTTGAGGCTGGCCAGCTGGCGAGTGCCCTGGGCTGGGAAGCAAGGGTGTGATTTTGCCTCTCTTTTCAGAAGGCCGTTGGTGTGCAGTGCCCGGTGTGCAGAGAGCCACTCGTGTATGACCTTGCTTCCCTGAAAGCAGCCCCTGAACCCCAGCAGCCCATGGTAAGAGAACTCTCTTCTAATCTAAATCGAGATCAGTGGCATCTTGTCTGCTTCGAATGGGACTTCTGGAATTGGGCTTAAGCTGCCTGAGCCCCCTTTGTAAAGTGTGGCCCCCAGCAGAAATCTAAAGTTTGTTCCAAATGAGCCCAATCAATTCAGTTCAGTTGCTCAGTCACGTCTGACTCTTTGTGACCCCATGGACTGCAGCACACCAGGCTTCCCTGTCCATCACCAAATCCCGGAGTTTACCCAAACTCATGTCCAATTAGTTGGTGATGGCATCCAACCATCTCATCCTCTGTTGTCTCCTTCTCTTCCCACCTTCAATCTTTCCCAGCATCAGGGTCTTTTCAAATGAGTCAGCTGTTCTCATCAGGTGGCCAAAGTATTGGAGTTTCAGCTTCAGCATCAGTCCTTCCAATGAACACTCAGGACTGAGCTCCTTTAGGATGGACTGGTTCGATCTTCTTGCAGTCCAAGGGACTCTGAAGAGTCTTCTCCAACACCACAGTTCAAAAGCATCAGTTCTTTAGCGCTGAGCTTTCTTTATAGTCCAGTCTCACATCCATACATGACTACTGGAAAAACCATTGCCTTGACTAGATGGACTTTTGTTGGCAAAGTAATGTCTCTGCTTTTTAATATGCTGTCTAGGTTGGTCATAACTTTTCTTCCAAGGAGTAAGTGTCTTTTAATTTCATGGCTGCACTTCTCCAAGTCTTCTCCAACACAACTTCTCAGTCATGTCCAACTCTTTGTGACCCCATGGACTATACAATCCATGGAATTCTCCAGGCCAGAATACTGGAGTGGGTAGCCTATCCCTTCTCCAGCGGATCTTCCCAACCCAGGAATCAAACCAGGGTCTCCTGCATTGCAGGCTGATTCTTTACCGAGCTATGAAGGAAGCCCTCTAATGAGCCTAATCCAAGAGATAAAACCAAGAACCTTGAGCCCATCTCCTGAGGCAGTCTGGAAGAGCAGGGATTTCAGGTCTGCCTTCTGTTTATTCTTCCCTCCATTCCACTCTGCTCCTTTCCCTCCAGGAGCTGTACCAGCCTGATGCAGAGAGCTTGCGCCAGCAAGAAGAGCGCAAGAGGCTGTACCAGAGACAGCAGGAGAGGGGAGGCATCATCGACCTTGAGGCTGAACGTAACCGGTACTTCATCAGCCTTCAGCAGGTGAGAGAAGGGTTTCCCTCTCCTCCCTTGATGACAGTTACCTTCCTAACCAGCACCCTCCTGCCATGGCCCGCGGGTGAGCTTTGCTCTACCCTGGGAGGTCTAGGCTGATGGCAGTCGGCTTGGACTCTGGGCAAGGGTCCTGCAGTTCCCTGCTCTAAGGAACTCTGTCTCTAAGGAATCTCTGTCACTGCCTCTGCTCACTTCCTCCTAGCCTCCTGCCCCTTTGGAACCCGAGTCAGCTATAGATGTCTCCAGAGGATCCCACCAGCCCAGCGCCCTTGCCACCGAACCATCCACCACATCAGCTACTCACACTGCCCTGTCAGCACCTCTGCCTGTGGCCTCCCAGTACACATGTGAGAAGACCTCAGGGGCTGTAAAGCTGGGCGAGACCCAGAAAGCCGTGCTCGATCCCCGCCGGGCCAGTCGAGGCCCATGGAGACAGCCTGAACGGAGGCACTTGAAAGGAGGGGAGTGCAATACCCTCAAAGGTACCAGTGACACCCAGGAACTGCAGTCTCCTGAGGGGCCCCTCAAGGAGTCCATGGACCTAAAGTCAGAGTCTTGTAACCAAGGGGGTGAAGGTCCTCCCCAAGATAAGGGGCCTGGAGAATGGCAGGGTCCCCCACCCCGCAGGACTCGGGACTGTGCCCACTGGGAACGCGCCAAGAGTCGGACACCGGCTTCTTCCTACCCCCGCCTGCCTCGGGGTCGGGGAGCCTACCGGCCTGGTACTCGAAGAGAACCCGTGAGCCTCGAGTCAGAGGATGGTTCCTAGCAGTACTGTGGGGGGACAGGGAATTGGGTCGGGAGTGGGTAATAAAGAGATTGGCCTTGTTTGGCTTTCCTTACTCAGCAGTGCCTAACCCGTGAAGTGTGGCTCTTTCTAAATTTCTAGGAAGACGAGCATGCCAGAGTAGCCCCAGTTTTGTTCTGAAGTCTCTTCTAAGAGATCGAGGTCTAGATTAAGGAAGAGTAATATCTCAGCCAGAATAGTGGGTTCCAAGGAAAACTAGAAGAGGCCAACATTTAAGCAGACTATGCAGGCCCCACCCTGCTACATAAGCCACTGTGCATGCGGCCGCATCTCTGTCTATATGTATTTGAATACCTCAGGTGGGGGATAGTACTTTCCTGTTTACTACAGTCTCTCTTTCCCATTTTGTCTTAGGGAGGCTGTGTCCCTAGTATTTGTATACGTGGATACCTGAGGGTCCCTGGAGGTATCTATGTTTACAGCCCCGGGCTTTTACTCAAGTGCCAACATGGGGAGGTAAGAGGGAAGTCAGACACTAGAGTAGCTTGGCAGGTGTTTATTGATCTCCTGGAGGAGAAGAAAGCTAGGCACAGCCCGGTTGTCAGCTCCGCAGAGATTCTGCATTCTGAATGGCCCCTACAGGGTCATTTTTATACAGCATGAAGTGGCCCTGCACCTGGGCAGGACTGATCTGCGTTGTAGCTTGAAGGACACGGTCTGCAAAGTTCTCAGCCAGGGAAGTTGCTTGCCCGGGGTAGAACCTCTGGAACATCTGGGTCAGCTGCCAGCGTGAGCAGTGGCCCACGTACTCCTTCATGTCTACTCGCCCGGGGCGTATCAGGGCAGGGTCGAGCCTAAAAGGAGAAGGCAGCGAAAGCAGTCGTGAGCAGCAGTGCCACTGGCACCCCCCAAAATGGTTCCTCCAAAACTCCTGATCCTCCAGAGATGCTGAGTCTTGCCTCCAGGTCTGAGTACCTCACTCCTTACCTGTCGACATGGTTGGTGGTCATGAATACTATGCGTGCTTCGGTGGAAGCCACACCGTCCAGGGCGTTGAGCAGCCCACTGAAGGTGAGCCGGCCTAGACCTTGGTACTTTATTGGGTCTGGAGGAAGGCAGAGAGGAAGCGTGAGTGAGCACAGCCCTGCTTCAAATTAGCATCCCTCTCTGCTCCCTGCCTACCGTGCCCCCCTACTTATCCCTGTCTCCAGTGGACTCTGATTGCTAACCCAGGTGTCCTCCACCTGCTCTCTGGATTTCTCCTTTCTTTCACTGTTGCTCATTTAGAAATACCCCCTCTCCCCACCTGTGCCGTGAACACCCCCCTCACTCACTCTCAGCGGCCAGGTCTCGACTGAGAAAGGCAGCATCCACGTCCTCCAAGAGCACCAGGCTCTGCTGTGGGGCCACGCTCAGCAGGTGGTTGAGCCGGTCATCTGAGAGGCTGGAGTCTGTGAGACTCAGCAGGCAGATGCTATGCTGCAGTTCCCCAGCCAGGGCTGTGCTATAGAGGAGAGGTGATAGGTAATTGGCAAGCTGGGAACTGGTCCTTGGGTCTAACTGCTTGTTCCTCCCAGTACTAGCTTTGAATCCGAGGCCTAACCCTTCTACCACCTCACACTATTGTTCCATGTGTCTCATGTTTTCCTGTTCCCCACATTTGTTTCACTTTCCAGCCCCACCAGCCCAATTTCTCTCCAGTTTGAGGGTTAAGAGAAGTTTGACTCTACTCACATAAAACTGCTCTTTCCACAACCAGGGGGCCCATAGAGTAGGTAGCCACGTCTGTAGGGGATGCCTAGGAATACACCCAGGATGATCATCAAGACAAATGAATCATGTACTCTGCGCCAGATGTCCACACTCATCCCCAACCCTGCTCCCTGGAGGCCTGATGGCCTTGGCATTGGAAGAAATCATTCCTTTTAGGCAACCTTTATTTCCCCTTCATCTATGGGGATGAGGATAGAGCTTTATATGTGCCCCATCTGGCCACCAAGACCTCAGCTGCTTCTCACCTCTGTCAGTGTACCACTTGGGGTTATCAATGAATTCCCGGATGTCTCTGACAATTCGGTCAGTTAGACCCTGTTCGAGAACCACAGAATTCAGAGGCCGCCGCCGGCGTGGATAGCCAAAGGGGCGCCATTCAGAGCCCACAGCAGTGTACATCACTGTCTTCCCTTCCTCCTGCTGCAGAGCTAGTTCTCGAGCTGGGAGGGGGAAGATGAGACAAAACCCATAATTACCCTTTGCCATGCTACTAGGCAGAACTGTGCCCAAACGGTCCCCTGGCCCTGCTCCCATGGGCCCAGATCCTCCTATTTGGCCTCTCCAAGCTTCTCTTCCTTTGATGTCAAATACTCCACCCCTGCAACTGCCACCCCCTACCCCCCAAAAGGCTGTCTATGCCATCCCATACCTTCCTCTAGGATATTGAAGAAAACTTTTCGATCAGTGCCCAGAGCCGTGAAGGTGACAGATTCCCAAGGAGTCCCCGTTTGCAGGTCTATCATCTGCATCTCTCGGCTCCGTTCCACCCGGATCCATTTCCCCTGATACCTGAATAAGAACGAGCAAAATGAGGTGAACAAGCAGGCCAAGTCCACCTCCTCTCATTCTCCTTTTCCACTCTCAGAGCCCTCTCTGGCTTCCAGCCTTACCAGATAAAGTGGTTTCCAGGGCTGGGGACAAATTCAAACTTAGTGGAGATGCGGCCACTCTCGTGCTGAAGGTACGACGTCTCGACGCTGAGATGCTGAGTTCGGGTACTGTGGCGGGTGAGCCAGCTAAGCAACCAGGCATAGCTCCGGTCTCGAGCAGGAACTTCCAGTGTGATCATGTAATGGCGCCGGAATGCCACTAAGCCCAGTTGGGCGCCCTTCCGGGCCAGGGCCAGGGCAGTGCCCAAACCCACCAGCCCAAATCCAGCCCCAAAGTAGGGATTGTCCTTCAGGGCCAGAACAAAGTCTGAGAGGGGCATCTTGAAAGGAAAACACTGAACCTCACGGGCCCTGAGGCATTTTCAAGACCTGGAGATGGGGAGCAGTAGAGATGGGATAAAGCACAAGATTAGTTTAAAAGGACTCAAATTCCTCTCCCACCCCACAGAAGCTGGGAGAGGAATGACAGGTCAGTATTACAATGTGCTTCAGTATCTTCCCTTCATGGGGTGGGGCTGGTGCTGGACCCAAGGGATGAGACTCTGAGCCATTTGTCCCATTTTGCCTTTTATTATCCTGTTTCATACCTGTGTCCTGCCAGATGACTATTCTGGAGATTCCTTAAGTTTGACTGAATGATATAACTGACTTCAGGATAATAGATGGACAGCATTTTTGTGGTTCCTGGGACCAGCTGAGATAGAAAGGTGCCAACTGGCCAGAATGAGCAGGGGATGAAGAAGTTACTCTCTTCTGTCAACCTGTCAATATCCTCATGCCTTGCTATCCCGGAATATGTCCTCCAGGTATCCTCTCATCTACTTTACACGCTAATACCCTGTTAGCCCTGCAATTACCTCCCACCTAAACTGTCTTCAAAATTAATTTTAATTCTTGAAGTGGCATCTTAGTGGATCTCCACTTTGGTCATGCTTCATTCACCAAACTGCTACACAGGGGTCGATTTTTCTTCATAAGGCTCTGCTTCAATGCCATTAGTTTTCCCTCCTCCAACACCTCCAATGACTGGCTCTCAACAGGTCTCTGAATTAGGTGAAAACTCCTCTGCCTCCACAACACGGGGCCCACGTAGCTTTAATGGCTTAGTTCCCAATACTCTCTGTTGAACAAATATACAAGCCTCCTTCCTCCTTGACTCGGAATGGCCATTTTAATTTATTTCCCCCGATCTCTACAGAGTTCAAATCACGCCCATCTGCTACCTTCTCCACGGAGATATCCCCGAATTCCATCCCCTGCCCCGCGATAAAATGTGACTGGGCCTGATTCTAGGCTGTAAGATCCCGAAGGGGTAGGAGGTCAAATCGTTTCTAGCACACTTCACTCGACCCCCCGCCGGTTTGCTTTATGCCGGCACGCAGTACGGTGAATTGACAGCAGTGACCTCTGCTGAAGCTCAGAACAGGATCCAGAATTCCAAAATTCCTATGCGTGGAAGGTCACAGACAAAGTCCTTTCCGCTCCCGGTCCTTGTCGGACGCCCAGAAGCCTCCTGCCGAACCCGCTCCACACCCCAGCTCGCGCATCCAGCAGCGTGGTTTGCAGCAATCGCTCACTCCTCCCCCTTACCGCCATGACTCTCTGGCCCTTCCTCTCGATGGTTTCACCCCTCGGCTCTTTGGGGACTCTCCACTTGGCTTCGCCCCCGAGTTCTTTCATCTACTTCCCGTCACTCCCACCGAGACGGCCACACCACTCTGCTCCACAACTCTCGATGGTATTCTTCGGGCTTCAAGGCCACGGGCGGTGAGGGCGGGGGCGGGGCGGCGGGGGAAACGATAGGAAGAACCATAGAGAGAGTACTCCACCAGCCTCACAAAGAAAGAGAGAGCGGCCTCCATATACCGCGGTCCTAGAGGCTTCTGGGCCGGAGGCGGTCGCACAAAGAGAGTCCCGGGAGGCCACTCCAGCCGGTGGACGACCATAGAGATGAGGCTCCTGCCCGCCTAGGGCCGGAGGTAAGCCGTAGGCTGCGGGGCGGGAACTAATAGGGAGTGCGGGCGGAGCAGGCCGGAGGCAAAAGTTTCTCAAACCGCAGGATGAGGGGTAGGCCTGGGCGATGGGAACGCTCGGGAGAAGTGCGGAAGGGAGCACAGCGACGAGCGAGGCCCCGGCGCATCAGATCAGCACCCCCGGCGTCATTGCTGTGGACCCCACCCGGTTACCCGCTGCCTCTCCTTAGGACAGTAAGCATGACGATGCTCCCTCCTTAGCTTTGCAGGTTACAAAACGATTTTCCCGTTTGCCGGCAATTGTGATTCCCGCTCCCGCCCAAAGATGTGGACGCTGTCATCGCCTCCACTTTACAAACAGGAAAGCTGACGTCCCGGGAAGCGAGGGGACTACAATCTGTCCAAAGCCACGCGGTGAGTAGAGCCCACAGGCAAGTGGAAATCGGGTGCCTTGGTCCCCAGACCCGATCTCACCCTTTCCCCAGGCCTTCCCTTTGCCTTAATGTGTCCTTTCTCTTCCTCGGTACCGCTGCCCCGAAAATAACCTCATTTATTCTCTTGTGCCCACCCGTGTCCCACCTCACTCCGCCTTCCAGTGGCTGAAGGTTCTCGGTCTAGACGACACCCCCTCCTCCTTGGCTCCCCGTTAAGGCAATTATTACCGGAGCTGGAAGATTCCTTAGAGCCGCGATAAGTGGAGTCTGGTTTCCAGAGAACCTTCTGAGGGCGGAAGTGCGTGGTCCTACCACCTTCTGAATTTCCCTAATCTGAGGCTTTCAGTTGTAGAACTCTCACCTACAAAATGATTTTCTAGCCCTAGGCTCCCCTTACCTGACCTTCAAGGCTTAGTTTCATGAAGTGCTTATACTATCATCCTTAATTCCTAATACTCAAAGCAAACTAACTTTAGCAATGTATAACAGGATATGCAGTTTAGTTGACATTCACTTCTGAGTTGAGTTCCAGTGTTCAATATTAGGTCATAGTCAATGAATGAGAAATTTCTCCAGGTGTGTTACTTTATACATAAGGCACCTCTGGTTTGTTATCTTAGTAGAAGCCTAGCCTTGCATCTCTGTGTCTGCAGTTCTTAACTGTGTGTGTGTGTGTGCTCAGTCGTGTCCAACTCTTTGTGACCACATGGACTGTGGCCCGTCAGGCTCCTCTGTTCTTGGAATTCCCCAGGCAAGCATACTGGAATGGGTTGCCCTTTCCTGCTCCAGGGGATCTTCCCAACGCAGGGATCAAACCTGTGAGTCTTGCGTCTCCTGCATTGGCAGGCAGATTCTTTACCACTGCATCACAGTTCTTCATTAGAATCCCTTGTCTGACTTGCATAGGCCGTCGTGGTTTATGTTCAGTGAAGTGATAACTTCAGTAAAATCCACTCAGAAAGCTCCAAGTCTAGGGAGGGAGACTGACAAGTAAATAGTGCAGTGTGACGTGTTTCTGATAGAGCTGTGCACGAGGTGCTATGAGGACCCAAGAGAGAGAAACTTCGATGAACTGTGTCAGGACGCCATCATAGTAAAGTGACATTTATTTATTTGGCTGCTCCAAGTCTGAGTTATCTTTGATCTTACTTGTGGCATGCAAACTCCTAGTTGTGGTATGTGGGATCTAGTTCCCTTACCAGGACCCCCTGCATTGGGAGCACAAGTCTTAGCTACTGGACTACCAGGGAAGTCCTTGTACAGATTCTTAAAGGATAGTTAGGAGCTGGTGAGCCAGACAAGAGAGATGGCAAAGGGGAGAAGGCCCATCAAGCTGAGAGATGTATAGTATATAGAAGCAGAAGAGAATGTGGTGAGTCTGGGAAAGGGCAGATCAATGAAAAGTTGAATCACTGGCTCAGAGATCTTCTGCAGAGAGAGGTGGGAGATGAATCTAGAGAGGGCAGCAGGGCCAGATCATGAAGGAAGGGCTTTGAGCTAAGAAATAGTGAGATCCTAATATGTTAAGAGGGGAAGGGACCTCTGAGATCCCTTGAAAGTGAAAGTCGCTCAGTTGTGTCTGACTCTTTGCAACCCCACAGACTATACAGTCCATGGAATTCTCCACGCCAGAATACTGGAGTGGGTAGCCTTTCCCTTCTCCAGGGAATCATCCCAACCCAGGGATCAAACCCAGGTCTCCCACATGGCAGGTGGATTCTTTACCAGCTGAGCCACAAGGGAAGCCCAAGAATACTAGAGTGGATAGCCTATCCCTTCTCCGGCGAATCTTCCCAGCCCAGGAATTGAACTGGGTGTCCTGCATTGCAGGTGGAGTCTTTACCAGCTGAGCTATCAGGGAAGCCCTGATAGCTTGGCCCCACCCAATTTTGTTTGCAGATAAGAGAACTGAGATCCGGATTGCTTACTGATATGACAAACTTCACTTAGCTTCAAGAAACAGTCTTTAGTATATGGGTCACAACTTCTTGTCTCTTTCCTATGTTCACCCTTATTATCATTTTTATGCTTTTTGTTCTAAACATTGTCTTCTTTTTTTCTCCTTTAGCCATGAACTTTATTGTTTGAATATTTGCAACTATTATTCTATACACAAATTTTAATTTCTTACAAAACTCTGTATTCCATATTGCTAGGTCACTTCACTTTCCATTTTATGCCACATTTCTATCAAGAGATATTTCTCCAAATCACAATCTACCTGATTGTGTGTTGCTATTGTTGTTCAGTTGCTAAGTTGTGTCCAACTCTTTGTGTGATGCCCTGGACTGTAGCCCCCCAAGCTCCTCTGTCCATGAGATTTCCCAGGCAAGAATACTGGAGTGGGTTGCCATTTCCTTCTCCAGGTAAACATTGTCTTAAAAAGAAAATGTCTATGTTAACTAGGTATGGCATGCTGCCATGCAAGGAGATGCATAATTGGGGCAGGCACTGGGCTGTGCACCCACACCAACTGGGAAGAAAGTGAGAGATCTAATTATATGTTGTTTGATTTTTCTTCTGGTTGGTTTATCAGCATATAAGAAGCCACAGCACAGAAACTAGTGGTGATGACAGACACCGTGTTGGACTCACAGCCAGCCAACAGCACTGGGGAGATGGATGGACTGTGCCCTGAGCTACTGCTGATCCCCCCAACTCTCTCTAACCATGGAATCCTAGAGCCTGTCCAGAGCCCCTGTCCTTCTGGGAACCCTCCACCTTTGCCTCCTGACCCAGGCTGCCTGTTGGTAGAAACCACAGCCACTGAAGAGGACACAGGGAACATGGAAATCATTGTGGAAGCAGTAGCTGGAAATCTGTCCCCAGGTGCTCCTGGAGAGACTCCAGGTATAAACACAGTTGCTAGCAGGGCAGTAGGATAAGCCAGCCTGTTTTTTGTGTGTGCTATTTTTGATCCTTGTCTATAAACAAGATGAAGACATAAGGTAGCATCCTATTTTTATACTTAGAGATGTTGTAATTTGATTTGCAGTTGGTGAATGTTGATTGGAGGCTGGAAAGTTGATTGGTGCACAACTTGTACCAAGCTCTTGGCAGTCTATCCCTGAGAGGGCTTCATGTCTGCTAGGCGGTAATCCAGGAGGGTAGACCTTTCTGACCCCTCTGCCCAATTCTTACTGCTATAGTCTTCAGGGATTCTTTTCTCCACATTGACCCTCCCACCCAGGGACTGCAGCCAGGGTTTAGGCAAAAGGCCCAGCCTCTCTCCACCACCCAGGGCTTGGCAGGGCTTCCTAGAGGTAATCTGCTATTTCCCTGCTCTGATTTCTTGTGCATAACATATTTAACTCACCCAAGGCATGCGTTATGACTGGGAGTTGAACAATTTATATTTATGTTAGAAGAAAGATTCTCCCTATTATTCTTCCTACAACTTCTAATTTTTGGGTAGCTTCCCTGTTTTTTAACTGTCATCTTCCAGCTACAATTGTACCAATTTTCCTTGGCAGTGTGCAAAGAATACACACTTTGATAAGCTAGTTTGATCATATAATATTTCTAAACTTTAATGTGGTGAAAGAAATAGTAAATAAATTGAGAAGGAACCTAGAAAGACATTTGCAGTTTATAAGAAGAGTTAATATCTTTAAAATTCAAAGAGCTTTACAATAAGAAAAAGAAACAGTTTGTTGTTTTTTTTTTAAAGGGGGGAAAAGAAACCTACATGCAATTCACTAAAAAAAAAATAGTCACTAACCATAATCTCACTAACAGACAAATTCCAGTTAAAAGTACCTATGAGATGCCACTTCTGTTTTGCAACACTTGGGCAAAAATTAAGCATTTTTTTAAAATAAAACTAGTGTTGGTGAGGCTATGGGAAACAGACACTATCTTATATTTTATGGAGAGTATAAATTAGTGTGATCTTTTGAAGGTCAATTTATCCACATAACAAAATTTAAATGAGTGTACTTTGACCCAGTAATTCCACTTCTAGGGATCTGTTCTATAGAATGTGTCACATACGCGCACAAAGATAAAGGAATAAGGATGTGTGGGACAGCTTTCTATACAGTGTTTGGAAACAACCCAGATATCCATCAGTAAGAGTGATTTCATTTTGCTTTATCCATGCTCTGAAGTATCGTGAACTGGACAAAAAAAATATGAGCTAGATCTAAATGTACTACTTTTAGATAAAAATATCTTTGATATATAGCAAGTAGAAAAAAGAAAAAACAAATTATGAAAATGTGACCCCATGAGGCCTGAAAGGATATAGACCAAATTGTGTGTGTGAGGCTGGGAGGTAGATATTCTTATATAGATGTGCTGTTGCTCTGAATTTTTGTTTAAACAAAGAAAAATATAAAGAGAAAAAAGACCACCAGAATGCAGGACAAACCTGGACTCCACCATTAACAAGCATGGTGGCCTTAACCTTGCAGAATCCCAGGTCCCTCTTCTCATAGGGCAGTTGGAGGACCAAGTGAAAGTGTTTCCTAAGCCTTTCTTTGTCAAGGTCCTGCCATTACTTAAGAAATGGCAGCAATTACTATGAATGTGACTTGGCTCATTTCAGAAAGGATGTCCTCCATTTTATGAGTCACTGTGCATTTGAAAGTCTTTTCATAGAATATAAAAGTAAACATATATATCGTCATGTATGTCACAGAGGTTACCCCCAGATTGTCATTTTCTTCTTGTGAGAGTTTCTAATTTTTTATTTGGGCAAAATATATCACCTTTTCTTAATGCTTTTTGGATTTGGTTAATGCTTGTTACTTTTACTTCACAAATATTTATGAAATGCCTACTTTGTGCTGAGTATCACGTAAGATAGACCATCCTTGACCTTAGGGGCTTACAGTCAGGTGTAGAATCAGACTTAAGTCCATCTCCATTCCACAGACATGAAAAGATCCACTTATATTTTCTGCTGGTAACTAACTCCTCTGAGTCTCATTCTGTCTGATTCTGTGCCTTTCTCTGTCGGTCCTCTGCCTACAGGTGTCCTGGTAAAAGTGGTGGAGGTGTACTTCTGTGAGCGCTGTGAGCAGAGCTTCGCAGAGCCCACTCTGCTGGCCCTGCACCAGTGCACTGAGACCCTTATTCAGCCCGTGCAGGGCCTCCCTACCTCACCCTGCTCTGTAGAGCTGCCCCCCAGCAACCTCACTCTCCCCGGCCCTCTGCAGGGCCAGAGCCCACCAGATAGCCCCCTGCAATGCCCTGTGTGTAGACAAGAGTTTGCCCAACCCCAGGCCCTGAAGAGCCACTTCAAGATGCACCGGGGCACCCCCGACACCTTCTCCTGCCCAGAGTCTGGCTGTGTGTTCTCCACTCAAGAGCGCACGGGGCTCCAGCAGCACCTGAGGCAGACCCACAGAGCACTTCCGGTGCCCTGTTCCTTCCGGGGCTGCCCCCTGCTCTTTGGGAGCCAGCAGGGCATGGAGCTGCACCGGCAGGCCCATTACCCTTTCCACTGCAACCGCTGCAGCTTCGTGGGCTCCAACGTCAAACTCTTCCGGCAGCATCAGCGGAGTCATGGGGCCAGGATGCAGCGAGAACCGTCTGCTGTAACAGGTCTTCCATCCCAGGAGCTGCTGCCAGGTATGAGGTCAAGGGCCTAGCAGTCCCCTGCCTGGAACACAGCTGCAGTCAGCCTGTAGAAGAGGCAGTTGTTACAGATGCCATGAATGTGTGCATGAATTTAAGAGACTCTAGAGTAGTGGCTCAGGAGGTCAGAATTACTGACTGATATGGGAAGGCATCTAGACATCCTGGACCAGGCAATGAATGAAGATTGGCTTAGGCTACACTGAAGTGGTTTAACCAACATCTCTTCTGATCCATCTCAGAACTTTCTGAGGGTGGAAGCTAAATTGCTCTGCCCGTCAGTGGCTGTAGCCACTGGTGGAATGCCTGTGGACTCCTGTTAGAGCAAGTAGAATTAGGCAGGGGAAGCTGGGGTTATTTTAAAAAGAAACCTTCAATGAGGTGGTGCTTCAGTGATTCTTATTCCTGGTGGTCTCAAAAAGAGAGCATGAGGTAAGTAGAGGAGCAGGAGGAAACAGAGAAATCAGACCAGTGGGGCCAGGGTTCTGATGAGAGAATTTGGCTTGCTAACACTGATTTGTGCTGTGGTACAAACAGAAGATTCTTCTTTCCTGGAATGAAAAAGTCATACATCTTTGCCTTACCGTGACAGCTGCCTCTATTGAGGGACAGAAGGAATGGGTTTAGGAGTGCAGGGTGTGTCCCTGAATTGCTGAGTTGGATTTTGCAGTAGATGTTTAGCTCAGGGATGTTCACCCGCACTGAGCCACCAACTGGTGGCCCTGGGAACCTGAGTCAAGGAAGTACCGTCTAGTCTGTCCTCTACCTCTGTTCCCCTCTCCCCACTCCAGTGACCTCAAAGCTCTTACCTTCAAGGGGTCTGAGTTTGGTGTTATCTGAGGTTTGATTTACTTTGTGAAAGTCGCTCAGTCATGTCCAACTCTTTGCAACCCCATGGACTATAGCCTGGCAGGCTACTCTGTCCATGGGATTCTCCAGGCCAGTATACTAGAGTGGGTAGCCGTTCCCTTCTCCAGCGGATCTTCCCACCCCAGGGATTGAACCCGGGTCTCGTGCATTGCAGATGGATTCTTTACTGTCTGAGCCGCTAGTGAAGCCCTTGATTTACTTTAGACTGGAGCATTACTAACAGCTTAGCTCCTGGTCTTTCTGTCCCCATGGGAATAAATGTATGTGCTTAGAACCCAGGATTTTCTTACGCTACACGGTGAGAGGTGATTCTTCCCAGCCAGTAAGAGGGAAATTCTAGCACTCAGTGCTGCACTGGCTTCTCTAGTCATCAAGTTCTTTGTACCTACAGCTTCCAAAGTGCCTCCAGGAACAGGAGAGCCTTCAGAGGAGACAGGAGCACCCTTACCTGGGCAGGAGTCAGCGGAAGAGGAGATGGAGGAGCGTGGTAGCCTGAAGAGCTCCCAGAAAGCCCTGGAGCTGGAAGGTAATGACATGATGAGCTTGAACCTCTCGGTGGGGAGGAACAGACGGTGGGGGGGGCGGGGGAGGGCCTGGCATTGAGGCTCAGGGGTTTGGTTTTCTCAGTTTTGGTTCACATCCTTCCATTCCTAACATTCTTCTTCGACACAACTAGTGGGGAAGTGATAGATGGGCACAGTCCCTGGTGACACAATGCATGTGGACTAAGTCACTTCAGTCTGACTCTGTGCAACCCTCTAGCCTTCCAGGGTCCTCTGTCCATGGGATTTTCCAGACAGGAATACTGGAGTGGGTTGCCGTGCCCTCCTCTAGGCGATCTTCCCTACCCAGGGATTGAACCTGTGCTTCTTACATCTACCTGCATTGATAGACAGGTTCTTTGTCTACCTGCATTGACAGGCGGGTTCTTTACCGCTGGTGCCACCTGGGAAGACCCTGGTGATGCAGGGGAAAGGTAAATAGCATTTTCTCTCGGCGCTGGCTTTCCTCAGGCAGGAGGCTCTTCTGTGGGGAGAGAGAGGGTGATATTCATAGTATGAAGATGCCAGAGGTTATCCTCTGGCAGCCTGTCTTGTATGACATGGAGCCCCCTAGGACTGCATTTCTGAACCCTTGCATTCCCGGTTTTCCATCTGAGTAGAACAGCATTTGAAGCCCATCCCACAGGGAGCATATTTACCAACAAATGACCAGGAAGGATCTGGTTATATTTATTACCAGCTCTCTGACTGGAGTATTCAGAAGTAGGAGTACTTTACCTTGTCTTCCCTCTGCTCAATCCCAGTGAGGTCCTTCTCCTTCCAACCAGCACTCCTGATTCTTCTACGTGCCCCCATGGAGGGCAGGAGGAACAAGAATGTTCCATCAAGATTGTTCTTTTGAGCTTTTCTGGGTAGAGACTCAGGGATAGAGGGTGGCTGGGTGAAGCACTTCTTACAGGCCACAACATGGTCTGAGAAGTCCTTGTGATTTTCTTTCTCTAAATACTTGAATATCTTGTCTCTTCTTTGAGCCTGCAGAGTTTGAGATACTGCTGTTTGGTTTCCCGGAGAGAAAGGAGCGAGGCCATGCAGGCATGCATGTTTTGTCTGGGCAAACTGTGGTTCTCCAAATATCCGGTCAGTCCCTGGCCTATCGAAGAATCTCACTGTCAACCCTCCCCGCCTTTTTCCCTCTCCCAGGTACTGTGGCTTCTGGCACCGAGTCCCTCTTCAAGACCCACATGTGTCCAGAATGCAAGCGCTGCTTCAAGAAGCGAACTCACCTGGTGGAGCACCTACACCTCCACTTCCCAGACCCCAGTCTCCAGTGCCCCAACTGCCAGAAGTTCTTCACCAGTAAGAGCAAGCTCAAGACCCATCTGCTGCGGGAGCTGGGCCAGAAGGCCCACCGCTGCCCGCTGTGCCACTACAGTGCTGTAGAGAGGAATGCCCTCAACCGCCACATGGCCAGCATGCACGAGGACATCTCCAACTTCTACTCGGACACCTATGCCTGTCCCGTTTGCCAGGAGGAGTTCCGCCTCAGCCAGGCCCTGAAGGAGCACCTCAAGAGCCACACCGCGGCTGCCGCGGCTGAGCCACTGCCCCTCCGCTGCTTCCAGGAGGGCTGCAGCCACACGGCACCCGACCGCAAGGCCTTCGTGAAGCACCTGAAGGAGACCCACGGGGTGCGGGCCGTGGAGTGCCGCCACCACTCATGCCCCATGCTCTTCGCCACAGCAGAAGCCATGGAGGTCCACCATAAGAGCCACTATGCCTTCCACTGCCCCCACTGTGACTTCGCCTGCTCCAACAAGCACCTGTTCCGCAAACACAAGAAGCAGGGCCACCCCGGCAGTGAAGAGCTACGCTGCACCTTCTGCCCCTTTGCCACCTTCAACCCAGTTGCCTACCAGGACCACGTGGGCAAGATGCACGCTCACGAGAAGATCCACCAGTGCCCCGAGTGCAGCTTTGCCACCGCCCACAAGAGGGTACTCATCCGCCACATGCTGCTGCACACCGGTGAGATGGCTTCCACCTTTTCCTCGCTCCGTGTCGTGGGGGCGATGACGGTGATGATGGCGGCAAACGGGAGCTTTCCGTGTGTGCTGGGCACATGGTGGGGTTTTGCATACATTGCATAGGACTCATGAGGTAAATCTAGCATCTGAAGTCCACAAATGAGCCTTAAGCTGAATGTTCATCAGCTCAGAAAGTGGTCAGGCTGAGATTTGAATCCAGGCCCTCTGACCCAGGGGCTTCCCTGGTGGCTCAGACAGTAAAGCGTCTACCTGCAATGCGGGCGACCTGGGTTCGATCCCTGGTCAGGAAGATCCCCTGGGGAAGGGAATGGCAACCCACTCCAGTACTCTTGCATGGAAAATTCCATGGCCAGAGGAGCCTGGTAGGCTACAATCCATGGGGTCGCAAAGAGTTGGACACAACTGTGCAACTTGACTTTCACTCTCCTCTGACCCAGACCCTGTGCTCTTGTGCCTCACCTTTAATGCCCTGGTGGGTTTTGCCCACCCCTAGTCAGGCATGTTTGGGAGAAGGCAATGCCACCCCACTCCAGTACTCTTGCCTGGAAAATCCCATGGACGGAGGAGCCTGGTAGGCTGCAGGCCATGGGGTCAAGAAGAGTCGGACATGGTTGAGCGACTTCACTTTCACTTTTCACTTTTATGCATTGGAGAAGGAAATGGCAACCCACTCCAGTGTTCTTGCCTGGAGAATCCCAGGGATGGGGTTGCACAGAGTTGGACACGACTGAAATGACTTAGCAGCAGCAGTAGCAGCAGCAGTCAGGCATGTTTACCCAGCCTGTTAAAGCAAAGAAGCCCAAACTAGGACAGATGCCTGCCTTTGTAATTCAAGTTCTGTGATGTGCTATGAGAGATGGGGCTGAGGGGACTGAGCCATCCTTATATGTTATAGCCTTGGCAGCCATGACTCTGAAACATGATCACGTCTCATGACCTGAAAGTTGCAGGTTTTTCAACTCAGACTCTTTAATTGGTTATTAGCATTACTGATACTTTGAGTAAAAACCAAATCAGGCTCCCTGGCTATACAGCATCTGCCCATTTGTGATCTCTATGTAAGCATTGGTGGATTGACCAGACATTTAAAAAATCTCATCAAAGATTCTTTAATTTGGGAGGACAGTTTTTAGGCAGCTTGTGGCAAAGCCATTGTTTTTCCCATTAAACAGTTCATTTCTATACAGGCTTTAGTCACAAAATCTCATTTTGGGGGGGGGGCTTTCCTAAAACCTCACATCAATATAGGCGTATTTTCTTTTATTGTACTTCACTTTATCATTCTTAGAAGATGCTGTGTTTTTTATAAATTGAAGGTTTGTGGCAACCCTGCATTGTCAGGTGATGGTTAGCATTTTTTAGCAGTATTTTTTAATCAAGGCATGCACATTGTTTTGTTAGAATGCTGTTACACACTTGATAGGCTGCAGTGCAGCATGTGAACATAACGCTTTTATGTGTACTGGGAAACCATGAAATTTGTGTGATTCACCTTGTTGCAGTACGTGCTTTACTGCAATGGTCTGGAACTGAGCCCACAGTGTCTCTGAGGTATGTTTGTGTAGCACTTTACAGTTTACGGAATTCTTTCGTATTTATTATTCATAACAATCTTGTGAGGAAGGCAGGTAAAGATGAGAGACCCTGAACATTTAAATGGCCTGTTTCAGGATCCCACAGCTGGTACTAGAACCAGAGCCAGCTGGGTGCTTTTCTTTCACTGTCAGGGGAGGAGCTGAGTGGGTGGCAGGGGCCTCCGGGAAAGGTCTTGAAAGGAATATGGCCCCAGCCTCACCAGCCAGTGCCAGGTCTTGACCAACTTACAGGGACAGCTCGTCCTTGAGTCCTCTGGGGCATCTTATTTAAACTTCACGTCTACCATGTGAGGTCAGTATTTTTGTGTTCCTGCCCCCCACCTTTTTGGAAACCAGGAAACTGAGACTTAGAGGGGATAAATTACCTGCCCAAGGCCACATAGTAGTAAACTGGACTTTCAGCCACTGCCTAATAGCTCTGTGGTTTCTCTGTTCCTCAGCTTCTTCCTCTGTAAAATGGGGTAATCAGAACACCTGCCTCGCAGGGCTGTTGTGAGGATTCAGTAAAGGGAGGCATTTTTATAAAGTGCTCAGAAAGGCGCCTGGCACATAGCACTGTATAAATGTCAGCTATTAATATCTTTATGACTGTGTCGGACTCCAGAGTCAGAGTTGTTAACCACTATGTCTTATTGCCTGATTTCTTCCTCCTCCTCTTCCACAAAACTAAGTGGATTGGGCTAAGTGGAGCAGTTGGCCATCAGTGCCAGTAAGCCATATAACAAATCTAGAACTGACTTTGAAAAAAGCTGGGTCTTCGTTTCTGTACATCTTCCGTTGTGTCGGGGTGGAGGCGTGGTCATCCAAGAGGGCCGTGGGGTAGCGCTGACTCTGCCATCAGCACCTCAGCTTCCGCTCCTGCTGGGCATCAGGGCATCCCTCAGGGGGTCCACGTCTGACCCGTGTCCTCTCCCCGCTCACCCCACGCCCACAGGTGAGAAGCCCCACAAGTGTGAGCTGTGCGACTTCACTTGCCGCGACGTGAGCTACCTGTCCAAGCACATGCTGACCCACTCCAGCAGCAAGGACTACATGTGCACCGAGTGTGGCTACGTCACCAAGTGGAAGCACTACCTCAGCGTGCACATGCGCAAGCACGCGGGCGACCTCAGGTGTGAGCGCACGCGCACCCCCCTCCCTCACCCCGCGACCTGGGGTTAAGCTGGCGGCAGCCAGCTCCCAGCCCCGTCTCTCTTCCGGCCCCGAGAGACTCCTCCTCACACCCCTCCGCTCCTGTCACCGCCGTTCCACTGCCTCCAGCTGACCTCTGCCTGTGGCCCAGGCCGCACAGTGAGACCTCTCTGGGCTCAGGGAAGGGAGTGCAGACCCAGAGGGGAGGCCCGGAGACTGAGGTGACATTTGAGCTCTGAGCCCAGTCCTGGTGATGTTGATGGGCTATGCTTGTGACCCCGATCCTGGCACTTCCACATCCCAGCAAGTTCCCCTCTGACCAGTGGATACAGCTGGCTAGGGAGTCTGTCCTTAGCTTTCATGCCTCTGTGGAGAGTGGGCACTCAGTGCAGAAACCTGCCCGAGGGGTTGTAGCCATGTCAGCACCCTGGAAGTCTGCAGAAGTTTGCCGATTCATGATATCTTCCCTTTAGGAAGAAACATAGATTAAGAGTTGGAACACAAGCCCTGAAGCTAGACTGTCTCTGCCCTTCACGTCCTTTGTAACTTGAGGCAAGTTATTAACTTCTGAGCCTTAGTCTCCTCACTGATAAAATGGAGATACCTAGTTCATAGGGTAGCAGAAAAGACTATTCAGTTAGACGACGAGGGACTTCCCTGGCAGTGCAGTGGTCAAGACTTTGCCTTCCAATGCACCAGGTACGGGTTCGATCCCTAGTTGGGGAACCAAGATCCCACATGCCTCGCGGCCAAAAAACCAAAACATAAAACAGAAGCAATATTGTAACAAATTTAATAAAGACTTTTAAGAAAATGTTTTAAATAAATCAGATGACACATGTACAAGTGAGTGTGGAACCTGGCCCATGGTATGAATTTATGAGTGACTGGTAGTGGCTAATAATTGTGATCTTTCTCTCTTTGCCAGATACCAGTGCAACCAGTGCTCCTATCGCTGCCACCGGGCAGATCAGCTGAGCAGCCACAAGCTGCGGCACCAGGGCAAGTCCCTGATGTGTGAGGTGTGCGCCTTCGCCTGCAAGCGGAAGTATGAGCTGCAAAAGCACATGGCTTCCCAGCACCACCCCGGTACGCCGGCGCCGCTCTACCCCTGCCGCTACTGCAGCTACCAGAGCCGCCACAAGCAGGCGCTGCTGAGCCACGAGAACTGCAAGCACACCCGCCTGCGCGAGTTCCGCTGCGCCCTCTGTGACTACCGCACCTTCAGCAACACCACGCTCTTTTTCCACAAGCGCAAGGCCCATGGCTACGTGCCCGGCGACCAGGTCTGGCAGCTCCGCTGTGCCAGCCAGGAGCCAGAAGGGGCCAGGCAGTGCCCAACACCCTCACCAGACTCAGAGCCTGCAAGTCAACTGTCTGCCCAGCCTGAGGGGCCAGACCACGACCCAGGGGCTGTGATGGACCCCACCCTGATCCAAGCCCTGCCAGAGACCAGCGAGGAGGGCAGTGCTGGGAAACAGGACAGCAGCGAGATTCCCCAGGGGGACGACCTGGTTGGCAGCCCCAGTCCAGCGGAGGTAGACGAGGGCGGCTGCACACTACACCTCGAGGCCCTGGGAGTCGAGCTGGGACCTGTGGCTGACCCACCCCTTGAGGAAGTAACGGAAACAGCTCCTGTGGAGTTCAGGCCCCTGGACCCCTCTGGGCCCCTGAGCCTGGAAGGACCAGAGGGAACTTTGACAGAGCTGTCTACCTTTGAGGGTGCTGGAACTTCTGACTTAGGTGCTGAAGAGCCCATTCTGGAAAAGTCAGTCTCTCAGCCCCCAACCAATCCCTCTTCCTCAGAGGAGCCCCCAGATGGCTGGGTGGGAACCTTCAAGGCAAGTATACCCACCGAGACAGCACCCCTGCCCCAGCTCCCTGAATCTGAGTCATTACTCAAGGCCCTAAGGAGGCAGGACAAAGAGCAGGCAGAGGCATTGGTGCTGGAAGGGCGAGTCCAGATGGTCGTGATTCAGGCAGAGGGGAGAGCTTTCCGCTGCCCACATTGCCCATTCATCACCCGCCGGGAGAAGGCCCTGAGTCTGCACTCCAGGGCTGGGTGCCAGGGCCGCCGAGAGCCCCTGCTCTGCCCTGAGTGCGGCGCTAGCTTTAAGCAGCAGCGTGGCCTCAGCACACACCTGCTGAAGAAGTGCCCCGTTATGCTCAGAAAGAACAAGGGCTTGTCCAGACCAGATTCACCCATCGCTCTGCAGCCTCTGCCCCCGGGCACCCCAGCCTCAGAAGATGCAGAAGGTGGGAAGCCCCCAGCTGCACCATTAGAAGAAGGAATCATGCTCCCAAGAGATGCTCCTTCCGAGGCTTCTAGGGAGCCAGAGAAGATAGGGGAGCCTCTTGCCGTGCTCTCTGGTTCTACAGTCCCTCCTGTGGGAGACTCCTTGCCCTCAGAGGCCCCTGAGAAGTTCCACTTTGAGCAGGGCAAGTTTCACTGCAACTCATGTGCGTTCCTCTGCTCTCGCCTCTCCTCCATCACCTCTCATGTGGCTGAGGGCTGCCGGGGTGGACGCGGGGGAGGAAAGCGAGGGGCCGTCCAGACCCAGCCTGCCCTGTCCCCGCTGAGCAGCGGGGATTCTGCACCCCTGAGCAGTGGGAGTATAGAGCGCAGCCCGGGGGATGGGGAGCCGGCCCTGCTGCCAAAGCAGAAGGCGGCCCGCTTCTCTTGCCCCACGTGTCCCTTTAGCTGCCAGCAGGAGCGGGCTCTGCGGACTCACCAGACCCGGGGCTGCCCCCTGGAGCCCTCTGGAGAGCTGCGCTGCGGCCTCTGCCCCTTCACTGCTCCCGCTGCTGCCGCCCTGAGGCTCCACCAGAAGCGCCGGCACCCCGCCGCTGCCCCGGCCCCAGCCCGAGCCCCCCGGCCCCCTCTGCAGTGCGGGGACTGCGGCTTCACCTGTAAGCAGAGCCGGTGCCTGCAGCAGCACCGACGGCTGAAGCACGAGGGGGTGAAGCCACATCAGTGCCCCTTCTGCGACTTCTCCACCACCCGACGGTACCGGCTTGAGGCCCACCAGTCCCGACACACAGGGGTTGGCCGCATCCGCTGCAACTCCTGTCCTCAGACGTTCGGTACCAACTCCAAACTGCGCCTGCACCGGCTGAGGGTGCACGACAAAACGCCTACCCACTTCTGTCCCCTCTGTGACTACAGCGGCTACCTCCGCCATGACATCACCCGCCACGTCAACAGCTGCCACCAGGGCACCCCGGCTTTTGCCTGCAGTCAGTGCGAGGCCCAGTTCAGCTCCGAGACGGCGCTCAAGCAGCACGCGCTGCGCCGGCATCCGGAGCCCTCGCTGCCCACCCCTGGCTCTCCGGCGGAGGCCCCCGAGGGCCCCCTGCACTGCACCCACTGCGGGCTGCTGTGCGCCAGCCCCGCCAGTCTGCGGGGGCACACCCGGAAGCAGCACCCCCGGCTCGAGTGTGGGGCCTGCCAGGAGGCCTTCCCCAGCCGGCCGGCACTGGATGAGCACCGGAGGCAGCAGCATTTCAGCCACCGCTGCCAGCTCTGTGACTTTGCTGCCCGGGAGCGGGTGGGCCTGGTGAAGCACTACTTGGAGCAGCACGAGGAGACTTCCGAGGCAGCGGCAGCCTCGGCCGGGGAGGGGGACTCTGGTCAGCCCCCTCTGCGCTGCCCCTTCTGTGACTTTGCCTGCCGCCACCAGCTGGTGCTCGATCACCATGTGAAAGGGCACGGGGGCACCCGGCTCTACAAGTGCACGGACTGTGCCTACAGCACCAAGAACCGGCAGAAGATCACCTGGCACAGCCGTATCCACACCGGGGAAAAGCCCTACCACTGTCACCTCTGTCCCTATGCCTGTGCGGACCCCTCCCGCCTCAAGGTAAGGTCAGGGGCCATGGGGTCCGGAAACGGAAGGAAGGCAGGCTGAGGAGTCAAAGCCCCCTGGGTTCTCTAATCCTGACTCTTCCATGTATTAGCTCTGTGACTTGGGTCAAGTCACTTAACTTTTCCAAGCCTCAGGTTGCTCATCTATGAGAAAAGGGGATAATACTGCATAGGGTTGTTACAAAGGTAGAATTCCAGGACTTCCTGGTGATCCAGTGGTTAAGACTCCGTGCTCCCAGTGCAGGGGGCATGGATTCAATCCCCGGTCAGGGAACTAAGATCCCCCGTGCCATGTAGCCAAAAAAGATAGAATTCCATAATATATGCTTGGCATGTGATGAAGGCATTGTAGATAATCTAGATAATAATAGCTAACATTTTTTGAGCACTTACACTATATGTTGGGCATTAATTTTAATCCTTATGAAAATATGAAATATACTTTTACTGTTTCCCATTTTTAATAAACTGAGAATTAGGGGTTAGGTTGCTCAAAGACACAGCTAAATGAGTGGCACAGCTGAGATCAGGTATACCTGAGGTTGGCCAAATGGATCAGGGTGGTGTCCGAGTGACTGGCCTAGGGGACCTGATTGGCAGTTGGGGGTGGGGGGTGGGATGGGTTGGCTTGGTGCAGGGAACAGGATTATCTGCCAGCAGTTTCTCTGCGTGCTTGCCCTATTTCCATGTCCAGTGAGTACCCATTAGGCACATGTTCTCTGGGTGCTCTCTGCTCTTCTCTCCTCCAGTACCATATGCGGATCCACAAGGAGGAACGGAAGTATCTGTGCCCTGACTGTGGCTACAAGTGCAAATGGGTCAACCAGCTCAAGTACCACATGACCAAGCACACAGGTGAGTCTGCGTGGTTTCCACAGGCCCGAGGGGCTCCCCTGTGCCGTGGCACACCCAGCCTCCCTAAGTGTGGTGTATGTCCTTATGCAGATTTGGGGTGCATATCAGTTTTCACATCAGGGGTAGTGGGTCAACTGAAAGGCCAGAATAACTTCCCAACCCACTGAAAGCCTATGAGAATCAGGAGAGGTGAACCTGGGGGTCTGGGCATGTGTGCTTTGCAAAACCTTCTCAGGGGGTTGTGGCACAAGGTCACCCCTTTCCTGTTGAGAACCCCCAACTCGAGCATGAGGAACCAGATCTATCTGGTTCCTGTGGAGACAGGATGGAACTATTTATTGTGAGTGAGGAGGCGAAAAGTAGAGGGCTCGCCTGTTTTAACGTGTCCTTTTTTTTCCCCCCTGAGTAGAGTCCATGGACCACAGGTTCTCAGAACGGTTAATGATGGTGTGTCTTGACCACTGCATATGGCCCACCCTATAAGGGAATTAACCAGGTGCATTTCAAGACCCTCTGCCTCTATGGATGGCACTACTTTTTACCTCTACGTCTTCCCTCTTAAGTATTTTCTTTTACTTCCTGAGTTGAACAAGGAACTGTATTTAAATAGATTCCCAGTTCCATGAGTACTCCAGGACCAAAACGGGGTTGGAATTCCACTTGTAGAAAACTTAGCATATTTGAGTCTTTATTGCTGTCAGATGGCTACTTAGGGGTCCAGTTAGTTATCAGCATCCATTGAGCACCCACTGTCTACAAGGGGTTCTGTGGAAGAAGGGCAGCACATCAGACAGGATCAGAGCATTCCAGAGACACGGTCCTTAGTCAGCTGGCTGGCTGCGTTCCTTATGTCCCAGGATCACAGTGGCACTTCTGGTCCACGAATCCTTGTTCCACCTCTTTCAGTGGCGACCTGTTCCCTGTCCTTCCCCCGTCCCACAGGACTGAAGCCATACCAGTGTCCCGAGTGTGAGTACTGCACCAACCGGGCTGACGCGCTGCGCGTGCACCAGGAGACACGGCACCGGGAAGCTCGGGCCTTCATGTGTGAGCAGTGCGGCAAAGCCTTCAAGACACGCTTCCTGCTGCGCACCCACCTGCGCAAACACAGCGAAGCCAAGCCCTACGTGTGCAATGTGTGCCACCGGGCTTTCCGCTGGGCTGCCGGCCTGCGCCATCACGCCCTCACCCACACCGACCGCCACCCCTTCTTCTGCCGCCTCTGCAGCTACAAGGCCAAGCAGAAATTCCAGGTGGTCAAGCACGTGCGCAGGCACCACCCTGACCAGGCTGACCCCAACCAAGGCGTGGGCAAAGACCCCACCACCCCCACGGTGCACCTGCACGACGTGCAACTGGAGGACCCTGGCCCGCCTGCTCCCGCTGCTCCGCCCACTGGACCCGAGGGCTGAATGCACCCCCCTCCCAGACACGAGGAGGGTGCGGACCCATGTGCAGACTGGACCTAAGGGCTGAGCCCCCACCCCTCCCAGACACGAGGAGGGTGTGGACCCATGTGCAGACTGAACCCAGAGCCAGCCTTAGGAGCTCAGGGCTGTGGGAGGGGCTGGCTTCAGGGCATAAATGAGGCTGGAACTCTCCTGGGAACCCTCCTGGCCCGTAGTACTTGGAAGTTGATATAAAAGAGAGACCTGGACCACAAATTGATTTCTGTTGAGGCACACTGTGTTTTTGACCTGTGTGTTCCTAATTTCTTCACCATCGCCCCACCAAAGTCCTATAAGATCGTGGATTACCCATTTCATCTTCTCTTTCCTTCTTAACTGTGTCAAGTTCCTGTCTTCTCAGCATCCTCAAAACAGTTGTATCTAACCGCATGTGCCGTTGTGCCCACTGCTCCATAAAGCATGGTTAAATGATTCGTAGCTTATATAGACTCTTCCATGTCCCCGACTTTAATACTGCCAGACTGTCTCTTAGTCCTGTCCCCTCTCAGGCCTCCGCCTCTCCTTTGTCTCCTTCCATCTCTGCTGAGTGATTGGTTCTGAAACAGGACCAGGTCTATCTTCTGTCTGTCCTAGAGCCTGAGTCAGCCCTTGTCCTGCTCTTTATTTCCAAGTCCCTTTGTCTTCTGGTAGATGGAGGATTGCTACCCACTCAGCCTTCTCGTGGAAGCAGCTTTAATTCAGCATCATCCTCAGACCAGCTCAGCTGCTGGACTGGAGTTAAAGCACAGAATAGTGGAAGACAGACAGTTGGGGAGGTAAATCTCTCACCCAGAATTCTGTCGGTGCTTCACAGTGACTGTATCATGAATCATCTAAACTGGGACACACTGGGGAAATTAAAGAGAGTACTATTAATAATTATGCTGAGACACCAGACATAAAGCAAGACCATTCCAGGCCAACTCTTTAGGAGGGCTGGGAGCATGTAACTCTCTGTCTTCTCCTTTTACCCTGCCACTTAGAAGTCATACTTCTTACCCTTTCTGTATAGTGAATGTTGGGGGGCCTGGGAAACCCTATTTTCCCACTTTTTTCCTACCCCACCTGTCTTACCCAAATGTCCCCCAACCCTCATATCTCCTTGCCCAACAATAAGAGACCACACTCATGCCAAATTGAGAGAGAAGCTCTATTTATACTGGTGGCACAAGTGAGCGGGAGTCCAGTGGGGACTCTCTGGGCCATGCAGTGTTCTCTTGAGAGTCATAATACAGGGGATCAGATCTCCTTCCCCAGCCTTTGCCTGGGGAGACTTGAGGCTCAATTTGTCTTTCCCTTGGCTCTGGACTTTGAGGAAGTTAGGGGTGAGAAGTTTGGGTTTGGAGTTTCTCTGCCCCCAAGCCCTTCTTTGGATTTCTAGCTGCAATCTGCCTTTGAGCCAGAGTTGGTGGAAAGCACTGTCCTAGATCTGGGTGTGGTGTTGAGCCTATAACCAGAGGAAGGAAGGAATTCCAGTGTAGAGTCTGCAGAGGGAAAGGACAGGAATGATGCCAAGAGTCTTGTGAAAACGAAGAAAGGTAAGAGAAAGAAGGTGAAAAATCGGGTCCTACATTTACTTGCCAGGAAGGACCAAGTCATTTTGTGCCTGAAAAGGCATAGTCCAAAGCTCGAGTTTGTACCACTGTTTGCTTTCTGAAGCATCCTTCCAGGTTTTTTCATTTTTCTCACCATCTACAGCCAGTGAATCCACTACTCCTGTGGCCGCCTTAAGATTCAGCCTCCTCTAGCACTTCCTGTGTGCAGATGTGCACGAAGATGGAAGCTGGGTGAAGGCTGAGGCCGTCCTTGGAGAGCAGGTGTATGTGGCGGTAACCTGGGGGGTGGTTGGAGGGGTGGAGAGGACAGCATCAGGAAGACAGCCAGAGCTGGGGTGTGGGCCGGGAGAGGGAGGACCGACTCACCTTGTTGCATGCAGCTCCACGGCAGGGTGTACTGACCAATGAAGTCGTTTCGGGATTTCCAGTCATAGTCTTTCACCACAAAACGCAGTAGGGCCAGTTCAGGTACCAGGACCCGGAAGCACAGCGTCTGCCCCCAGTATGGATTAAAACCTGAGCCACGGAGGGTGAGTGAGGGAAGGGACAAAAGAACAGACATTGCTGAGTGCTGGTGAGTTGCTCACCCTGAGTTCCCTTGCTTCATTTTTAGAGTGGTCAGCACTTTACAGGTGAGGAAACCGAGCGGATAAGCAGTCTGCTTAGGTCACTGTAAGTGAGCAACCTAGCTTCAGACCCGAGTCCTCATCCTTTGTCCTGTCTGCAGTGCTTCCCATGGAGGTGGCAGGAGGGGTGATGGACTGTGCTTAACAGAGACCTGGACAGTGGGAAAACCCCAGCCTTGCTCCTCCCACTTTCCCCAGCACTGCCCAGCGTCTCACCATTGTTCTCCACGTAGCTGGTCTCTTGCCGGGTTGTGTCCGGGCGGACGCCAAAGATCTCCACTCTTACCAGGGGGTCCACAATGGACTGTTCTTTGGTGTCGTCCACTTTGGGGAGTTGCTGACCACTGATTACCTGCAACCAGGGCTCTGGAATCTCACTAGTTCCTGCTCAGCCCAGCCCCCCTCCAGCTCTCACACCCTGGGGGGAGGAGGAAGGCTGAGGGGAGGGGGAGACACAGGACCTTGCACTATACGCTTATGGTTTGCAAAACTAATTCTCATGGGTAATATATTTTCTTCTAGTACCTCACCTGCAATTTAAAATGCGTCCAAGTAGAAATTTAGTAAGGTCTGAAAGTGGGAAAGTTATGACAGCAACCCTTCTATAGCACTTACTGTGCCCTAGGCACTGTTGTCAGCACTTCAGATTAACGAGGAGCTTCCCAGGTGGCTCAGTGGTCAAGAATCTGCCTGCCAGTGCAGGAGATTTGGGTTCAGTCCCTGGGAAGATCCCCTGGAGTAGGAAATGGCAACCCACTCCAGTACTCTTGCCTGGGAAATTACATGGACAGAGGAGCCTGGTGGGCCACAGTCCATGGGGTCGCAAAGAGTCAGACAGGACTGAGCACACACACACACAGATTAATCTCAACAGTCCTGTACAGTAGGCAGTATTATTACCCCGATTTTGCAGGTGAGGAGAATAAGGTTAAGAAGTTTGCCAAACATTACATGACTAGTAAATGGGTTTGAACTTAGGCGATTGACTGCAAAGTCCACGCTGCCCCATGAGGAAATTTCCCTCTGTTACACTCTTGTCAGACCTAGCCGCCCCTGCCCCCCAGGCTCTATTTCAGCTATCCCAGTTTCTTCCCAGTGGCTTTTCTTTCCATTATACCTGGATTATGAGGGTCTGGGCTTTGAAAGGGCTGATGGGCCTCTCAGGGTGGAAGGAACTCTGGGCATCACGCAGGAAGTCTGGCTTCAACACATAGCCACAGCCAGCGTTCTGGCGGAAGAGCCCATCACACAGGTCCATCTCCAGCCCGGCTGTCTGCATGTTCATAGCCACTGAGGGCCCCAGGAGAAAAAAAGGGAAGAGTCACCTTGGGGGTCAGGCAGCCATCTTTCAGGGAAACCAGACCAAGAGCTTATTGGGTGTAAAAGGCCTGCTGGCAACACGGGAGAACATCTTTCTTAGCCCCGTGCTCCCCTTGAAGCACTCTCTGGCCCCACTGCCACCCAGGAACCAACTTCCCATCCATTGCCCTTGCACTCCCTCTTCCCTGTCCCTACCACTCCCTCACCCATCTGGCAGCCTGCATTCCAGAATTCCTGGGGGTTGTAGTTGGATGAATCCGTCCTCAGCCCACTGGGATATACTCTGCTTAACTGCCAGGTATTGTGCTGCACAAACTCATCGCCTGTAAAGGTGTGGGTACCGAGATGATAGTGAGTGGAGTGGACCCTCCTACTTCCTTAGTCCCAAGGGCCCCCGCCCACACACTTCACTCCTCTCTCCAGCATCTTCTAAGGCTGTGCCTGTCTCTGCTCCATGCAGACCATATCCCCCAGCTGTCTTCCCCCTAGAGCCTTGAATCCACTGTTCACCTCCTGTCCCCATACCTGGTCTGGGGAGTTCCTTAACTTCCTCCCGCATCCCTCTGCTCCCTCATCCTCTTTCTTCAAACTCATCCTCCTGCCCATCAGACCTGACTTGACTCATCCCATTTCCATCCCTCCCTCTTGGTCCTGACCAGCTTCCTTGATAAGGTTCTTGGCCTTGGTTTCAGAGAAAGATGATGTTTCATAGAAGTGGTAGTGCTCCCTCGAGTGATTGAAGCTGTAGAATGTGACAGCCTTCAAGTAGACAACCAGGGCAGAGAGGGCTGGACACAAGATGGCCTTGGGTTTCTGGAAAAGGAGAGAGAGGATGATAGAGTTGAGCCATTAGCAATCCAAGAGGGAAGAAGCCAGGGGCCAAGATCTGAACTTTCCCACCCAACCTAAGGCTCTGCCCACTGCCTCCCTCCTGCCTCACCTGCTTGGGTAAGAGAAGAAGCCCAGGCTTGGAAATAGGAGCCTGGGCCATAATCTGACAACACAAAGGCCGACACAACAGCGGGCACCTCACAACCTGAGGATGGGAATGGGAATAAAAGCAGTCTACGTATACTAAAGGGATCAGTTTCAGCCTCTGGGCTTGAAGGGTTACTGTGCAGGTAACATGTCTTTAATTTATTGTTGCTAAACAGAAATGTCATCCTCACTACCTCTCACCTTTTAAAACAAATTAATTTTTTATCAAAATGTACATGAGTCCAGATACATCAAGGTATGCAAATGGTCATGGAACTCACACCTGAAAGAATGTCAGAGTCCCAGAGTAACATCTATAGATTTTTCTCCTGAATTCCCATTTCCATCCCTGGGCATGGCAGCAGGTGAGACAACACAGCTCCAGCGAGAACAGGATAATAAGCTAGAAGTCATTCAGCTGAGCCAAGCAAGTGCACAAGAGAGAGAAATGCAGACTTCAAAGCAAGATCTTGGTGGTCCCACCATTGGCACCCCTTCCCCAACCTTTCATGCTCCTCCTCTTTGGCTATTTCTGGTCCCTTTTCAGACTCACCTTTGCCAAGAAACTTTCTAGCAATAAACCCACTTTAGTTGAGGTCACAGCAGTCACTCTACTAAGCCCTACTTACCTAATATAACAACACACATATATCAGTAGTTTTTGAAGTATCATTTAAAAAGACTGGGAAGTAGAACAAAGATGTCTCAGAAGTCACCTGGGAGACCCAGGAGAGAGCCAAAGAGGTGCTTCAACCAGAATGACTCTGCATATATCTATTTTGTGTACTGAGCTTCCATATAAAATTTCATTAAAAAAAAAAAAGAGCTCACAGCACAAAGAAGTTGGAAAGCCACTGCCATATGTCTGTATGTGGCAATCTATATGGTGATGCTGTGTATGGATTCTCATGCCTCTTGTCATTGGAGGCAAGGAGCATTTTGCTCCTTGGTTCTCCACCCTGCCTGGCTCCAGTTTCTTCACACGTGGGGTCTCAGCTTGTAGTACTGACTGATCAAACGCCAGAGCAGAAAGACCACCTTCCTGCCCTACCTTCTTTTTGTCCTCACCACGAGGGCTCAGCTCCTGGGGCTCAGACTCCAGCTGGGCCTCCAAGTCCAGCTCAGCCTCCTGCCCTGCCTCCAGGTCAGCCTCTGGCTCTTCCTCCTCTTCCTCAGCCGTTAGCTTCTTCCCCTTCACAAGGATCTTCCTCCGAAGGTCCTAGGGGACAAAAACAGAGGGGCCTGTCTGCCTCTCTGCTCCGGGCCCCTCCTGGGGGTCCTGCAGCTCCTATGCAGCTCTCACAGGACCACCTCAAAGGCAAAGGAAGCAAGTGATCGGAAGTTCCCACAGGAAGGCTACTTGATACACAGAGCAGGGATTTCTTATGGTTAAGCCAACCTGTGACATCTCTAAGGAAAGAAATACATGCGAACCCCCTACCTCACATTTGACACATAAAGATTCCTCATAGATTCAAGATTTATATGTAAAGAACATTAGAGTATTAGAGGAAGATAGAGAATCTTTCTGAATAGCCTCAAGGCAGGAATGCCTTTGAAAACTCAGAAGACATAAAAAATGATTGGCAGAGGTGACTACATAAAGCTTTAAAAACCTCTGTAAAGCAGAAGAGGCTATGAAGACAAAAAGAAAAAATAGACTACAAGGGGAGTTTCCTGGCAGTCCAGTGGTTAGGACTCCACATGGCTGTGTCCTGGTTTCAGTCCCTGGTTAGGAACTGGGTCATGCAAGTTGCAGTGTGGCCACTCCCCACCCCAATAGACTGCAAAAAAGTATTTCTAAAGCATTAATATCTTTAACATTTTTTAAAGTTATATATCAATAAAAATTATAAACTCGAATATAAAAAGTTTGTAAATATCAGTTAATTTGAAAGAATAAAACAGACCTTTGTTTTTTAAAAACTTGACTTTTTCATGTTTGCCATTACAAATCATCTCACTACTGGAGTTATTTGTAGTCATTCCCTTACACTGTTCAGTTGGAGTGAAATTTGGGTTTTTTTCTGCCCCTCTGAGGGCAACTTGACAATAATAACCAAAAATGTCAACATGCAGTTCTCAACCCAGCAATTTTGTTTCTAGGAATCCATTTCAAAGAAAGAGTAAATGAGCAAAGCTCTATGTACAAATGAAAAATTATAAACAACCTAAATGTTTACCATTTACTGGTTATTTTTACCACCTACTGGTTGAGTAAATTATGGTCAGTAACATAAAATACAATACTATAGAGCTGTTAAAAAAGAAAATATACATGAAAAGATATTTCTAATATATATAAAAGGGATAGAAAGGATGATCCCATTCACATTTTTTTTAATGTGACTATATATACATATATATGTCTATATAATTGTGTAAAAAATCAATAATGTTGGCAGCTGTTCTTGGAGAGGTTGAGATTATGGTGGGGGACTCTCCCTTTATCTTTGTAGAGCCTGTAATTATGAACTATCAGGGGAAAAAAATGAAAATCTTCCATTGAAAAAAGAAATATAAAGTAAATAAATGGTTTTAAATTTAGAAAGCTATATCTAGAATTTTATGTTGAATTAGATTTTTTTTTTCTTTTGGCCATGCCACTCGGCTTGCAGGACCTCAGTTCCCGGAGCAGGGATTGGCAGTGAAAGCTTGGAATCATAACCGCTAGGCCACATGGGAGCACCCTGAATTCGATTTTTTAAAAATTAAAGTTGTCTCCAAGAATATTAAAGAGCAAGATGGTCCATCTGAGGGTGAGAAGAAGGGAACAGGTGGGCCTGGAAGAAAGAGCCAAGGCCGGTAGGGAAGCCTGGGCTGGAAGGGCAGGGTCCCTACCTCGGGGGAGGGCAGCTGAGTGAGAAGCTGCCCATCCAAGGCTGTTGTCAGTAGCTGATCCCCCAGGATCTCTGTCAGATGGCGCACTATGATTTCCTGCTGCTCCCAGCTGCAGTGGTTCTCCAGCGACAAGATGACTGGATAGTCTGATGTCTGGTCAGGAGGGGAAGACACGCTGGAGCCAGAGTTCTGAGGCCTATAACCTTCTTGCTTCTCCAGCTCCACCCCCACCCACCACCCCAACACCCCACCCACTGCCAATTACTCAACTGAGTACCCTGATTGCCAAAAGTCCTCTGACCCCATGCCAGGCCTCCCAGAGATCTGCCTGGGTCTAGGCACCCCACATCTAAAAGTCACTCTTGGGACCCCAAATCTCAGATCTGTGCCAGGTCTGACCCAGGTCCTTCTGGGACCTTTGAGTTTTCAGGCTTAGAGTGGGAAAGCCAGGCCAGCGCCCCAGTCATGTTCACGTTACACTTTCAGACTTTCATCCCCAGATAGCTATTGTCTCCCAGCTCTACCCACCAGTTTGTTTCCTCCTCCACCCTCTCCCAGGTGGGTGGCAGAAGTTTTTAGAAGTAATCATTACCAGTTAGCAATTACTTCCATGACTACTACTTAACTAGTAACACATTCAACACTTATTATTATATAATAATCCCTTGATGTTTGCCTGATGCTTCACAATTAAAATCTCTTTTAAGTATACGTCATTTGACATCACCTAGGTCGGGAAGATCCCCTGGCAAAGGGAATGGATACCCACTCCAGTGTTCTTGCCTGGAGAATTCCATGGATAGAGGAGCCTGGTGGGCTACAGTCCATGGGGTCACAAAGAGATGGACACAACTGAGCAACTAATATTTTTACTTTCCCCTGCATCCCTCCCCAACCTTCAGATCCTCTCGCTAATCACCAGTATTTCCATCCCGAGGCTCCCACCTGGAAGGCATACTGTCCTATAGCGGCCACAACATCTTTGAATGGGATGCGGGAGGTCAGGGTGTGTCCGTGGTAAACAATAGGTTCCCCGCTTGGTCCATCCCATATATCCACCTCCACACAGCGGCACCCCCGCTTCAGGGCCCTGCAAGAACCCCACCCCCCAGGGACGGGAGGGGTCAAGGTGTGATCTTCCACCTAGGGACCCTCTTCCCTCTCTGGAGAGAACAGTGCTCACTGGCACTCACCCATTAAGACACCCATCAAGACCTTTCAATTTACATCTCCATGGACCCCTCTTTGTCTGCTGGGATACACCTGCAGCTCACACTGATCTCCACCCCGCCCTACTCAACAATCCTCCCTTAGGGAGCCATCACATACTGCCTTCTGTTGTTCTGCTTGTGTATCTTTATATGACACCTGAGTTATTCAGACTCTCAGTAAATTTACATTTTACTTCCTTACTAGGCTTCCTAGGGAAGTCGCACTTGAAGCGACTAATTCACCTGCTGGCATTACAAAGCTGCCTTGACTATTTGATCTAATGCACGGTTAATCACAATAAAAGCAGGTACCATTTATTACCTACTGACACATAAATTACCTTATTGAGTCCTCACAACAAGCCAGACAAAATAGAATAGTAATCATCTCTATGTCTCAGATAGGGAAGCTGAGGCAGAAAGAGGTTAAGTATTTGACCTCAGAGTACCAAGTGAGGGAGCTAGTAGATGATCTCAAATGGTCTGACTCCAGAACCTATGTTTTTAAATCCTCTCCCCTACTGCCTCCCATTTAACATTGAGTTTATTTATTTGTTCAAAATAAATCTGTCAGGACCTCTGGTGCCAAGGGAATTTCATGTCCTATGAAAGAGAAGCTGTGTTTACCCACAGGGTTTCCATAGCAGTCTCCTGCCAGTCTTCAGTATCTCCTTCAAGTCTCTCAGGGACCCAGGAATCCTCAGCTCAAATCCCCCCACAACAGTGTTTCAATTCCTGCAGTTCACTAACAATTCCCCTCCAACTTCCCACAGACCTTCCCATCTCATGAGCTGGACCCCTTCACCCCCCAGCCCCACAGCACCGTATGTATCCCTCCACGCTGCTCTGGCCACAAAGCTGGTCCCCCACCAGGTAGGTGTTGTGGGAGGAGTTGATGTAGTAGTGGTTCAGGGGTTGAGTCATGTCCTGGTAAAGGGGGTAGCAGGTCGGATTGAAGATGTCTCCGTCCTTCGAGCAGAGGTAGCCCAGGAAGCCGTCCATGCTCAGCACATGCCGCAGTTTGCCTGGGGTATGGAGTGGCTAGAGTGAGAAGCTCACAGCGGCAGTGCTCAGAGCACCCCACCCCTCTCCAGGGCCTGGCCTTTCAGATGGTGTCCACTCCCAGCCTCCAGACCCCAAAATTGCCCTATCCAGCTTGTCATTTCAAGCATCCCCATCCTCAGAGAAGATACAAAGGGAATCATTAAGATCATGCTAGTCCAGTGCCGCCCAACAGAACTCTCTACAGTGATGGAAGTGTTCTCTGGTCTGGACAGCCCAGTAGGATAGCCTTTAAATAAATAAAGTACTGAGCATTTGAAATGTTGCTGTGTGACCGCGGAACTGAATTACAGTTTTGTATTCACAGGAGATTGGCTCCAGGACTTCCCCCTTCCCCACAGCAGATACCAAAATCCATGGACGCTCAAGTGCCTTACACAGAATGGCATGGTACAGTCGACCCTCTGTATCTGCGAGGTGGCACCTGTGGATACAGAGAGCCGACTATAATTTAAATTTAAATAGTCACATGGAGCTCAGGGTTACCATGAAGGACAGCACAGTATTTAGTCCAAAGGACTAACTTCATAGATGGGGCAACCGAGGCTCAGAGAGGATCAAAGTCAAAGACTTGTTAGTGACAAGACCAAGGTGCGTGCATGCATGCCAAGTCGCTTCACGACTGAAGACTCTTTGCGACCCTATGGGCTGTAGCCTGCCAGGCTCCTCTGTCCTTGGGATTTTCCAGGCAAGAATACTGGAGAGGGTTGCCATGCCCTCCTCCAGGAGATCTTCCCTGGGGAAGATCGAACCTACATCTCTTACATTTCCTATATTGGCACAGGGGTTCTTCACCACTAGCGCCACGTGGGAAGTCCCAAGACCAAGGTACCTGTGTGTTATGCCCTGGGCTGTGTAGCTACTGCCTCCCATGGCCTGAGGGTTTCTTGAGCATTGCTCTGTGCCAAGGACATAGCATGCAGCATCTCCCTTAATGCTCTCACCAACACAATCAGGTGGATATAACATTATCTGCCCTGTGAGGTTAGGTAACATACCCAGGGTCACATTTGTGGTTGTTGTTCAGTCGCTCAGTCATGTCTGACTCTTTGCAGCCCTGCAGCATGCCAGGCTTCCCTGTCCTTCACTGTCTGCCAGAGTTTGCTCAAACTCATGTCCATTGAGTCAGTGATGCCATCCAACCATCTCATCATCTGTCGTCCCCTTCTCCTCCTGCCTTTAATCTTTCCCAGCATCAGGGTCTTTTCTAATGAGTTGGCTCTTCATATCAGGTGGTCAAAGTATTGAAACTTCAGCATCAGTCCTTTCAGTAAATATTCAGGGTTGATTTCTTTTAGGATTGACTGGTTAGATCTTGCTGTCCAAGGGACTCTCAAGAGGCTTCTCCAGCACTACAACTTGAAAGCATCAATTTCAAGGCGTTCGGCCTTCTTTATTGTCCAACTCTCACAGTCGTACATGACTAATGGAAAAACCATAGGTTTGACTATACGGACCTTTGTCAGCAAAGTGATGTCTCTGCTTTTTAATTTGCTGTCTAGGTTTGTCACAGCTTTCCTTCCAAGGAGCAAGAGTCTATTAATTTCATGGCTGCAGTCACTGTGAGGTGGCGCCAGTGGTAAAGATTCTGCCTGCCAATGTAGGAGACATAAGAGGCTCTGGTTTGATCCCTGGGTCAAGATGATCTGCTGGAGAAAGAAATGGCAACCCATTCCAGTATTCTTACCTGGAGAGTTCCATGCACAGAGGAGCCTGGCAGGCTACAGTCTACAGGGTTGCACAGAATCATCACGACCGAAGTGACTTAACACGCACACAGTCACTGTCTGCAGTGATTTTGGAGCCCAACGAAATAAAATTTGTCATTGTTTTCACTTTCCCCCTCTATTTGCACAAAGTGATGGGACCGGATGCCTTGATCTTCATTTTTTGAATGTTGAGTTTTAAGCCAGCTTTTTCACTCTCCTCTTTCACCCTCATCAAGAGGCTATTTAGTTCCTCTTCATTCTCTGCCGTTAGAGTGGTATTATTTGCATATTTAAAGTTGCTAATATTTTTCCTGGCAATCTTGATTCCAGCTTGTGATTCATCCAGCCTCGCATTTCACATAAGATACTCTGCATGTAAGTTAAATAAGCAGGAAGACAACATACAGCCTTGACATACTCCTTTTCCCAATTCTGAAGCAGTCGCTTGTTCCATGTACAGTTCTAACTACTGCTCCTTGTCCTGCATACAGGTTTCTTAGGAGACAGGTAAGGTGGTCTGGTATTCCCATCTCTTGAAGAATTTTCCACAGTTTATTGTGATCCACACAGTCAAAGACTTTGGCATAATCAATGAAGCAGAAGTAGATGTTTTTCTGGAATTCCCTTACTGCTTTCTCTATGATCCAACGAATGTTGGCAATTTGATCTCTGGTTCCTCCGCCTTTTTTAAACCTAACTTGTATATCTGGAAGTTCTCAGTTCGTATACTACTGAACCTTAGTTTGAAGGATTTTGAGCATTAAAAACTTGCTAACATGTGAAATGAGTACAATTGTGTGGTAGTTTGAACATTCTTTGGCATTGCCCTTCTTTGGGATTGGAATGAAAACTGACCTTTTCCAGTCCTATGGCCACTGCTGAGTTTCCCAAATTTGCTGATATATTGAGTGCAGCACTTTAACAGCATCATCTTTTGGGATTTTAAATAGCTCAGCTGGAATTCCATCATCTCCACTATCTTTGTTCATAGTAATGCTTCCTAAGGTCCACTTGACTTCACTCTCCAGGATGTCTTGCTCTAGGTGAGTGACCACACCATCGTGGTTATTGAGATCATTAAGACCTTTTGTACAGTTCTTGTGTGTATTCTTGCCACCTCTTCTAAATCTCCTCTGCTTCTGTTAGGTCTTCACTGTTTCTGTCCTTTATTGTGCCCATTCTTGCATGAAATATTCCCTGATATCTCCAATTTTCTTAAAGAGATCTCTAGTCTTTCTCATTCTGTTGTTTTCCTCTACTTCTTTGTATTGTTCTCTTAAAAAGGTTTTCATATTTCTTCTTGCTATTCTCTGAAACTCTGCCTTCAGTTGGGTATCTTTCCTTTTCTCCCTTACCTTTTGCTTCTCTTGTTTTCTCAGCTATTTGTAAAGCCTCCTCAGACAACAACTTTGCCTTCTTGCACTTCTTTTTCTTTGGGATGGTTTTGGTCACCGACTCCTGTATAATATTATGTCACATAACTAATAACTAATAAGTGAAGGAGCTGAGATTTGAACCCAGGGAGTCAGATGTCAGAGTCTGCCTTACACTGCTGGACTGTGAAGTGTCTCACTGAGGATAACTTTGCTACAGGGGAGACAGCTTGACTCTCATGCCTAGCTTCCTCACTCCAGGTGTGACAAGGCCTGGCGATGGTAGAAAATGGCAAGAAGTTGGGCACGAAGTTTCATTCTTTCTATATTTTGGCCATCAGGGATCAAATCCATGCCCCCTGCAGTGGAAGCTCAAAGTCTTAACCACTGGACTGCCAGAGAAATCCCACATAATTTCATTCTTGACTGTAATGACTCAAATTACAAATTACTAAAGTCTATAGCTACCAGGTACTTTTCATGTGCTTTATTTCATTTGATCACCAGCTATTTTACAAATGAGAAAATTGAGCCTCCGATAGGTTAAGTGACTCAGTACTCCGTAAGAAGCAGAGTGGGGACTTGAGCCCCTGTCTCTTGACTGATACCACACTTTGCAGCCACAGTGTTGTTGTATCTGATAGTCAAGTGAAAAGGAAAGGAACTCCAAAAAGGGTGGATAGAATAAATGTGGGGCTTCCCAGGTGGCTCAGTGGTAAAGAATCTGCCTGTCAGTGCAGGAAATGCAAGAGACAAGGATTCAATTCCCGGATTGGGAGGGTCCCCTAGAGTAGGAAATGACAACCTACTCCAGTACTCTTGCCTGGAAAACTCCATGGACAGAGCAGCCTGGTGGGCTACAGTCCATGGGCCACAAAGAATTGGACACAACTGAGTGACTGAGCATACACACAGGCAGAATAAATGTAACGATGTATGCTGGATTCTGCATTGGGAATAGAGGATCCTGTCTTAACCCTTCAACTTCCTCTTCTGTTTAGTTTTCTGAAAAGATTGCTTCACAGCCCCTTTCTTCTCTGAGCACCCACATAAATCTGGAATCAGTGATTCCAACACTTTGTTTGGCTCCAGGGTCCATGAGCGTAGTGTCCTTGTCTGATGTACTCCTGTGTCTCTGTTGCCTACCATTGGTCCTGGCACGTTACAGGCACTCAGTGAGCATTTGCTGAAGTAGTGAGTGAATGAATGAATGAATGAAAGGGAATGAGAGTTGAGACCTAAGAAACCTGGGTCACCTGTCCAGCTCACATTCCTCTCATCTCTTATCCTCATTCTCAAGAGAGGCACCAGGTAAGAGTCAATGATCTGGCTTTGAATTGCAATTCCTCCTTTCATTAGCTGTTGACTTTGAGCAAGTCACTTAATTTTTCTAAATCTCAGTTTTCCTCCTCTGTACAACTGAGTTGATAATAGAAATCCACTTCCATGGGTTGTTGGAAGGATTAGCAGAGAAAAGGCATGTAGAGATATCATCAGCACATTATGGGATGCTTAGCAAAGGCCCAATAAAGATTATTGCTTTTGATTTACAAGGATGTAGTGAGTACTAAGGGCTTCCCTGGTGGCTCAGATGGTAAAGAATCTGCCTGCAGTGCAGGAGACCTGGGGTTCGATCCTTGAGTCAGGAAGATGCCCTGGAGAAGGGAATGGCTACCCACTCCTGTATTCTTGCCTGGGAAATCCCATGGACAGAGGAGCCTGGTGGGCTACAGTCCATGGGTTCGCAAAGAGTCGGACACAACTGAGTGACTGAACTGAACTGAACTGTGATTCTCCAGGCCAGAATACTGGAGTGGGTAGCCTTTCCCTTCTCCAGGGGATCTTCCCAACCCAGGGATCGAACCTAGGTCTCCCACATTCCAGGTGGATTCTTTACCATCTGAGCCACAGGGAAGCCCAAGAATATTGGACTGGGTATCCTATCCTTTCTCCAGTGGATCTTCCCAACCCAGGAATCAAACTGGGGTCTCCTGCATTGCAGGCGGATTCTTTACCAACTGAGCTATCAGGGAAGCACTCTTTTATTAATAATGTAAGTTTTTCATGCTCTGCAGGGAATGAAGGGCAGGAAGGTGTCTACTAAAGGGGCAAGGAGAAGGTTTGAGGGCAGAGAGGACATATTTTAACTGCTTGTTAAGAGCTAAACGATTGTCTACTTCATCATCCCCCTCAGCCAGGGACTGACTAGTTGACCAGCTCAGGGACTTAGGACTCAAAAACCACCTGGGGAACTTGGAGAAAGTCCAGGAAAGGGCAGAGAGCCAGCACTTAAAGAGACAGCCAACAGGAACCATGAAGGGAACTAAAGGGAAAGGAATCATATGCACTAGAGAAGAAGCCAAAAGTAAGAGGAGCAGGATTTTATGTTTCCATTGAGGACAAAAGTTGATATCAGGAAGAACAGTTTGAAAGTGAAGGATGAGAAATATGAGCATGGTAGAGGAAAGGGGACTTATGGAATGTTCTTCCTCCTAAGAGATAAAGCACTACAGAGGAGACTCCTGTCTTATGTGGGCAGGAAATGCTTTCTCCTTCTGGAGGAGTGATTGAATGAGATGAAGATGATTGGGAAGGGGGTCTGGGTAGGACTGAATTTTCCCTTAGTTAGGCAGAAGGTTAGTTGTCTCTTGGTCCCCCTATCTGGCCCCCATGTGTGGTGCCTCACCACCCTAGTCCTCTTACCACTTTCTGAAGGCTCATAGCGGTCGATGAGTTCCAGAGCAAGGTCAGAAGCCTGTTCTCCTTCCTTCTGCTCCTCTCGGAGGAAATCCACAAATTCCAGCAGGGTCAGTTTCTGCCCATCAGATGAAAACTTTTCAAACAGTTCCTGCACCTCTGGACGCTGAGTCAATGACTTATAGAACTCTACAAATTCTTCTCCCTCCAGAGTCCCAGACTGGGATGTGTCTGCTGTCTGCAGAAGAGGGTTTAGAGGACAGTAAAAAACCCTTTAACAGCAGATGTTTCAGTTTTGACTTTCCCTGTAAGGGCGATATTATTGATGGAGCCAGGGAGGCTTCCACAGAACTCCTGACATTTAGTTTTCATAGGAGAAGCCACTACAGGAAGTAAAAAGCAAAATTTTGGCCATACCATTTGCTACTGGAGAAAAATTTCAACTAGAAAGAATTAAATGCCCCCAACATGTCCCTAAAAGATCAGAAGATCCCTTTTTCTATTTACTCACATGCCAGTTGGAGTTTTCCACTGTACTAGGCACTTGTGAAATCCTGGCCAAGGACAGAGAGGTCCCTGAGGTCTGATGTAATAACATGTTGTTATTTACCTTTCATAAGATTATGAGTCATCTTTCCAACAAGACTGAAGGGTAAGAACCATGTCCTACCCACACTTCCCAATGAACCTGGCATAGCAGGAGAGATTCAACAGCTGTGTGTTGCTGGAGAGGGTTGGTGGACTTCTGGCTAAGGGAGAATGTGGCCTTGGTTGGCTTCTGCTAGCCTTTCCCCAGAAGACTCACCTGGAAAAGCTGAAAGGCATATTCCTGGTCCATTTCCACATTCATCAGGTGCAATAACCGTTGGACCTCTCCGAAACTCATCCGACCATCCTGGTTTTTGTCTCCACGCTGGAACCAATCACTCAGCCATCCAGGTCTGAGTCAAGGCAAAAGCACTGAGTATGTGTTTGTGTGTGCAGATGTGTGTGCACATTCATCCGTTGACATCTGCTCCCCTGTCTTTTTTGCCAGTCCCCTCCCCAAAGCCAATTCATTTTCCACATTAGCTTCTGGAATAATCTCCCCAGAGCACCAATCTATCTTGCCCCTGCATGGCTCAGGTGCCTTTGAGGACTTCCCTGTTGCCTGCAGAAAGAAGCCCAACTTCCTTAACATAGAAATTAAGATCTCCTTCACCCCAGTGATCTGGCCCCAAACCAGCCTTCTCAACACAGAAATGACTACCTTGTACCTCAGACAGACTCAGCAAGCCCCTGCTCACTGATGTCCCAGCTCTTCAGCTTCCTACCTCTGGGCCTTTATTCATGATGTTTCCTCAGACATGAGTGCCTTCCCCTCCTCTTCCCTTCAGTTCAAATTCTACTCATTTTCAAGGCTCAGCTCAAATGCTGCTTCCTCCCGAAGCTTTCTCATGACCATCTCAGCTAGAAATAAGTATTTCTCCTTCCTTTGAGCACCCACATATCAGCTAAGTACTGTAATGCTGGTAAATTAAATTATTTACACAATTCTGTTTTCTCTGCTGACTAAAACAATATCTGAGTCTCATTAATCTTTGTATCCCTAAAGCCTGGCATAGTGCCTCTTACATTCTGCTTAATAGATGGTGAATAAATGAATGGGCCAGCATAGAAGGTGAATACAGTCTAGGAAACTTGAAGTGAGTTGATTCCACTAACCCCTCTCAGGCATTGCTCCCCATCCCTATGGGAGTTAATGCCACTGGGATCTTCTGTTCAGCTCTCAGGATCAGCATCTAGTTTGCCTCTCATGGTCCCTTTACCCAATCCTGGGGGCCCTGATTCCTGTCCAAACTCTGTGTGACTCTGCCTGTACCATCGCAGGCCTCCATTCTTCCCTCAGTATCTCAGCCTCACATCTGCCCAAGCTGTCCCTGGCCACCCGCCCCATGTGGACTCTCAGGCCCCTCCAGCCCTGGGCCCCCTCCTACTTGTCCCTAGCCCTTCAGCATCTGGCTCCTTCAGTGACCCCTGGATTCCACTCTGACTCCATCCTGCTGATACTGGTCCAGCCTCTCCTGTTGGTCCATGTTGGTGACAAAGCTCACCAACAGCTGGAGCCCCTGCATCCAGGTCTGGGCTTCCTGGACGCTGTTGGCCACCAGGTCCAGGTTGGAGCGGCGGCCATGGAAGACGATGGTGAAGCCCTGCTCCAGGGGGAACTCCTCTGCCAGGTTGCGCAGCAACTCAGACTCGTGGCCCTCACGTACTGTGTCCACGTCGGAGATTGAGACTGCCGGGGAAGAAGTGAGTGGGGGGCCTTGAGCAAAGGGTCCGTCAAATCACAGCAGCTGAAAGCCAACGACCAGTACTCCCCCTTCTTCTCTCTGAAACCACAGGAGGAGGGACCCCAGCCTCCACAGACTAAAACCCCCAGAGCCTTAGTACAGGGAGATGCAGATTCTTGGAATTCAGATTGCCACATGAGTCGTTTTCATAGCAGCATGACAAGGGGCCTGTGCTGGGAATGGCAAGACCTGGCTTCCAGTCACCAACTGGCAGTGTGACAGGGATGAAAATGACATAGCGCCTTAGCGTCCTAATCTTAAATGAGGGATGGTCCCTTCCATGGCCAATCCACATGGTGACCAATTACAAGAGGACTGGCGGGGCTGACAAGTGGAAGCACACTTGCAGGATAGAAGTTACACCAAAGCATGGTGCACCCAAATTCAGTTCTCTCTTTCCAGGTTTGAGGGCTTCCTCTTTCCAGATGTCTGGAAGGGAGCCAGAGAAATCCTTCCCCCCACTTCTTCAGCTGGGGCTGGTATAGATCATAAGCTTTGGTTATGTCTCTAAAGTAGATTCTCTTAAGTGAGTCCTGTGATCACATTTTTAGAGGGATCATAAAGTGGCCAATGGGAGGCACACTGTTATGACACACTTACGATATTTAGAAATATTCACTATAATGGTTAACACATTAAATTCATCCAGGTTTCAGGCCTCATGCTAGGTGGTTTATATACATTAACTTCTTGAGCTCCTGTAATATACTAGGCTATTTAATCTTCATTTTATAGATGAGGAAACTTATATTATCTTAAGTTAAATAACTTGTCCAAAGCCACTCAGCTAGAAATTGGCAGAGCCAGTACTTTAATCCAGATAGTTGGCTATCCGAGATCATGCTATAATAATAATGATGACGATGATAGTAATAAGATAAAAGCTACGATTTATTGAGCCTTATTATGTGGCAAAGACTCTTCGAAGATCTTTGCATGCCATAACCAATTTGATCCTTGTAACACCCTGAAGAGGCTAGTACAGTTATAATTTCCATTTTAGAGGCTCAGATAAAGACATAAAGAGACCAGAGCAGAGCATGTCATAAGACACTGGTCCCTTCTTTGCCTTCAAGTTGCTGGGCCTGAAGGGTCCTATCCACCCACATGCCCACCCTGGCTATCCACATCACTCACAGCTGGGCTTGGCCCTGCCTCCGGCCTGCCGGGCATGCCAGACTGTCATGCCATCGTCCTGAAGTCTGAAGAATCTTAGCTTCTTCCAGCTTTTGGACCTCACCTTGCGCATCACTGTGCCTTTCTGCATCAGCAGCAGATCTTGATTGATGGGCAGCCCTGAGCCAGGAGAAGCAGGGACTGAGTAGCTGGTGGGGAAGGTGGAGGGCCCAGGAGGAGCTCTGGAACAGGAGTCCAGCCTCCTCCGTGTCTCTCAGATGTCTCCCCAAGCCCTCTTCTGCAGGGGTACTCACGGCCTTGCAGCAGATATGCCATCACCCACTGCTTCACCAGCTGATGCTAGAGTCACAGAAGGAGCGAGGAGCAGCAAGAGGCTTCAGGTTAATTTTGAGGTCTTAGAGTAATAGATCAAGGGAAAAAGAGAAGGAAATTAGTGTTCCTTGACGGCCTGCGGTGTGTCAGCTACTTCATCTACATAATTTGTAGCTCTTCACTTCTAATTTGAGTTTAGTGGTTGAGGCTTAGAGAGGCTAAGAAACTTGTCTCAATCACACAGGGACTCGGAATTTAAACCCAAATATATCTGATTTCAGAGTTTCTGCAGTTTCCCACAGCCATCTCCGACAGGGTCAACCCAGGGGTTTCTGCCAAACACCCTCTTCTTTCCCAACACCCTACAATCCACGAGGTCACGTTGACCACACCTCTCTCAGTTCCCCATTATTAGGAATCACCGACTTGCTGGCTGCCCCCTTTCAGAACTGGGAATCTCTCTGCATCCTAGCCTTCCCTTCTCCAAGCAGAAGCATCTCAGCTTCCCTTCCAGGAGCCCTCTCCACGCTCCGATGTGGATCCTCCAGCTCTGGACAGGCTAGGCCAGAGTATTTCTTTTGTCTCTTTTACCACACTTGGTGCTACGCCTTGCTAAATAAGCCACTTCTACCTTCACATGATAAAGTATAGCTCATACGCTTATTCATAATAGTAGTTCTCACAGTTTTAATGGACCAGATAAGTTACAGTCTCAGAACTGCATGTTCAAGTTTTCTTTACCTACTGAAAGAGAATTTCTACCGTTAAATGTGTGCTCATTTAGGACTGGTTAACTTATCCTAAGAGCTAACAACAAACTTGCCTTGACAAGAACTAGAAAATTTGATTTGTGGCCACTTTGATCCTAGCTTTGTGCCTAGAAGAAATAGAACTCAGTGCTTAAACCAAATCATGCTGAAACTGGCGAAGTCCACGGAACATAAAGCTTCATGCTTTTGTTATAAGCAAAGGATCCACACTTGAAGAAAAATGTTGTGGGTTTTAATTAGTAAGTTTAAACTTTAAAAAAAAGTCTTTCTGGCTGCCCTTTGCAGCATGTGGAATCTTAATTCCCCAATCAGGGATGGAACCTGTGTCCCCTGCAGTGAAAGTGTGAAGTCTTAACCCCTAAACTGCCAGGGACGTCCCTGAATAAGTTTAACAATTTGTCAGTGGTGAACATCTTAAAAAAAAAAAAAATGGAAAGAATCCTTAAACTAATTATTCAGTTAGTCCTCCATTTAAACATCATGTAGTTCAACTCCCTACATTTTACAAATGAAAAGCAGAAGTCCAGAAACATGATGTGACTTGTCTGAGGTCACACAGCATATTAGTGCCCCATCTCCCTTAAGTAGGAAGAGCCTGTAAAGCCACCCAGGGTGACGGTCTTCAGAAATGATGTAGAGGTCACTGAAATTACAGCTCTCCTGACTGAAGGACCTAGAGAAGACTATCCAAAGGAGTGGGAATGTGCAGGAAACCAATCTGAGTCTAAGCAGAAGAGATAAGGCAACTCTCAGGAGAGCAAGAACACAGCTTCAGTCCCAAGAGGGAAAGGTTTTACTGGCTGAGGCTGAATGTAGAAGCCTGGGTGAGACCAGAGGAGACCTCTGGATGGAAGAAGGAAGGAAAGAAGACAGGAAAGCATCTCTGCTTTGCTGGGTGGTGTTGCACAGTTTGGAATCCAAGGTTTGCAAAAGTTCTGTGAAGACTAAAAAGTAACAGATCTCCACTAAATGTCTTAGAGTTTCAGACTCTAAGAGGGGTTGGGGTCAACCTGGGGCTGAAGTCTAATCCCCTTTGCCAACATTCTGCTTCCTCTCTCCTCTGAACTTCTGGGATGGGTGGGCTTTGGCCCTGGGAGAAGACAGAATTACCTTCCCTTATGGCTGTATCTGGGAGCCTCACCACGATGTCCTGAGACATGGGAGGTCTGAGAACAGTCCCAAGCACAGGGACACCCCTGCCTCGTCTCAAACCAGACTTAGAAAATGATTTTATACTCTTTTGTCAAACTCTTTCAACCTCACAGCTTGGCGTGCTCTGCTCCCATTCCTGAGTCACTGTTTTAAAACTGTACCTAGGTGACATGTGGCCGAGAGAGGGCTAGGTTCAACTCAGGGAGCCACAGGATGTCAGAGCTGGACTTCATTTTGTAGAAAGGGGACAGAGGAGCTCTTTTCTCTGCCATCCTACTTGTGATTGAGTTTGTGCCTCACCATGTCTTCTCACAAGACTTTCAGGATCAGGTGACTCCTGACCATGACAAAAAGCAGAATCATCCCATTCCATTCATAGATTCCAATGAAAACAGGTAATCAGATACAACTCCAAGAGAAAACACTGGAGAAGAACCACGCTGGCTGTATCAGAAGCCTCACATATGAAGTGGCACACATTTATCTTGTGTTAAGGTTGTACGTTAACCAACCAGATCACAGAACACCACCAGTGTCTGAACAAGTCACAGGGGAGACAAGAAATGCTTGGCTCCCGGTGCTTTCTGTTTCCCCACCATCAGTCTATGCAGCTCAGTAATAAATATGGGAATCCTCTTGTTAGCAAAAATAAAGGGGACAGAGGCTAGCTGAACTGCCAGTCACCTAATGAATTAAGTGGCAGAACTGGGGCTAGAACTGAGGTCTCCATTTGACCAACTCAGAGACCTCACCAAGACTGCTCTTAGAAAAGGCTTTCTCTAGGAAGCTGATGAAAGCAGAGCTAAGACTCAGTGAGGGACATTGTTCTCCCTCCCCGCCACCCCATCATTTTCTGTTCCTACCATATCCCACTCAACAGCCTTTCTTTTCTTTCTTCCCATTTTCTTCCCCTTCCCCCTCTTCTACCTGACCCCTTCCTTTTCCTTTCTTCCTAGCTCACTCTTCCCTCTCCTGACCCTCCCTTTGTCTTCCTATTTGCTTACCTAAGTCAGCCTCTCTCTGCTCTGGACTTCTCATCCTTCTCCTCATCCTTTCTCCTCATTCCTCCTTGCTCTTTTGTTTCTCCTCTAATTTGCAATGGCTCAGATTCTCGTCCCCTGAAAGGTGCTTGAGACTTTGGTCCAGGAAGGGGGACCCTTGGGGTGGGATCCTGAGTAACAGATCCTTCTGCTCAGCTTCATTTTCCCCTGTATCCTAGGAGACTTACTAAACAAACTGCCCAGAGAATGCGACTTAGAACCTAGGTGTTTTAGGTCTTGGTGATTCCTCTGGCACCTGAAGGTGGAATGGGGACAGTGGTCACAACTGAGGCAGGTACAGTTTGGAGAGGAGGGAAAAAGGATTTGGGAGTGGGAGCAAGAGAAAGAGGCAAGAATCAGAGGATAATGACTGAGAGAGAGGTTGGGTCTTAACTGTTTACGCCTAGGCACATATGTGGAGCTCCCTGAGGATACAGACAACTACCTCTACAATACAGATGAGAAAATAGACACACAAATAGGGCAGGAAGTGGCCAAGAGTTGCCAAGCAAGATTTGGTCCTCAACTGACAGGTGGCTTCATGTCACCTGGAGATGGACTTTGGTAGAGTTGCCAGTGGCTTATAGTGGAATTCGAGGTGTCTACAGTCTCTCTGAGGGCAGGAAGGAAGAGAATCATCCTGTCTACTTTCTTTCTTTGGAGCAGGATTATGACAAACCTGGTTCTTATGAAGAGGACGGAATGGCTCCAGTCACAGGTCATAGCCCTCAGAATGTTAGAGCTTGAAGACTCATACAACACATTAATCTAGTGGTTCCTGGTTATATCAATGTCTCCTGTAGTGTCTTAAAATAGAGATTCCTTAGCCCCACCTCAAATCTTCCAGATCAGAGTTTCTAAGGATGGGGCCCAGGAATATTCATTTTTAACAAGTGCTCCTGAGACACAAGCAAATCTAGGGAACCCTCTACTCCCTCCCACAGTAGATCAGGAAGCCGTGGTCCAAAGTCACAGAGCTAGTTAACATCAGAGACAGGACTAGGAGCGGGTACTCTTCCCAATATTTTTTTTTACAATGCTTCCCCAAAAAGGCAGCTTTATTTAAAGAGAAGTTACAGTAAAAATGAAAGAATATTTCCTGTGCCTAAAAAGATTCTGTTGTACTCTTGCGCACATCAATTTAATGTTCTCATGGACGCCTGTGAATCAATCAGATTCATTCATGCCTCCACTCATCCCATAAATATTCAAATGCCTCCTTTTTGACAGCACTTGGTCAGACCTAGGAGGCAGCTGGAAATAGGTCAGACTGAGTCCCTGAAGTGTGAGTTGTTGTTTTGGTCTCAATACCAACTTGTCTGAAAATCATAGTTTTTCGGTTCTGTAATCCTTTCCATTAGGCCTCTCTTTCATGCGCACCGACAAAGTACCCTGGATCGTTGAGCAGGCTAAGAATGAGGCATAGAACTCAAACCCTGGCTCTTTCCAAGGAAGTCTCACAACTCTCTGCCTATCGTCAGGGGTTTCTGCATCCCCCGTCGGTCTTGGCCAGCTCTCATGCGGTAACCCTCCACAATCTGTTAATGAATTTGTGCTGAAGCATGACTGCTCCAGGTCTCTCTCTTCCCTTCCTGGGGTGGGCTCACCACTTAGCTGCACAGTGGCAGCCCTGGGTAGCTAAGAGGTCCTCATATAAAAAGATGACTGACATAGCTAGTAGGAAAACTCTAAGTCCAAGTGCATAAACTAGAGAAAACCAGCAGGTCCATAAACCTGTTCGGGCAAAGGAGTCCAGGGTACGATTTAGTCAGGGCAGATAAGCATGTGGAGGGCACGGGCAGGGACTTGGGCAGGTCAGAGCTAGGAGCAGAGGCTGGTCAGAGCCTCCAGCCCTTACCGTGGGCAGGAGAGCCGTCCTACGTCTGAGCTCTGGGATGCTCTCCGCTGTGGGGCAAGGAAATCCAGTGGGGCTCCTTTGCTCTTCTTGCACTCACTGGCTTCCTCCCCTCTTCTGCTGCAGTTTGCTGCTGTCGCTGGCTGACTTACAGCCAGATGGAGGGAGTGGGGTGGGGAGAGGTGTGAGTTCTCTCCTCAGTCCAGCCCATCCAACCCTTAAAGGCCCAGGATACTGGTCAGTGTGAGGGAGTCGTGGGGGTGGGGTGGGTAGAACAGGATTGCATCTCCAGGGAGGAGGAGCCTGTCTGCCCTTCATCTCCATGCCAGCCCTCGCTGACCTCAATCTCGCAGTAGCTCTCAGAGCGAAATCCAAGGAGTATCCGAGTGGCAGTGCTCCATGAATCACTGCTTTTCATTCTGGTTGGTTTCTCTCTGCATGTTGTACAGCTGTCTTTGCCCTTATTTCACCTGGCTCCCTTCCACGGTGTCTGTTTCCATTGGCCTGCTCTTGTGTCTCTGCCTCCTGCCTTGCTGAGCACTCAGCCTAACTTTCTGGCTTAGGAAAAGGAGAAAAAATACGGTGGGAAAGGGGGAAGGTGACAAAAGGAGGAAGAATGATTTTAGAGTGTAGAGGGGAAGGTTGGCATTTCTATATATATTAGGTACCTGCTGAATATTGAAGGAATGTATATACGAACGTAGGAGACAATGTTTCATATATTCATTCATCCTACAACCGTTTGCTCAGCATCTCCAACAGGCAGGGACATATCTGTGTGTTTATAAAGGTACATGTAGAAATGAAGCACATTCACAGTGTATAAGGATCAAAAGCAAAAAGAGGAACACAAGACTGGAAAGCCATCCAGCTGGGAAAGCAAGGTAATGAACTTCTTAAAGTGTGTATAAATAGGCAGCGGAAACAGACACCAAGATTGAGGAAAGGGGGCCAAGTTAGGAGAGGAATAGGGGATTGTTAAGGGCTTTATTATGGCCCCATACTTAACAGTGAGAAACGGAGGCCCAGGGAAGTTTTAGCAATGACCTGGACTCACAGGTCAGAGCAGAGACAGCCATTCCCTTACACTCTCCCCAGCACTGTGAGCTGGGACCTACTTTTGCTCTGCGGGGTATGGCTCTTTTTGGATCAGTGTATGACGGAATGGAGCTGAGGCTAGGGGCACAGCTCTGTATTTGGACTTCTCTGGGGTCATCTTCCAGTGAGTTATGTCTTAATCACAGGCAGAGGGAACTAACTGTACAAAGTGGAGTCATTTCTGAGTGTGCTGGGACCTGGCTGCCTCTCGTGGCTCCTCCAAACATCACTCAACTGCCTAATATTCTACCATTAGCGCTTATTTATAGCTAAACCTTCAGTCCCATTAAAATAAAATCCTCCTGAGTGATTCCCATAAATGTCAGGATAGCAGTTACTTTGGGGAGGAGAGAGGTGTTGTGGTGGGATGGGGCACGTAGCTGGCTTCTGAAATAGCTGGCCAAGTTCTGTTTCTGGTCCTGGGTTGCTGATTAGGGTCTTCATAATAACTTATGAAGCTATACATTTTATGTAGTTTTCTATAGCTTTGTTATATTTTACAACAAAAGGGTTTCATGTTTTAGTAACTGTTAATTTCTGAAGCCTTACGAGTCTCAAAATTTATACCTAAGTGGAGTTTACTGCACTGAGAGCAGGTTTTAATAAAGGAAAAGGAGTATGCAGGTAGTAGAGGCAGAAGAGGGAAGGCCATTCCCGGGGAACAGGAAGGTTAAGAGGCATTAAGGTTTAAACTGCTGATTTCATATGTTACTTCAGAGAGGCCATTTCCCATGCTTGTCTTATTCTCCCGTTTCCACTCCTCCAACATTGTCCTGTCCTTACTTTTCCATCCTAGCCCTTCTGCACTCCCCTTCTACACTCCAGGATTTTTTTTTTTTTTTTTTTTTTTTTTTTTTTTGGCTACTTTGGGTCTTAGTTGCAGCCTAGGGGATCTTTGCTGCATCATGCGGGATATCTCTCGGATTCTCATGATCATAATCTCACGATCTCTGGTTGTGGCACATGGGCTTAGTTGCTCCACAGCATGTGGGATCTTAGTTCCCTGACTAAAGATCGAACCCAAGTACCCTGCATTGCAAGGCAAATTCTTTTTTTTTTTTTAATCTTTGGTTGCACTGGGTCTTCGTGGATGTGCATGGGCTTTCTCTAGTTGCAAAGAGCAGAGGCTACCCCTGGTTGCGGTGTGCAGGCTTATGGTGGTGGCTTCTCTTGTTGTGGAGCACAGGCTCCAGGCAGGAGGGCTTCAGTGGTTTCAGTTCACAGGCTCTAGAGCACGTGGGCTCAATAGTTGTAGTGCAGGGGCTTAGTTGCCCCGTGGCAGGTGGGATCTTCCCAGGCCAGAGATTGAACCCGTGTCCCCTGCATTGACAGGTGGTTTTTTATCCACTCAATCACCAGGGAAGTCCATACACTCCAGCGGTACATATATGGTTTGCCTCTCTAAGTCACCATTTGCCTCACCTAGTTGCAGCACAATCTCCCTCTCTTTTGGGTGTTCTGTGAGAGGTGTTATCACTCCTCCTGGATTTTCCGATGGAGTTCAAATCTCAAATCTTCTGTTTCAGTGTTCTTATAAGCACCCCAGATCATGTATTCTGATTTTTGGGAAAGCCATTAGAAAACCTTCACAAGGTTACTGTGGCTCCAAGGAATGGCTTAGAAGACAGGTCCACTGCAGGATGTTCTTCAGATCCAGGACAGGAGCAGACAGGGCCCTGAGCACAGGAACTGTCCATCTGGTTTAGTTGCTCTTCTTTCCATAATGATCCTGTCCCATCCCCCGACTCCTGTCTATTATTAACAGATCCAGAAACCTGATCAGGGCAGCAGCAGCAGAGGGATTTTCTGGGAACCATGCCCAGGAAAGGCCTAGAAGCCCTAAATTGAAATGAAGGGGCAGCTGGCAAAGAGGAAGAACTAAACAGTGTATCCTGACACTTCCACACAGGCAAGCCTAGGCTCTCCTCCTGACTCTCAGAGGAGATGCCTTAAATCTCTGTTTCAGGGCTGGGGTTTCAGAGACTTACTTCCTAGACCATCTAATCTAACTTCTCAAACTTCTGAAATAAAGCTCTCCTTTCTCATTGGTCAAAAAGGAATACTCAAAATATTAAGTTCCACCTAAAAAATAATCTGTGAGACCACTTGTTGATTTGGGTTCCCCAGGTGGCACTAGTGGTAAAGAACTCACCAGCCAATGCAGGAGACACAAGAGACTTGGGTTCGATCCCTGAGTTGGGAAGATTCCCTGGAGGAAAGCATGGCAACCCACTCTGGTATTCTTGCTTGGAAAATCCTATGGAAAGAGGAGCCTGGCTACAGTCCATGAGGTCATGAAGAGTCGGATGCGACTGAAGTGACTAAGCACACCTGTTAACTTAAAAGCCAGGATATATAACTTTGAAAGACAATACAATATATAGACACTTCCATTCCAGAGAAAACACTCACAAAAACCTCCAAAATAACCCCTCTCCCCCCAAAAAATCAAGGTGGGGGGGACAAGGAGGTATAAGACAAACCAGAGATCAAGATGATAGAGATTAGAATTTAAAATGGAAAGGATGGGGCTTCTCTGGTGGCTCAGTGGTGAAGAATCTGCCTACCAAAGCAAGAGACGTGTTTGATCGCTCGTCCAGGAAGATCCCACATGCCTCGGAGCAGCTAAGCCTGTGCACCACAAGAGAAGCCACAGTAAGTTAGCGTACTGCAACTAGAGAGTAGGCCCCAACTCACCACAACTAGAGAAAAGCCCATGCAGCAGTAAAGACCCAGCACAGACAAAAATAAAATCTACAATGCAAAGGGTATAATATACCACTGTGAAAGATAAAACTCTCAGAAAAGTTCACAAAGTAAAATACAATTGTATGCTATTTATAAATCATGTCTCAGAAAGGTGGGTCTAAAACGTTGACAGTTAAAGGAGGGTATCTGGGTGCGGAAGGACTCCAATCTCATTTTTCTTCAAGGCGGTCTTGGCTGTTTTAGCACAATGCATTTCCATGAAATAAAAAATAATAATTTTATTTACTTATTTTTGGCTGAGCTGGGTCTTCATTGCTTTGCTCGGGCTTTTCTCTAGTTCCATGCAAATTTTAGAATCAGCTTGTTAATCCTCACAAAAATAAACCTGCTGGGATTTTACTTAGAATTGAGTTTCACTGGCAGATTAATTTGAGAGAACAGGTATCCTTCCAATATTATTTTCTAGTCCATGGAGATGATATCTCTCTTCACCTATGTCTTTTTTTTTTTTTTTTACAATTAGGATATCTCAATTTTATTTTCAAAATGTACTTCTTGTCAGATTGTAAAGTCATCCCCGAAATTTCATCAGGATTAAAAATGTTTCTCTAATGGTATCTTATATACAATTAAAAGAAATAAAACTAAGTTATTGTGAAACTTTCATAGTGAGATTTCTAAATAGCTGAGAACATAGGCAAGTTCCCACTTTGTTTCCAACAGATATAAGCTAACCTATACCAAGGAAGAAAAATATTAGGTGAATTGACATATATGACTTGACCACACATCTGTCAATCTTTCTTTCCAGAATGTTGTTTGCAATGTAGAGTCTGCATATCTTTTGGCATATCTATTTTGAGCTATTCGATTTATTATGCTATAATAAACAATATATTTTTGAATTTAATTTTCTATTTATCATATTTAGAAACACATAATTGACTTTTTTGAGGCGTATATTGACTTTGTATTCTGTGACCTTGCTAAGTTCACTTAATTCTGAGAATCTGTATTCTTTTAGATTACTTATGTACACAATCATGTTGTCAGCATGTTTTTTGTTTTTTCCCTTTATTATTTTCTTGACATCACACTGGCTGGGACCAGTTTAATGATATATGGAGTTGTGATAGTGGACATCCTTATCTTATTCTTCATCTTGTGGTGAATGATTTCAGTATAATTGAGAAGTTTACCACAGGTTTTTTAAAAATACAATTTGGCTGCGTCGGGTCTTAGTTGGTGGCACTTGGGACCTTTCCTTGGGGTGCACTCTCCGGGCGTGATGAGTGGGCCCAGTTGCTCTGAGGCATGTAGGATTAGTTCTCTATCAGGGATCGTACCTGCATCCTTTGCATTCCAAGGTGGACTCTTAACCACCAGACCATCAGGGAAGTCCCAACCAGAGTTTTTATTAAGATTCTGTGTTTTCATGAATATGAAGCCTTTTCTTTTAAATCTTTAAATTATAAATGAATTTGAATTTTTAGGTCAAAATAATTATACACAGATATACACATAGATATATTTATATCTACAAACACACATATCAAGATTTTTATTAGATTAAGGATATCCCCTTCTATTCCTGGTTTTCAAAGTTTTTTTAAAACTCATAAATAGGTATTGAATTTTTCTTCTGTAATATTTATTTAGCTGTATCAGGTCTTAGTTGCAGCATGGGGGATCTTCGATCTTCACTGCAGCATGCAGGATCTTTAGTTGTGGTACATGGGATATTTCCTCACCAGGGATCAAACCCTAGCCCCCTGCATTGGGAGCACAGAGTCTTAGCCACTGGACCAACAGGGAAGTCCCAGTATTGAATTTTATAGTGCTTTTTCCTGTATATATTTATGATTGTGATTTTTCTCCTTTTTGTTAATTGAATTCAGGCATCAAGTCAATCTATTTTTGCAGTAAACCCAAATCAGATTTGACCCATTTTCTTTTCTGTATGTTGCTAGATTTGACTTGACTGGAAATTTTACATTTACATTCATAGAAAAGGTTAGCAGCTAGTTTTCCTTCCAATATCCTTGATAGTTTTTGGTGGCTGGGTTATACTGCTTCAAAATTTAATTAAGACCTGTTTTTCCTTTGTAGTTTCTTGAAGTTCATGAGACCAGTGACTAAGATACGAGTGATGTCCCTTTATTTCATTTCTAACATTGACTTTTTTTTCCAGATCAGTCTTTATCAGACTAAGATACGAGTGATGTCCCTTTATTTCATTTCTAACATTGACTTTTTTTCTAGATCAGCTTTATCAGTTTTACTATTTTTGAGAGAATGACTTTTGGTTTGTTACTGTACATCTGTTTTTTATTTCACTTTTTTTTTTTTTTTGCATTTCTTCTACTTCTTGAATTTGCTATTCTTTGTTTCTTTTTATGTTTTATTTGGCTGGACTGGGTCCTAGCTGTGGCACTTGGGATCCCCAGCCACAGCATACAGGGTTTTTTTCTTTTAGTTGTGCTAGGTGGGATTTTTAGTTGCAGCACATGTGGTTCAGTTCCCCGACCAGGGGTTGAACCTGGGCCCCCTGCCAAGTCCTAGCCACTAGACTATCAGGGACATCCTTCTTTCCCAGTTTCTTGACATAAGGTATCTTCATTAATATTTTTTTTCTCCTAATCTCCTTTGTATTTTTTTTTTTCCTGTGACCAGTGGGTTATTTAGAATTATACTGTCTGTTTTATAAGTTAGGGACTTTCCAGTTTTCTCCCTGCTAGCTTAATCCCACTGTGTTCAGAGAACACTATTATTTTAATTTGGGGGGGAAATTTCCTTACTTACAGCTTACTTGATAGTTGAGCTATGATCAATTTTGGTGAAAGCTTTTGGTGCAATTACAAATATGTGCATTGTTGGTTGAGTTACAATATTTAATATATGTCAGTTAAGCTAGGTTTGTGTTGTTCAACTTAACCTATTATATCTGCTTTTGAAATACATGCTTTAATTTAAAAAAAATGAAATTCTGCAACATTCAGGGAAGAAAAATGTCATTTTGTACTATTGTTTCCTATTTCAAGTATTTTCCTTGGACTTTTGATAGAGTAACCTTGCATATTCCTCCTCTTCCCCCTCACACTTCCTCAGCCTTTGAGCAGCAGAAATAGTCAGCAAGGGAATCATACATACCGTTAGTAAGGAAGGTATGCTCTGAAGGCTACCAGTTCCTTTCCTTGTCCTGTTCCACCACTGAAACAAAGGCCCTCAAGCCTCACAAAAAAGAAGCTGGAAACAGAGGTTGGCTCTGTCTCACTGAGAGCCAGAAACAGAGATGGAAACAAGTCTGGAGATAGAAGTCTTGAACCCCAGAAGGAAATGGATATTAAAGTTGGTGATAAAATGTTTCAAGTTTATCTCTTCATTTAAGGAAGCCTCTCCCACACCAGTACTAGGTTCTGGCCACTACAGCCAGGAGTGAGGTTCTGTTCAAGCAAGATACTTAATCAGAAAAAAGGGGCCATTCCAGTCTCCCAAACAGCTTTTAAACATCAGTGAGACTCTCCCAAAGGACCTATCCACAAAGGAACCATCACTGCCCTCTTGGTAGGACAGTGTGTGTATGTAGGGTGCACAGAGGTAGAGAGAAATGGTTGACGAGGATCATCTGACCAAAGTGCCCAGATGCCTCCATATTGACAAAATCCAATCTCCACAGTTTAAATGAAAAACTATTGTTACAAAAACAGAAGCATTTTTATTTCAGTCCTGTTGAGGGAGTGAGAGGGATGGAACACACAAAATGAAGGGAGGGGGTCTCTTTATTCATACACGACATCAGGACCAACTACAAGGAACAATACCCATTTCCATCCCTCCCCCCAACTCCTACATGGGGTCCAAGGCCCGCTGAGATTAGATGGTACAAGAATTAAGACACTATTGGCACAGTACAATGGCCAATGCACCAAAAGATGGAGAAGAGAATTTCTCAGGGAGCATGGCCTGGGGCCTCAGCTGCTTCCCCAAAGGAGAGGGAATGAGAAAACTTTGGCTCAGCAGGAAGGTGGTTGGCAAAAATCAGAGTTACCCTAGCTGGACTCTGCAGGACAGAAACTGTGGGCTGCAGGGAGTCAAGACGTTTATCCAGTCCATGCTGTTCTCTGCTTTCTCCAAGGCCTCTTCTCCTCAAGCTTGAGCTTAGTGAGAGCAGGGCTGGTTCTCCTCTTCATTTTTGAAAGCTGGGGAGTAAGTGCTCATTCTACTCTTCCTAAATCTAGGCTATTTCATTACTACTTTCTTGGCTCTAGAGAGACAGAAGCCAACTAATGAGGCCGGCTCCCTTTGCGAAAGTCGGCCTGAAAGAGCCCTTGGGTTGGCAAAACTGCCCCTGCAAAGGTTTTTCTGAGCCTGCCCCCTGTAACTCTCCCTAAATGTGTTCAGACTCACCTTCAACTGTGTAAGATGTGGACTGAAAATATTTGGTCTCTCTAGTTGGGTTACAAATTCCATCTTTGATTGGAGATGGGGATTAGAGAGACAGTAGGTGATGGCAGGTGGAAGGACTGGGGAAAGCAAGGCAATTTAATTTACACTGGATTGCAGATTCAAACCTCTGGATTATGAATAGAGTCATTTAAAGATCCAGAGCAGAAAGGGAGATTCTCTGACACAGTACGAAAAAGTGAAAAATATTATAGGGACAATCTCGTAATTCCCATGGACCATAAGGGAATGTGTTCAAAACAAAAGAAACAAAAAACCCAATAAGACTGACTGAGCAAGCAGAGTCCAGTCCTCTGTCTTAAATCCGAATAAAATTAACTCATTCAATTAATACTGCTTCAAGTACAATCAAGAAGACACTTGGAATTGTAGATTCACACCAAAGCAAAGAATAGGATCAAGAAGCCTATCATCGTAAGCCCAGATAACCTTCCTTTGAAAAGTCATCCAGAAAATGTCTCTGAGGACTTGAACTGAAGGTGACATTATCATCTCCTCTCAATACAATATCCTTCCAGGACAGCCTGGTGAATTAAGACGCCTGTTTTAAGTTTAGGAAAGTGAAGAAGGGAAGAGCACTGAGATTTGGAAAAGCTAGCAGCGAAAGCCAGAAGCAAGGTTTAAAGTCCTTGTGGCATCCAGAACTGGGGGCAGAAGAATGGAGAAGGGAAGGGAAACAGGTGGTGGATTCCTGCTGTCCTTTGGCTTCATATCCTTCCCCTGCCTCCCATTTCCCCCAACAGCTCACGCAGCTATTGGCCTCCTAGAGGGGATGTAATGCCCAGACCAACTTTTTATTGAGCTTATGCAGCTAACAGACTTGTAAACAGTGCCAACTGACAAAGGTTTGCTGAATATTACAGCTTGTGTCCACTAAACACACCTCTCTCTAAGATTAAAAACAAAAAACCAAAGTAAACAGATACTGAGAGAGAGGATGAAGTGACACATCTTGAGTCTTCCAGGAAGGCAAAATAAGAAAACGCCACATGGCTTGGTCCCAGGCGTTCACTGTGCCTAGAGCGCTGCTGCTGCCACCGGTCTCCCCTCCCTGCCAGTGGCTGGGTAGAGGTGAGGGAGAAGGGTCATTGTGGGCCTGCTGCAAATACAGCATTTGCTGGTGTTGACACCCTCCTTGGCTGTGGTGGCAGACTGCTGTGTCAGGAGCCCGTTTCCTGGGAGTAGCAGAGGGAGCCCAGGTCCTCAAGGCGGCCTGAGATGGCAGCTCATACACCTCAGCGGGGGTCCCGTGCCCCTTTTCTCCAGTGCAGTTCAGCATTGAGGTCGTCTATCCCCAGTCGGCGATAAAACCTGAGCTGTTTTCCTTGCAGGTTCCCCCTCCCTTCCCCAACTTGGGGGGAGTAATGGGAGGGGATGGGAGAGGATCACTGAGGGGGCAGAGGGATCCCCCGGGGATCAGTGACCTGACCCTCTTGCAGGTTCTTCACCAGTTGTGCAAGCCAGCGTTTGGTGGTGGTGTCATCTTTTAGCACCTGGGCGAAGGTCGTGTCCTTCAGCTGGTCAGGGAGGCACTGCCTGAGTGCTTCACGTGCCCTACATCAAAAACAAACAAACCGACCAGGGAGACCAAACAAATAAACCCACAGTGGGGGACAGGGAAGAGCCCTTTTCTTAGATATAAACATATAGAATCCTGGGAATCTATAGCTCTGTTAAGTACTTTAAGAAGCCATTAAAATTCTCTAAAGCTTATATTAAGACATAGGCTTAGAGACCTCCAGGATCTGTTGTCTGTAAACATTTTCAGAATGTTTCCCCTACATTGAATTTTGTGACAAAGCAAATAGAATAAAATGATGCAACAATTTACTTCAAACTGCTTTCTGATTTATTACAGTTGTTGAAATACTCATGTTAAAAATATATGGGTGATAGTAAACAAAACATTCTAAAATCAGAACATTAAGAGGGGATATGACCTGATTCATAGTAGGATAAGTTAATGAACTTTTAACTCTAAACTGATATAAATTTGTGTCTTTCCAAAAACAGCTTCAGTTTTATGTTAAAACTCTTAAGAGATGAGCAGTAAAACTGTCGTAAAGTTATTATCAGATGAACTTTCAAATATTTCATTTTCTTTAAAATATTACCAGTAAAAGTCAAATCTGAAAACTCATAAAGGTAAATGTTAACTATAAGGCTTTTTTTTTTTTTTTAAAGTTATGGCTTTTGTACTTAGCCTAGTTTCTTTTACAGGAAGAGTTTTAAATAAACGTATTTTCAAACTTGGTGAAATCAGGAACCACTAAAGAACAGGAGAAAATGGTCAAAGAAATACTTAAGGCTTAAATAACCTCAGTGGCAGGAGTTCACATTAATCAAGTTATCCCCATTCCTAGGAACATAGAAATCATCCCATTATGTGGTTTAGCAGAATATGAGCAAGTGGCTTTCAGCATGAATTATGGATTTACAAAGCAAAAGGTCAAATTTTTCTAAAATGCACTGTATCTACAATGTATGATTTCTGGCAGAGAGAAATAGGGAGGTAAAATAATTAGCTCAAGGACTTTACAGGAATCAAGAGAACTACAGATACAATTCAAGAGCCCTCTGGGCTTGTTCCTTTCTTAAGAGATCTTTGAGAATATACTTTTCTTTCTTATCGCCTAGAGTAGAACAGAAAGCTCAAACCACAGGAGTAATGGATCATAAGATTCACTGTCTGAACTCTTGGGAATATTAGAGTAGGGTACAGAGTTTTGGTGGGGAGACAATACTCTGATGCATTTTTAAATTTAGCATTTCAGATTTTAAAAGAAATTAATCAAGATCTGTCTCAGACAAGCTCAATATAGTTTAATCCCTTCCCTGTCCTAAAGATATAGAAGCCATGACATGAGATGGGGCAAGACGCTCATCAGAGTATTTCCCCAAAGTCCTATAAATTCTATAAATGTTTACCTGGGGTTATCTGAGAGTCGAAGGTAACATCTTACTACGTGCTTCAGCAAACGGGCAGAAGGTTCTTTGGATAGCTGCAGGACCATCTTACCCTGTTTCCCCCAAAACGAGGTGGGGTAGGAAAGAACATACAAAACACAAAATAATCCTAGTTGGTATCAGAGACCAGATATTGCAAGAACTGTTATACAAGGTTTCGTGGTGGTTGTTTCCTGTTGGGAAACTGAAGTAGCTCAGTGTCGACTGCAAAGGAACTAAGTTGTATGATCAGAAGCCCTGGCGGTCCAGTGGTTAAGAATCCTCCTTGCAATGTAGGGGGACTCGGGTTCAATCCCTGGTTGGGAAACTAAGATCCCACATGTCCTGGGGCAACTAAGCCTACACAACTACTGAGCCTGTGCGCTCTAAAGCCCAGGTGTCACAACTAGAAAGAAGCCTACGCGCTGCAACAGAAGATCCCCCAAGCCACAGCTAAGACCCAACAGAGCTAAATTGATAAAATAAAAAAGGTAAAGGAAAGAACTCACCAAGATCATCGCAACATGGGAGAAACGCTCGTATGTCTGACATATATAAGCCAAACCAGTGTCATCTAAGAGGATCTTCTGGAGGATAAATGTGGCAACCTGGAGTAAAACAAAATTAGAGTCTAAAACATTGCTCAGACTCGTCTTCCAACTGTCTACTCCTCTCCTAGGAATAACCATGAAGCAGAAAACTAAGAAAATGCCCTTGCATTCTAGATAACTTACTTATGACAACTTAGGCACAGTACAAAAAATATATATATATTACTATATTCAACACTATATGCCAGAATTTTTCCTAAAGCTGTAACATGCCTTATCTTATTTTCACAATAAATCTATGAGGTAGGTACCATTGTTATTTTACTTAAAAAGAGTAGGTAATCATCAGAGTCTTAAAAACAGAGAGGTTTTCTTAGTTATTGAACACCTATGTGCCAGGGATAACTGTTAATCAATAACTTGCCAGGTTAAGATCCCAAGCAACAAAGTGACTAAATCAGAGTTGAGATCCAAACCTAGTTAAACACAGAGCCTCTCACTTTTCCATGGGCCAAGATGATTTCAGAAATGCAGCCATGCCTCATCTCTTCCAAATGAGTTAGGTAAGATTTTTCCTATTCTTAAAAGACCTTTAAGAAAATAAGATTTTTAAGCCTCCCTTCAAAAACTGTTCCAACAGTAATAAAGAATACACTCAATTTAAGCTGATTAACTCTTACACAGATGGCATTAAGAAAGTTCTAATTCAATTCAAGTCAAATGATTATTATAATGAGTCTCTTCCTTAGCTGCTCATCAGAATCAACTGTGGGAATTACTTGTTTTATTTTACTATTTTACTGGTGTATAACATTGCGGTTCGCTAAATAATGGCCCCCGAACATATCCAGGTCGTAATCACTAAACCCTGGGGATGCTACTTTCAGAAGGCAAAAGGTACTTTGCAGATGTGATTGTTAAGAATCTTGTGGGGGATTAACATCTTGGATGATCCAGGTGGGCCCTAAAGGTCATTATCACAAGGTTTCTTATAAAAGGGAAGTGGAGGGAGATGTGACCATAGAGAAGGTGATGTGACAGATGCAGAGATTTGAACATGCTACACTGCTGGCTGTCAAGATGGAAGAGGGAAGAACAGCCAAAATAGGCAATTCTAAAAGCTGAAAAAGGCAATTCACCTGCCAATGCAGGAGACATGGGTTTGATCCCTGATCTGGGAAGATCCCACATTTCTCAGAGCAACTGGGCCCATGTACCACTACTGAGCCTGTGCTCTAGAGCCCAGGAGCCTCAACTATGGAAGCCTAAGCCCTAGAGTCTGTGCTCTGCAACAAGAGAAACCACTGCAATGAGAAGCCTGCCCACTACAACTAGAGCAGAGCCCCCGTTTGTTGCAATTAGAGAAAGCCCATGTGAAGCAACAAAGACATGGCACAGCCAAAAATAAATAACATTATATATATATATAAATGAAAAGAAAGCTGAAAAAAAACCAAGGGAAGAGATCCACTCCTAGAGTCTCCAGAGGCAATGCCATCCTTATGGGCACCCTGACTTAAGCTGGTTAAACTGATTTATGGCTTCTGGTTCCAGAACCATAAGAGAATAAACTGGTGGTGTTTTAAGCCACCAAGCTCGTGGCAATCTTTTATAGCACCAGTAAGAATATCAAACAAACATATACACAGTAAAATGTGTTAAGTGTACTAATCTTAAGTGTATTTTGACTTTTAACCTGTTCCACATCTGTGAACCACAACCAGACTAAAATACAGAACATTATACAATACTATAAGCTGACTCATTAGAAAAGACCCTGATGCTGAGAAAGATTGAAGGCAGGAGGAAAAGGGGATGACAGAGGATGAGATGGTTGGATGGCATCACCGACTTAATGGACATGAGTTTGAGCAAGCTCTGGGAGATGGTGACGGTCAGGGAAGCCTGGAGTGCTGCAGTCCATGGAGTTGCAAAGAGTCAGACACAACTGAGTGACTGAACAACAATATAAACAGATAACCAACAAGGACCAATTGTATAGCATAGGGAACTATACTCAGTATCTTGTAATAATCTACAGTGGAAGAGAATATATATCTATATATTCTATATATATATACACGAAAAAAGAATATTTATCTATACATGAATCACTCTGCTATATACCTGAAATTAACACAATATTGTATAAGTCAACTATAAACTATACTTCAATAAAAATAAAATAAAAATTTTAAATATAGAACATTTTCAGCACTCCAGAAGATTCCCTTGTGCCTTTTCCCAGTCATATCCTTCCCTGAGAGGGAGTCACTACTCTGCTTTATCCTCACTGACTGGTTCTGACCACTCTGGAATTTCACATACATGGTCATACAGTATGAACTCATATGTGCCTGGCTTCTTTCATCTGACGTAATATCATCTATGCTGCCTATTTTCAGCAGTCCATTCTTCTTAACTACTGTGTAGCTTATTTTGTAAATACACTACAGTTTATCTTCCATGAGCAGAAGTGACATAAACACTCCTATACATGTTCTAATGCCCATAAGGGCTCATTTTTTGGGGGTGTGTGTGTGCCATGTGACTTGTCGGACCTTAGTTTCTCGACCAGGGATCGAATCTGGGCCCTTGGCAGTGAAAGCATGGAGTCCTAACCTCCAGGGAATTCTGTAGAGCTCATTTTTCTTGGGTATATATGCAGAAGGGGGACTGCTGAGTCATAGGGTAGACATGTTTATAGTGGGTACCACTGAACAGCTTTCCAGAATAACATACTATACACTTACCCAGAGGGATTTAAAAAAACAAAAAACAAAAAAAAAACACACAAATGTCCATACTTTATCACCCTGGACAATGGTTCAGTAGGTCAGAGATGGAACCTGGACACTGATGTTTTTAAAACACTTGACAGGTGATCATGTCACATAGCCTTGATTGAGAACCTCTGTTTTACCTGGTGCCGATTATAGCAAGGCCTGAAACTCAGGATTTGTACATGAAAACTGAACACGACAAGGTCTTTGCTTGCCAAAGACGTTGGAGCAAAAGAAGACAGACATGCCAGGAACTGACTATAAACCATGTAATAAGGCAGGACAGGAGAAGCATTCTAGTTGAAGTGTAAAGGTCAAAGGGAACTTCTAAACATCAAGGATGAATTAATTTTAGTAATGGGGAAGGAATGAAAACAGGGGAGGGATCATTAGGATGGGGGCTCCTGGAAGAAATGTCACAAAAGAAGAAATGAATCTTTTTCTGTCCCAGCCATAAGAAGCCAACTTGAACAATACCTATTCACAGGCGACTATGAATTTAAAAACAACAGAATTCAGTTGTACCCATTCCAATCCTGTCCCAGAAATCCACTGAAATTAACAAAATAATAAAATTAAGGAAGAAATGAGAAAAGAAAAGAATGAACACAGATCACATGTCACTTATCCTTTGTGTGTTTAGTAGAAAGTTGAAGACAGAGGTATAAATCCTCCCTAAAACACACACCCTAAACTGGCAGGCTGGGTGGAAAAGTATTCAGAGGCAAAACACTTGACTTAAAAACGGCCAACTTCAGCTCATAACATCTCTCTTTCCATCCATTATTTTTAAACAAACAGCAATCCTGGATAGAAAGACTCCCACAGGGAAACCCTTATAGAGACATAACCCAAGAAACAGTAGCAAATAATACTTATCTGCATTTTCAAGGAAACTGAGCGAATATGAACTCTAAAAAACATTTTTAAAAAGTTAAAAGAAAATACAAAATTCAGAGAAGAGCTGAAACAACAAGAGAAGTGAGAAGCAGAGACAAGAGGAAAAAAATTAATACAAAATTAAACTGCTACATGTATACATAAAATAGGTATAGAAAGATTCTACAAGAAAGTAATAATACCGGTTACTACCGAGAAGAACTGAGAGGTAAGGTAGAAGACTTAGTTTAATTTGCTTGTATACCCATTTGTAGTAGCATATGAATTATTACTTTATTTGTATTGCATATTCACAACAAATTTTAAATCATTACATCTGCTTACATCCAACTCAGCAATGACTTACCTAATTAAAAATTAAAGTAAAAAAAAAAATTAAAGTGACTAGTCAATGTGACTAGATATACTTTAGAAGCAGAGGTTAGATATTGCTAAAAATAGCAACATGGAAAGTAGCCTTGAGAAAAATCACATTATATGAAATTAAAGATAGAAAGTAATCAGAGGGTGAGAAGAGACATATGAAAAATAGACAATACAGCATAACCGATGTTGCTTAAGCAAGAGGCCAAAACAAAGGGGAAACTATAAAAATTAACGACAACAGAAAAGACACAATGAGTAGGCTCTTTCAGAAAAAAATCTGACAAGGAAAATATTAGGCTGACTCAAGATTTCACTACAACATTCAGTACCAGAAGACAACATGGCTATGATAATGGAGTTCTGAGAGGGAAAACAGAGGTGAGAATTCTATAACTAGTTACATTATCACCCATGGTTAAAGTACAAAGCAGGCATAAGCTCAAGTATATATATACATACTTGATTATGTATAAAAAATGTCTGGAAAAATATACCTGTGGAGTCATAAGGGGGTTCAGATAAAAGGGAGAAATTTAATGTTTAACTTTATATTCTTCTGATGGTTCTAGGTTCTTAAATCATCATTATATAACAATTTTTATTCAAAAGAGAAAAAAACATTCACGGGAAGTTTCAAAAACCTGAAGGGAGGCAGAAAAAGATAACTCAAACATGAAGAAGTAGTCCAACAGTCAACACAACGTAGAATCTAATTAAGATAAAAACACACACCGTTTTAGAAAGTTCACTTCCAGATTCCATAATTCGCAAACACAAAGGGATAATTTCTGTTGTCAATAGAAAGTTGATTACTTCCTGCTCATCTGTTTTCACCAGAGCCCCTAAAGAAAATACGGACAAACGAAATTATTTCAGAGTCAGGGTTTCCAACTAAAATTGTTCATCCATCTAATTGTGGAACTTAAATAACATACAACACAAACTGTGGTTTATGTCAGAGAATCAGATTCAAACCCTGGCTTAAAAAAAAAAAAAGGAGCAAGAAAAGCACAGGTTGACTGTCAATACTAAAAGATCAGGTACAAAGTTTGGTCCATCACATAATTAGCATCAGTTTAGCTACTTAAATAATTGTTCTATCACTTTGGTAGACAATCACACAATAATATCACCATCTCTTCTCCATGTACTTTAGGTAAGAGAGAAGAATTCTTGTTGTCACTGTTGTTTTAGTTTTTTAATCATGTTGGACTCTGCGACCCCATGGACTATATATAGCCCACCAGGCTCCTCTGTCCATGGGATTTCCCAGGCAAGAATACTGGCGTGGGTTGCCACTTCCTTCTCCAGGGGATCTTCCTGATCCAGGGATCACATCTGCATCTCCTGCATTGGCAGGTGGATTCTATGTCCCTGAGCCACCATTCTTCAGGCAAGAAAACTGTAGTGGGTTGTTATTCCCTTCTCCAGGGGATCTTTCCACCCCAGGGATCAAATCCAGGTCTCCTGCATTGCAGGCAGATTCTTTACAGTCTGAGCCACCAGGGAAGCCCCAGTGAGAAAAGTTCTACATCTGTATTAAAGCATACTCTCAGGTACAAAGAAACAGTGCCGTCTAAATCCTACTCACAACAGGTATAAACAAACATGACTTCCTGGTTATTTAACTGCCCCTCTTTCCCCAAAAAGCAAAACACTGTAGGGCATACCTAAACAAGAAACACAAACCTAGATTCTAATTCTTGTTCCACCAAAGTTTGATAAAGTTACCTTCACTTTGCAAACCTCTGCTATTTTAATAAAATAAGAGCTAGACAAACAGTTTCCAAAATTATCCCAATTCTACTACTCTGTTGGTTTCTAAACTGACACCACTGACCAGGTGACAGACACAGTTCAGTGATATCCTCTCCATTCCGTATACAGGGAGGCAAAGTCCCATTAAACAAATGACTGTTCCCTGAGTGGTCCAATGCTTCGCTAGCTTTTATATCAAAGGCCTTAATCAAAGGCCTGTAATAACAAAAGTCAATTACTTCAGAAGAGAGTGGTATCATTTACTTCAACCAGAACTGGTAATCTACAAATACTACATCTTTAAACAGCACAAACCATAACTGACATGGCTTACAACAGACGTCAAATTATTATCTCATTTAGACTTTTTACATGTGGGTCTAAAATCCATTTTGAATTAATTTTGTATAGAGTACAAGACAAGGGTCATGGTTCATTGCTTTACATACGAATATCCAATTGTTCTACCATCATTTATTGAAAAGACTATCCTTTCTTCACTAAATTCTCTTTGTGCCTTTGTCAAAAATCCAATTGACCTTATTTGTGTGGGTCTATTTCTGTACTCTCCACTCTGCTCTATTAAGTCCATATTTTCTCCAACACCACAGTATCTTGACTTTTGTAGTTTTCCAGTAGATCTGGAAATCAGGTAGACTGTATCTTCCAACTTTATATCCTTTTTTTTAAAAAATGGATTTTCTAGTTCATTTGCCTTTTCAGATACAATCTTAGGATCACCAAGGGCTTCCCTTGTGGCTCAGCTGGTAAAGAATCTGCCTGCAGTGCGGGAGACCTGGGTTCAATCCCTGGGTTGGAAAAATCTCCTGGAGAAGGGAAAGGCTAACCACTCCAGTATTCAGCCTGGAGAATTCCATGGCTCACAAAGAGTCGGACACGACTGAGAGACTTTCACTAGGATCACCAATTTCTATTAAAAACTTCTACTGGAATTTTGTTAGAATTGCTCTAAAACTATACATCGTTTGTGGGGAGAATGACATCATAACATTGAATCATTGATATACCAATTGATAAACATGGTTTATCTCTGCATTTATTTAGGTTTTCTTCGATTTCTTTTATCATTGCTTTATAGTTTGTAACTACAGACTTTGCACATATTTTGTAAAATTTACACCCAAGTTTTTCAAACATTTTGGTAAAATTCCTATTTAGGAATTTAGTCATACCAAAATATGACTAAGTTTTGTGTACTAACTCTGTATCCTACCACCTTATTAAGTTCACCAGTTCTAGTAGCTTTTTTCTATTGATTCTTCAATACAGGTTGTCTGTGAATAGACATTCTTTATTTTTTCTTCTTTTAAAAAAATTTTAACTGAAATACAGCTGCTATACAATAATACTATATACCATATTGTCTCGAGTTTCTGCATCTATGTTCATGAAGGATATTGGCCTATAGTCTTTTTCTGTTCTTTATTATCAGAGTATTGCTGGCTTCATCAAGAGTTGAGAAGTCCCCTCTGCACGTTCTGGAAAAGTCTTACACATTTTCTTTTTTAATGCACTTTAGCAGACTGTATTTTTCAAAGAATTTGTCATTTCACCTAGGTGGTCAAATTTATGGACAGAGAGTTATTAGCAGTATTATCTTATCATCCTTTTGTCTGAGGAGTCTTACACATGTACCCCCTTTCATTTATCACATTTGCAATTTGTGTCTTCTTTTTTTTTCTAGTTTGTCTGGTTAGAGGTTTATTAATTTGTTTTTTTCAACAAAAAATTGGGGATGGATGAAATGGGTGAAGCTGGTCAGAAGGTATAAACTTCCAGTTACAGGGTAAGTAAGACCCAGAGATATAATGTATAGCATGGTGACTACAGTAACAATACTGTAGTGTATGTCTGAAGGCTGCTAAGAGAAATCTTAAGTTAGTGATCTTAAAAGTTCTTATCACAAGGGAAAAAAGTGTAACTATGTGATGATGGATGTTAACTAAACTTACTGTAGTGGTCACTTTGCAGTATATACATATACCAAATCATTATGTTGTATACCAAAAACTGATACAGTGTTTTTGTCATGTCTCAGTAAAAAAAAACCTGCCATTGGTTTCACCGATTTCATCTATTGATTTTCTGTTCCCATTTTTATTGATATCTAGTCTTTATTATTTCCTTCCTTCCTTTTTTTTGCTCTGGTTAAATTTGCTCCTTTTTCTAATTTCTTAAAGAAAAGCTTAGCTCACTGATTGAAGACCTCTTTCCTTAATTATACAAATTATACGAAATTATACAAATTTAACTATACATTTAATTATACAAATTTTCCTCTAAGCTCTGGTTTAATTGGATCCTACAAATTTTGATATGCTGTATTTTTATTTTTACTCAGTTTCAGGTATTTTCTAATTTATGCTATATATCACTTCATTTATATTCAAACTGATCTGATAAGCCTTGAACTGCAGGAAAGAGTCTAGGCCCAAACATTCATCTTCTGCTGTTCTTTCAAATGACTTGGGAGAAACTGAGTTTCTAAAAGTATATGCAAGGGGAGACAACTACCTTAATACCATCCAACTATTTTTTTTCACACCTCCCCACTATCAACCTTTATCTTAACATAAATGTATCATCCAATGATAGCAGTAGGATGATTTGAATTAGAACAATGAACATAAATGTTTCTTCTGGGTAGAATCATGCTGATGTTTCAAAGCTTACATGAGAAGTTTTTATATCTTAAAGCAGAAAAGAATATACTGGGAAAAAAGTTTCTTATTAAAGGACTTCTCAGGAGATGTATAAAACCATAACATGCATAAGAGCTACTCCTTATAAGTAGAATAAAATATTTCTGAGAAACACCAAACTTTCAAATTTTACTTCCTGATTCATGGTTTACAATCATATGGATGAAACACATCTGAAAATAAAAATAATAATTTAACTCCTTTCTGAAGAACCGGCAAGATGGCGGCAGCGGAACAGAAGAAGCAGCGGACCTTCCGTAAGGTCACCTACCGCAGCACAGACCTCGACCAGCTGCTGGACATGTCCTATGAGCAACTGAAGCAGCTATACAGTGCGCGCCGGCGACAGCGGCTGAACCGCAGCCTGCGGAGGAAGCGGCACTCGCTGCTGAAGCGGCTGCGCAAGGCCGAGAAAGATGCACCGCCTATGGAGAAGCCCGAGGTGGTGAACATGCCCCTGTGCGACATGATCATTCTGCCTGAAATGGTGGCCCTGGGGGCCTCTACAACGGCAAGACCTTCAACCAGGTGGAAATCAAGCCTGAGATGATCGGCCACTACCTAGGCGAGTTCTCCATCAACTACAAGCCAGTGAAACACCGCCGGCCCAGTATAGGGGCTACCCATTCCTCACGCTTCATCCCCCTCAAGTAACCTGCTGACCAATAAAAGCAGAGATTTCTCTAAATAATAATAATAATAATTTAACAAAACAAAGTTTCTATAATTGACGTTCTTATTATTTGGTTATTATGTTAAGCAAAAACTATGAGAAAAAAACACTGAAAAAAGGAAGGGCAATTTAAGGAAGAAATTTTCTTGCATGTATTTACATTTCACAAATCTACAGATTTTATTATCTAGGAGTATGAGATCTGAAATAGCTAATATATAATTTTCTTGAGTAAAAAATATTTTAGATACATGTCCAATAATAAATGTATATGAAAACATTAACTTTAACATGCAAAAATTCAACAAGGTAAAATAGAAGGTAAATCCCTGGGATTATGGGAGAACAGCCTAAAAGTGAGAGAGATGAAAAATCAAACCAAAATAACAAACTCAAACTCTTATTCCTGTAATAATATTCTTTGTTGATTAATGCTCTTTTACTTTACTTTTCCTACAATTAATAAACATTTCTACATATGCACTGAATTTAATCCCAGATATTGGGCCTCATAGCCTTACTAACACTCAGGATGGTACTTGGTAGGAGCAACCATGTTCCTGATATTCATTTATTAGTAAAAACTGTTTTATTAGACTCAACCCCAAAGACAAAAATAAACAATAGGTGAACAAAAGCTATAAAAGACCAGACAAAATACCTAAGCCAAGACCACTATTATGAATGATGATGATGATTCCAGGCTTGCAGAATGATCCTAATAACTTACCAATAACTCCAAGACTGGTTAGCCGAAGATACTCAAAGGGTCGTGTTTTGCTGACAGTGTGCAAAAAGGGATACAAAAAAAGTGGGATGTGTGCTGCAAGAAATGCTGACCTGAAAGAAAAAAAGAATTGTATTCAGAGCCTAGAGTTAATTTCTAAGGATTCTGAACATTCAAATTTCCAGGTGGTTTTAATTTTGTAAGGCTTTTAACATTGCTTGACCGAGGAATCTCTAGGGAAGACTATTACTGGTCTTTAATCTAGCCCAGTGGTTCTCAGCTGGGGTGATTTTGACCTCTTGGGGCATGTGGTAGTATCTGGAGATATTTTTAGTTGTCACAGCTGAAGTGACTGACATCCACTGGGCAGAGGCTGGGATGCTGCTAAAAATCTTACAGTGCACAGGACAGTCCCCTGTCTTCCCCCTCCTCCTACCACAAAGATTTAATCCAGCCCAAAATGTCAACAGTGTCAAGGCTGAGAAACCCTAGCCTAGACCAATAGTTAAAAGAACACAAAATTTCCCCTGAAACCAGTACCAAGTATTTAAAAACTGATAAAATATCCAACTGCAAATTTTAAAAATAGGTCATAAAATGTACTTAAATGCACAAGAGATTCTCCTATATGTCTTCTCTCACCTAATTTATGACTGAATAACAATATTAATAATATTCACAGATACAAGCTGACAAAACCTTATAAACCAAGACAACAAAAGAAAGCAGCCACTATCAAGGTTTATCTGTTACACTTAAATACACTTCTTTGTTAGAGCTTTCAGATAAACCAAGTATCCTAAAAACACTTTAATCTGCAGCTAGTATGTTTAGCAACTAACATGGAATCAGTCTATTACTTTATATAATTTATAACAGTTACACCTTACAGGAGAGCCAATACCCCAAAATTTTAACCAAATACTATTGTATTTTTCTTAAGTACTTAAAAGTAATTCTCTTTTTTTTTTTTAAATAATTTTTACAACTCATTTAATGGCAACTGGTAATCATCAAACTAGCAATGGTTATCTTCAAAAATTATCACACTAGCTGTGCTACCATTTCTCAAGGTTGATCAGATACCTAGAGTCACAAACAATTCCCACACAAGATATGTCATGTAAATCAGACTTGGTTTATCACCAGCATTTATAAAACCAGACCTAGGCAAAGAACTAGGTCTGGGGACACATGCATGGTCTTAATATAGCGAATGTTTAGCCTGCCCTGATTATTACAAAATCAGAACAGCGAGAATATTCGCAGAAAAGTAATTTTCCTAGCAAAGTTTCTAACATTCCAAAAGGTCAGTGCCAATCCAGCACTCAGATTTTATAAGGAAAACTAGACAAAGAGAGGAAAGGCTTTAATAAGATGACTATTAAGCACCTTGAGGCCACAAAAGCCACAAAGCAGATTTCTGAACAGAATCTCTCCTTTCTTAGTCAGATAGATATAGCAGTAAGGGAAAAATTTCTCAACTTGCACATCAATTCTCATTTATGACAGAGGTTGACTAGAATCCTGTTTTCAAAAAGTTCTGAAGCCAAATCTGGCTTACTGTGTGAGAAAAAGTGCTGAGTATGGACACTTGCTGAATTCCTACTAAATACCATGCACTGTGCCTCATGCATGGCACAGTGATGCCTACCAGGATTCAGGAGCAAGAAGTAGCTATATACCTGACTTTTCCTGAGAGGTGATCACCACTCCTTTCAAGTTCCTTGCTACCAACAGTTAAAAAGTAAATGAGACAATGCAGTATTATTCAGCCTTAAAAAGGAAGGAAATTCTGACATATCCAACAGTATTGATGAACCTTGAGGACATTATGTTAAGTGAAATACACCAATCACAAGAAGGCAAATACTATGTAACTCCATTTATAATGAGGCACTCAGAATAGTCAAAATCACAGACAGAAAGCAGAACAGTAGTTGCCAGGAGCTAGGGGACAGGGGCATGGGAAGTTATTGTTTAATGGGTACAGAGCTTCAGTTTTACAGGATGAATAGAATTATAGAAATGGATGCTGGTGACAGTGGCACATTATGAATGTATTTAACACTACTGAACTGAACACTTAAAATCGGGACTTCCCTAGTGGTCCAGTGGTTAAGAATCTGCCTTGCAATGTAGGGGATGTGGGTTCAATCCCTGGTTGGGGAACTAAGATACCACATGCTGCAGGACAACTGGGCTCATATGCCACAACTAGAGAGAAGCCTGCATGCCACAATGAAAATCTTACATGTTACAACTAAACACAACACAGCCAAAAATAAATGAGTAAATAAAATAAAATGGTTCAAATGATATATTTTATGCTATTTATATTTTACCACAATTTAAAAAGGCAAAAAAAATCAATTATAAAAGAACATGTTACTGTGGTTAACTCATGTTGATGTTTGGCGGAAACCAACACAATACTCTAAAGCAATTATCCTTCAATTTAAAAAAACAAAAAACAAAAAAATACTCCACAACATGTTAAACAGTACCATATTGCCACTACACCAAAATTTGGTGAAATTAGCGACCAGAAATTCTCCAGGAATAAAAAACTAGGAGTCCTGAAGACCCACACCCACACAGGTGCGCCCTCCTGCAAGCCCCTCCTCTCATCGTTCAGAAGTAGTTCAGGACCACATTCAATCAAAGCTCTACCCACACACCCATCCAAAGTATTTACCTGGTTTCTGGATGTGATGCCACACATTGCAATAATGCTAGAGCATTGCAAACTCTGTTAGACTGGTGTGCTGTCAAGGTGGGTGGGTTGATAGATGGATATATATTTACAATTTCCTAAAAAACGGAAATCAACACCATATGAGCATGGAATAACTTTAATTCCCATGGTATGAAAGCAAACAATTTTAATTCTGCATACCCCATAAGAACAGAACCATCAAGAGGAGGCAGAAATAAACAATATTCCTTTCATCACAAATATACCTGACTGAGACTATTTGAAACATATTATCCCTAGGAAGATTTCTAAGGAGGGAACTGTGGTTACCCACACTTTTTCCTATATTCTGCATCATTTGCTGAGGCTTTCACTTGAGGGACTCCCCTTCCCCCACTTTTGTCAACAACCTACTTTAGTTTGTAGTGATGAGACAGTTGACCAGGCAATGTCAGTAAATCAACCACTTTAGCTCATAACGAAGTTTCTGTTTGGTCATGTAGCAAGTGCAAAAAGGGGGAGATAAGAAAGTGCATATATGTGCGGGCATATGTACAAACAGCAGAGAACACATGTATTCTCTGTCAAAAGGTGATGATTTACTGAACACAATTCCATTTATCTTAACTGTAAAATTTTTACACAGAAAATGTTCCCATAAGAAAGACTAGTTTCCTGGGTACATGCAGTACGGATAGATATGAATTTACTCAACAGATTTTAAAAATTAATCTAATTATTAGGAAGGTGGACAATACTTTAAAAGATGATCATATCTTGGTTCTTAGGACTACATCATATCAATTTATTCCCCGGAAATGACTGTTCTATTCAGAATCAAGTATTATTTATTCTTTAATGTACTCCTATGGCTGTTATATCTTTACCCTAGCATTTTCTTTACCCAGAATATACCTTTCAGTTCTTATACCTCCCTTTCCACCACCATCCCCACTCCACCTCATCATGCAGTATTATTTTACAGTACTCCTAAAGCTGTGTTTCTCAAAGTGCAGTTCTTACATCACCTACGTCAAAATCATCCGGGAGTGGGGAGCTGCTTGTTAAAAATACAGATTTTTCATTTTAGACTAAATAAATCAAATCTCCTGGGTAGGATCCAAGAATCTAATTTTAATGAGTATCTTAGATTTTTCTAAAACAAGATTCTTACAAATGGTAACACTTAAAAAAAAAAATTACCAAAGTTTTCAAAATCATTTGTACAAAGGCAGAGAGTTACAATTGTGATAATTAGGAATGAAATGCAACTCATGGATATATATACCCACCTGTAAAAGTGCTGCAATAGTACCAAATGAATGCCACAGCATGGGTGCAAGGTCAGGAACAGATTCTCGCTTCTTACTTAACTCCAGCAAAGCATTTTCCCTCGTCTCAGGACTGGACAGCTCGTTGATCCACTGATAGATCTTTTCTCTATCCACCTGAGCCAGTGCAGTAGGCACAGGCTTCAAGTGAAAATAAGAAAAGTAAAAGTAAACATGTGAGTTTCATCAGCATCAAACCAAGTCTTGCTCTGCTGTAGCCTTTAGAGGGAATATATTTTTTGTAAATAACAGGGAATCTTTTCTAGAAACATATACTTGACGTAAACTAATTAAATCTATCAAAATTTAAAACACACACACTCCTTAATAATACCATATTTAGAAATTTACCCCCCCCCCCCAAAATTTACCCTACAGGTATACTTGGGCTGTACTGAAGACATATCAGAATGTTTACTGTTGTACTACTTTCAAAGCAGAAAACTTGAAATCTATCAACATCTATCAAAAAAAGAACTGGTTAAATATGTATGGGTACATCTTTATTTGGAATACTACATAGCCCTTTAAAAAAGTTATCTCTATACTGTGCTGATACTAAACAAGAAGCAAAAAAAAAAAAAAAAAACAGTGTAAAATAGCTTATATGCTTCCATTAACACACACATGTATTCTTACATATTTACATATAACATTTCTAGAAGGACACATAAAAAACTGCTAACAGTAGTTAGCTTTAAGGTTAAAATCTATATGGGAGACTTATTTTTCATTGTATACAATAAAATCTTTTACATACAGTTTAAATTTTTTTAACCACGTGACTATCATGGTTTTTGAAAGAAAAAGTCATCCCCCTACTGCTCTTCATTCCCCAGTAACTCCAGCATCCCCCTCCATGAAGGAGAAAACTTACATAAGTTGGAAAAGCTCCCCACTCTAATGATTCTTATACAGACTCTACCTCCATCCCTTGGAGATTTACTCACTACTTCAGTTCAGTTCAGTTCAGTTCAGTCGCGTCTGACTCTTTGCGACCCCACTCACTACTTACTCATGTACAAACTATATAAAGAATCTTTCATTACTGTGGTATAAAGAATCTCAATATTTCAATAAAAATTTGAGCACTTCCATAATTCTTCACATTTTCAAATAGGCTTGGTTAAGTTCCTTAATTACTCTTACCTGGAAAGTAAGATCAAAGACTAGAAAAATGATTACCATTGCTACTTCAGGCTCTAAAGTCCTGACAAATTCATGGCGATTTCTATCCCTAGCCCAATATTGTTTCACTTCATTCCCTGCACCCCCCAACCATGAGGAGTAGATAGACAGAAAAGAGATCTACACTTGTAGATGAGACTCATAATGCTCAGAGGAATTAACTTGCTCAGCTCACCCAAGTACAAAGTTGCATATTCTAATCTTTCTTAAACCATATTACACAGCTTCTTACAGTATTTATTTGTTCCCGTAACACCATAGTGTGATAGAATACCGACCAACCCATCCCACATGATATAAAGATGAGGAACAAAAAGCACAAGTGTCTTTGCTAAAAACAGAATGAAGTCTAAGGTGGACTTTGAGGAGTACCCACATTTACTCTACTCAAGCTGAAAGCCCACCTTCTATAATTAGAAGCTCAATTAGATGCTTTTAGCTTACTGTTTATCATTTCTCTTGCGCTAGAATGAACCACAAGGTGTTCTGCTAAATGGACTATATACCCTGCAACTTAAGTCCTCCTTAAGTGCCTCAGAGTAATCTGCTAAAAGCTGTTAAGTCAGTGATGCTCAAGAAAACATGAGGTTCCTAAATGATGTAGAAGGAACAGGGTAGTTTTCTGATCCCCATTCCCAACAGCAAAAACAGTATGGTCCACGCATCTGCCTTTTCTACTGCCACAGACAGGCCTTCAACTTTAAAAATTATTTTTGGAAATGTAATTCCACCAGAAGATAGGATGTATTTATTTAGAGTATTACATCATCTTAAAAGCTCAGTGAAAACAAGGGCTAAAATTGTAGCTTTGGGTTTCCTGCCCACAATCTCTTGGACAACCTACAATCCTTAAGAGAGCCCCAGGACAACGTTCTGGCAATACAGTATCTATCCTGATTAGTCATTACTCATTCCAGAGGCCTGTCATCCAGATACTAGCATCAGTAAGCTCCACCACCCTCTCCAGAGTCAATCTATGACGTACCCAGCACTCCTGTACCCTATCCTGTTCTGCAGAACTCTAGGTGAACACCACCAGGCTGCAATGGTAGATACCAGCTAGCATATAATGGATTCAGGACTCCAGGCCCTGTCTGCACATACTCCTGTTTCCAGAGCTGGTTTGACTCCAGCAGAGAAGACTGTGCCCCTGGAGTGATGCTGGCACGCTAAAGGGCCAATGTCTGGTGGTCCCTAAGGCCATGACCACTGGCTGCCAGTAATACTCCACCTTTTGAAACTACTTGTGGGAATTTTAGCCTCTATGAGACTTTGGTTCTAAGAGAGCTAGGGAGGTCAGTCAGTTCAGTTGCTCAGTCGTGTCTGACTCTTTGCAACCCCATGGACTGCAGCACACCAGGCTTCCATGTCCATCACCAGCTCCCAGAGCTTGCTCAAACTCATGTCCATCGAGTTGGTGATGTCATCCAACCATCTCATCCTCTGTTGTCCCCATCTCCTCCTGCCTTCAATCTTTCCCAGCATCAGTCTTTTCCAATGAGTCAGTTCTTCGCATCAGGTGGCCAAAGTATTAAGAGTTTCAGCGTCAGCATCAGTCCTTCCAATGAGTATCCAGGACTGATTTCTTTTTTGAAAGCTGAGTTTTAAGCCAGCTTTTTCACTCTCCTCTGTCACTACCATCAAGCGGCTCTTCAGTTCCTCTTCACTTTCTACCATAAGGGTGGGGTCATCTGCGTATCCAAGGTTACTGATATTTCTCTCAGCAATCTTGATTCCAGCTTGTGTTTCATCCAGCCCGGCATTTTGCATGATGTACTCTGCATATAAGTTAGATAAGCAGGGTGACAATAGGCAGTCTTGATGTACTCCTTTCCCAATTTGGAACCAGTCTGTTGTTCCATGTCCGGTTCTAATTGTTGCTTGTTGGCCTGGATACAGATTTCTCAGGAGGCAGGTCAGGTGGCCTGGTATTCCCATCTCTTGAAGAGTTTTCCACAGTTTGTTGTGATCCACAGTCAAAGGCTTTGGCATAATCAATAAAGCAGGAAAGTTCTTCTGGAACTCTCTGCTTTTTCGATGATCCAATGGATGTTGGCAATTTGATCTCTGGTTCCTCTGCCTTTTCTAAATCCAGCTTGAACATCTGGAAGCTCACGCATGGTTCATGTACTGTTGAAGGCTGGCTTGGAGAATTTTGAGCATTACTTTGCTAGCATGTGAGATGAGTGCAACTGTGGGGTAGTTTGAGCATTCTTTGGCATTGCCCTTTTTTGGGACTGGAATGAAAACTGACCTTTTCCAGTCATGTGGCCACTGCTGAGTTTTCCAAATTTGCTGGCATATTGAGTGCAGCACTTTCACAGCATCATCTTTTAGGATTTGAGCACTGGAATTCCATTACCTCCACTAGCTTTGTTCGTAGTGACACTTCCCAAGGCCCACATGACTTTGCATTCCAGGATGTCTGGCTCTAGGTGAGTGATCACACCACCGTGGTTATCTGGGTCATGAAGATCTTTTTTGTATAGTTCTTCTGTGTATTCTTGCCACCTCTTCTTAATATCTTCTGCTTCTGTTAGGTCCCTACCATTTCTGTCCTTTATTACTCATCTTTCCATGAAATGTTCCCTTGGTATCTCTATTTTTCTTGAAGAGATCGCTAGTCTTTCCCATTCTATTGTTTTCCTCTATTTCTTTGCACTGATCACTGAGGAAGGCTTTCTTATCTCTCCTTGATGTTCTTTGGAACTCTGCATTTAAATGGGTGTATCTTTCCTTTTCCCCTTTTCCTTTGCTTCTCTTCTTTCCTCAGCTATTTGTAAGGGCTCCTCAGACAACTATTTAGACTTTTTGCATTTCTTTTTCTTGAGGATGGTCTTGATCACTGCCTCCTGTACAGTGTTATGAACCTCTGTTCATAGTTCTTCAGGCACTCTATCAGATCTAATCCCTTGAATCTATTTCTCATTTCTACTGTATAATCGTAAGGGATTTGATTTAGGTCATACCTGAATGGTCTAGTAGTTTTCCCTACTTTCTTCAATTTAAGTCTGAATTTGGCCATAAGGAGTTCATGATCTGAGCCATAGTCAGCTCCAGGTCTTGTTTTTGCTGACTGTATAGAGCGTCTTCCTCTTTGGCTGCAAACAATATAATCAATCTGATTTCGTTATTGACCATGTGTAGATGTCCATGTGTAGAGTCGTTTCTTGTGTTGTTGGAAGAGGGTGTTTGCTATGACCAGTGCATTCTCTTGGCAAAACTCTGTTAGCCTTTGCCCTGCTTCATTCTGTACCCCAAGGTCAAATTTGCCTGTTACTCCAGGTGTCTCTTGCCTTCCTACTTTTGCATTCCAGCGCCCTATGATGAAAAGGACATCTTTTTTGGGGGTCAGTTCTAGAAGGTCTTGGGAGGTCAGATGGTTGGTAATGTGGCCCTCAAGAACCAGCTTAGAGAGGAGTTCTGCAGCCACTCTAACAAGGAGGAGGCAGTGAGGGCAGTTTGGTACCAGAAAATAGCTGAGGTAGGGACCCTCCTTTTCATTACCCCTGGGGAATTCTGCCCCAGATTTAACAGCAGAAGTTAGTATAAACCCACTGAATACCTATGTTATTGGATGAATATAGTTATTTTTTGAAAGTGGGAGTTCATATACATAGGTCTTACTCTATTAGGCACTATCTTAAAAAAATACTTATCATTACCACTCTCATTTCATAGATGAGGAAACAGAGAAGTTATTTAAAGGTTAAGTGGCAAAGCCCAGGATTTGAATTCAGGTGGTTAGGCAGCAAAATCCATACTCTTCACTGCTTTGTGAATGCTGCTTCTCACTTCAAGATTAGGTCTAATCTAAAGACGACTCTCCAAAAAAACTATTTCCTGTGACCTAGACAATAGAGATAGGGAATACATAAAAACCACAAACAAAAATTAAAATACTACTGTTGTTAGTTCAGCAGAATGTGATAAACAACCAGCACCCAATATCATTGATACTAAGAGAAATTTTCTACTTAATAAGATTTGAGGTACTTAATAATCATCACTGTAATGGGAAGGGTCAATTAAATAGTTTGACATAATTCCCTATGTCAAATCAAGGCTCAGATAGGCATAATTTAGCTGGTGCTAGCCACCAATACCCACCCACACACAAATATACACACCCCCCTTCCCTACCTCTACCAACATATCAACAAGTAATTTTTTAACATCCAGTGAAGTTTAGTTATTTTGGAGAATAAAAATATTACCTTTTTTTTTTTTTGACCCTGAGGCTTGCAGGATCTTTAGTTCGCTGACCAAGGATTGAATCTAGGAACTAGAAGTGAAATCACTGGGTTCTAACCACTGGACTGCCAGGGCATTCCCTATTTTTTAATTACACACTGATTTCCATATTCATTTATATTACTAGACAATTGATAAAATACTTTGTACATCATCCCTGAATAAAATCCCAAGGCACAACTCTAGCATCTCACTAGATCTTTAATTTTATTTATTTATTTTTGGCTGCACTGGGTCTTTGTTGCTTTGAAGGGCTTCCTCTAGTTGCAGTGAGCAGGGGCTCCTCTTTGTTGCAGCGGGCGGGCTTCTCACTGCAGTGGCTTCTCTTGCTGTGGAGCACTAGGTGCGTGGCTTTAGTAGTTGTAGTATGCGGGCTTGGTGGCTGTGGCTCGCAGGCTCAGACACTTCACAGCAGGTGGAATCCTTCAGGACCAGGGATTGAACCAGTTTCCCTTGCACTGGCAGGTGGATTCCCATCCACTGTGCCACCAGGGAAGTCCTCACTTGATCTTGATGTCAATATTAACTAAAAGCCCAATGCCTCTCCTTCTGAAGCCCAAAGATTATTTAGGTACACCTTTCACAAAAATATTAGAATCTGAAAATTGATGACTTCCTAAAAGGGAATGGGATGTAAAAGAGAGGGTAGGGTAGATGAGGAAAGAGAGGGAACTGTATTGTACTTTAATTAAAAAAAAATTAATTTATGTACTTAGGCTGGGCTGGGTCTTTGCTGGCTGCTCGTGAGCTTTCTCTAGTTGTAGGGAGGGGGCTTCTCACTGCCGTGGCTTCTGTTTCAGAACACAATCTCTAGGGCACTTGGGTGTCAGTAGTTTCAGCATGGGGGCTCAGGACTTGTGGTTCCTGGGCTCTAGAGCACAGGCTTGACAGTTGTGGCACACTAGCTGTGGGCCTAGCTGCTCCATGGCATGTGGGATACTCCTGGATCAGTTCTCAAACCTGTGTCTCCTGCACTCGCAGGCGGATTCTTTACCAGTGAGCCAGTAGGAAAGCCCTGAATTGTACTCTTAAAAACATGGTTTCATTGAATGATCACAACAGCATGGAATCACCCTTGTTTTACAGCTGATGGAACTATGAGTAAACAGTGGGCAGATTTCCACCCTCCTCCAGTTCTCTATTTAAAGATCACCTCTAAAGATTCTTAGTTCAGTTGCTGCAATTCTTCTAATTTATAATTTACTAATATACCACTGAGGCTGTGCCTGATACAAACTCAATCTACTAGCACATAGCATCCAGTGACAGAGAAGCAAATTCATCTAACTTACCTTGTGGAGACTGGGGCTTCCCTGGTGGCTCAGATGGTAAAGAATCTGCCTGCAACGCAGGAGACCTAGGTTCAATCCCTGGGTTGGCAAGATCCCCTGGAGAAGGAAATGATTACCCACTCCAGTATTCTTGCCTGGAGAATTCCATGGACAGGGGAGCCTGGCAGGCTACAGTCCATGGGAACACAAAGAGTTGGACGCGATTGAGCGACTTTCACTTTCACCTTTTGGAGACTACCTAACTTAAACGCACTAACAGCAGAACACTACCACACAAGCAGAGGTTAGCAATTTCTGAATCAAAAGTAATTTCTGGATCATTTCCTCAGAAAAATACACAACTGTAAACTGTCTTGCATGTGATTTACGTTTATCTAAAATTTACAAATAATTCCAGGGAATTTATAGAGTCTACCTGTAATCCATTAATAGACCTAGGATTAAGAACCTGTTTATCAGGTTTAAGAATAGGAAAGACCCTGGGACTTCCCTGGTGGTCCAGTAGTTAGAGGACTCTGCACTTCCACTACAGGGGGCCCAGGTTCAATTCTTGGTTGGAATGAGCCTCGACTGCGGCCAAAAAATAAAAAAAAAAAGAATCAGAAAGATCTCAATTAGCAAGAAACAACACAGGTACCTAACTGGAATGCACACTAGATCGGGAGCTAGAAGTGGTTTCTTTTTCTTTTTTTTTTAAATGTTTTATTTATTCGGCTGTGTTGGATTGTAGTTCTGACATGTGGGATCTAGTTCCCTGACCAGGGATCAAACCCAGGCCCCCTGCATTGCAAGTCAGAGTCTTAGCCACTGGACCACCAGGGAAATCCCTAGAAGTGGTTTCAAAACAGTTTTGCCATTTCTAGAATTGTGTGACCTAGAATAAATCATTTACTTTTCTGAGCCTCAATATTCATTGGTTAAATGAGGGAACTATATTAAATAATTTTTAGTTGCCTCTAAAATCTCAGAACTTTCTTTCTTTAGTTAAAAGTGAGAGACTAAGTGGCTACCAAACAATTTTTATTGAGGCATAATTTGCATACAATAAAACTTTCACATGTACTCATTTAAGTATACATGTCAACGAATTTTGAGATATCTATATACCCAAGTAACCACCACTACAATCAAGATACATTACCGGACACTCCATTATCCCCCAAAATTCTCTATACTTCTTTCAGTAAATCCCACATTCAGCCCTCCATAGACTAGGTTTGACCTTTCTAGGAACTTTTAACAGGAGGCAATATTTATCGAACATACTAAGTGCCAGTCACTGTGGATTACCTCAAATTATTCTCAAAATTCTAAAAGGAGACAGGTTCAGGGGATTTAATTTACTGGAGTTCACATAACCAAGTATATGGCAGAATTATATTTAAAATCTAGTCTACTAATACTTGCCTCTAGAATCAGTGAAACTTACTTAGTCCACAGGACTGAAATCACAAATATCCCAAGCTGAAGAAATGTAATATTTAAGAACCCAATACAGAACTTTAACCTTGATATTCTGTTGCAGTTGGATATGAGTAAACAGTGAGATCAATGCACATACCCAGAAACAAAGTCATCTATGAGAAGTCTGATTTGGACTATTAGTTATCCTCAACACTTTCAAGATCAGAAACAAGATCAATTATATTTAATTATATGCTCATATATAACCTGCTTAAAGTCAGTAGTCCTTTTCTTTTAATAGATTAAAGGAAAAAAAATGTTTAAAAAAAGTTTGTACTATCAAAATTCAGGAGGGACTCATTCTCTTTTTACCTGTCTATTGGTTTGTATGTGGAAAATGTTATTTCAAGTAAAATTTTTTCTTTCAATGAAGCCTAACATTCAAGGGCCAAAAAAACAGCTGTTGGTTTTCTTATCAATGAATATGTGACAGTGAATACAAAATGGAATTAGACTGAAATAAAGATTATTTTCCAAAGTCTGGAGAAGGCTCAACACATGGCTTTTGGTGTCTATATAATGATGATACAGTAAGAAAACTCACTTTCTTAACAGTGTCAAAGGGAAATACCAAATTAGCTTAATATTCCTCTCTTTATAAAAGAAGGGCCAGAATGTTCTTCAAAATAACTTTTTAAAAATGGAAGTGAATAAACAAAGAAAACTTGGTCAACTTGCTTAAATCTTCAACAGGAGACAAAGAAGGAGAAGGAGATAGTGTCTAAATTAGATTCTTCAGAGTGCATAATGTTCTTTTTACTTGCTAAAGAGGAGGGTATCTGGGTGTCCAGCACTGCTTCAACAAAGAGATATGAAATGACTAATGCAGCTGTTGGTTACATAGAAAGTGAGGGAAAAACAAGGGTTTAAGGATGTTAGAACTGCCACTGGAAATTTTTTAAAAAGCGTACACAGTGCATCTCCTAAAGGCTTACCTTTGGCTGTTTTAGATCACTAGCATAACATTCGTTACAGAAGACCCATGGTATATGTGAAAATTTGTGATTCTATTAAGCTGAAGCAAACTTCAAGGTCCATAGCAAGTGATTTGTTACTTTGCTGACACAAGAATTAGAGTCCCAAGGCTGAAGTCTGGGAGCAAGTCATTTAACCAGTGAATAAACCCAGTCAACCACTGAGCACTTTCTTATTCTTATTTAACACAATCCTGTGTGGTACTTCTATTTGTCAGATTTGAGAATGTAATTATATTCTGTGATGGCAATAATGAAGATGTTAGGATGAAATATTCTGTAAAGAATGAAAAGAGTCTGACCTACTTGAAACTATTGGCATAATAAAATATTACAAGAGTAAAAATTTAAGATATATCCTAAATGATCTCAATTCCTCCAATCAGTGAATAACATACTACATTCATATGTGATCACATTCTCCTTTGATACTACTGTCTCCCTAGATGAAGTCATGATTTATATGCAATTTAAAAAAGAAATAAAGGTATACACAAATACAAATTTTCATCATTAGACAAAAAGTAAGCATCTTCTCAAGCAGTTTAGATTATTGCAGGCACTGTTGCATGTCTTATTGACACAATTTTTAGTCAGGAATATACACCATCAGAGGATGAGATGGCTCAATGGCATCACCGACTCAATGGACGTAAAGTTTGAGTAAGCTCAGGAGTTGGTGATGGACAGTGAGGCCCTGGTGTGCTGAAGTCCATGGGGTTGCAGAGTCAGACATGACAGAGCGACTGAACTGAACTGATACACCATCAGTGTCCCTTTACCCAGATGAGAACAATACAGTCAGTTTAGCTTAAAGGAAGGCACTAAAGGATTGGGAAAGGGGTGGCTCAACTTTTTTTGCTTCAGTCTCTTCATTAACCAAATATTCCAGTGAATAAGCGGTACAAATGAGCTTAGAGCTTTTGTGTAGTCCAAACAGCAAAACAGGTGAAAAAAGCATCAAAAGTTCAATTTCTTAATAAAAGTAAGTCACTGTAAATTTAACTGAAGAAACATGCATTGAATATTTTAAGTAATGAACCAGAGCTTTAATGGCTGTTTGAAAGATGTATTAGGGAGCAACTGAAAGAAAAGAAGTTGAATAGGCAGAGACTGCTGAGGCACAGGGGAAACAGCAGCTTGGTATCAAAGCCTAGAGAAATCACAATCAGATTTTCAGACACAGACAAGCCAACCTTAGAATTGTTTAAACCGTCCCCTCCAACCAGCAGCAACCTCATTTTCTGACTGGCTTCTTCTCATGTTAGTCACTGAGTCCTGTCCAACTCTTTGCGACCCCTCCGTCCATGGAATTATCCAGGCAAGTATACTGGAAAGGGTAACCATTCCCTTCTACAAGGGGTCTTCCTGACCCAGAATCAAAAGCCAGGTCTCCTGCATTGCAGGCAGATTCTTTACTGTCATATTACATGTAAAGTGCGGAAGAAACAAAAAAGCTGGAGAAACTGCAGTCACCTAGTTAAGAGATTATATAAAAGGTATCTCAGCCCGTGGAAAGTTCCAAACACTTTAGAAACATGGTACCAGGAGGCAGAGACGCCACTAGCCCTGGCAATGACAAGGCTGCCTGTAACCTAGTCACACCAACTCACTTTTAAACTTTAAATTTAACTTTTGTTAAACTTTTTTAAATTTAACTTTTGTTAAATTTAATTTTTGTCCTCTATTGAGGATTTATGTCATTTTACCTGGTAATGCAACTTCAGTATATTATTCTCTCTTTAAGCCACTTCGCCTTGATGCAACTGAAAAAAGTTGGATGAGCATTCAGAAGAGTATGCTCAAATCACATGATCCTGTCTGCCCATCACGGCTATTCGCTCAGTTGTCACCGCCCTCATCAATATCCAGGCATTCAGCAAAAATATTTGAGCCAGGAACTGTCCTGGCACTGAAGTAACCATGTAAACAGGATCTAGATGATCCCTGTCCCTGACCTCAAAAGGGGGACAAATATGAAACAAGTAAATGAAGCAAAACTTGGGAAAAGTTTAAGTAGAAGAGATGGAACGGTGGCCAGTTGTAGCTGGAGCCTGCAGAGCAATGTGAAAGTCGAGACTGAAAACAGGAGTAAGGAACATAAACGCTCAGGTAGGGCCTTGTAGACAATGCAAAGTGTTTGGGTTTTACTTCAACAAAACGGGAAACCGCAGGATTACTTCAGCTAGGTTGTGTGTGTTTGTGTGTGTGTGTGTCGCTCAGTCGCGTCCGCGACCCCACGGACTATAGCCTGCCAGGCTCCTCCGTCCATGGGATTTTCCAGGCAAAAATACTGGAGTGGGTTGTCATCTCCTTCTCCAGGGGATCTTCCCGACGCAGGGATCGAACCCAGGTCTCCCGCATTGCAGGCAGACTCTACCCTCTGAGCCACAGTGCATGGTTATTAGGAGTTTACACTGTTTTTTTTGGTCAAAGATCACGCTGGTAAAACAAAATGTGAAAAAAGGTTTTAAACGCAGAGGACCGTAAGTCAGACATCCTAACTAGTCACTTGTTCAGGTCTCGGATTTTGCATCTGTAAAGCAAGTGGTTTGAGCTAGAAGCCATTTCCTCCCCGCTGCGACGTGCCTAGGCAGGGAGTGTCAGATGCACCTCGTAAGTCCCCTCGCCCCCGCCAACGCCCGCACGCAAACGGCGGCCTAAAACTGTTGGTAGAGCAATGAATCAATGAATGGCCCCTCTGGGCCGCAAGGGAGGCGCTCCAGCCGCGCGACCAGGCCCCGGGGCCAGAAAAGAACGCGCTACGCGGAGCCAGAGGCCGCGAGAGCCGGCCGGCGGGGAGAGTGGGGACCGGCTCCGCCGCAGCCAAGCTCGGCGAGGAAGGGGGCCGGGGCCTCGCGTGTTGAGGGCTGGAGGACTCCCGGTCTGCCATAGGGAGCTAGGAGAGAAGGCCGAAACGCGGGGCTGAGGAGGGGTTTGGGGCCCAGGCCGGGAAGCTCAGCCACTTACCGCAGCCGTCGCCAGACTGTGCATGTTGGGAGCGGACGCCGCTCTCCTCCCACCGCCGGACGCGCCAAGCCGCGTCCCAGCTTCAGCGCCTCTGCCGCCGAAAATGATGAGACGTCTCAGCCGCCATCCGCCTCCGGCTCGCTCCGCCCCCTCCGCAGCCCTCTGACCTTTCACCTCTGACCCCGCCCACACACCCTCTTCCCGCCCCCCCCTCAGCTCCTGGAGTTAACAATCCTCGAGTCTGTTTTGTCCCTTCAGGACCGGAAGGACACCCGCCCCCTGCTAGTGTCCCCCATCCCCAGCTTGGAGCAGGTATCTCCAGAGAGGGGCGTGAACTCTGACCTCCCTCCGGAGGCCAGTGAAGGGCGGGAAAAACCAGGCAGTCCGGGAGGACAACTAGTGCGCATGCCCAACTGGACTCTGCAGGGGGGAAATGGTAGGCAGGCGAAAGTGCGTGAAGTAGAAAGTGCGCGTGCGTACTACGGTCAGGGCAGGGGGCGGGGCTACCTCGGCGAGATTTCGCCTGGTACTGGGGCGGGGAGAGGGCGTAGAAAGGGCGGGGTTTCCAGGCTTGGGCGCACGCGCTTCTCCTGGTCGCGTCGGGTGTGCGTGCGTGCGTGCGTGCGTGTTTGCGTGTGGTCACAGTTCCCGCCATCAGCCGCTCTCCCTGACTGGGGGAGTGAGCGGCCCCTCTCAGTGCCCGGTGTCCCTTCCTTGTTGACCCCCAGCTCCTCCCCCTTCACGCGGACTCCGAGCTTCCGGCAGGCCTGTCCAAAGCTCCGACTCGCAGGCACAGGTAAGGCGGGCACGGCGAGCGTCTCTACGGAGCCGTTTTACCCTGCACCCCCCGCCCTCTCGCCCCGTGCGGTCCGCCCACTCGGCGTTCACTCTCCTGGAGTTCGCCGGCTGCTGTTCAGCCCGCCCCCATTCCCGTGACGCCCCCTGTCGCCTCACAGGTACTCCACTTGGCTTTCCCCCACGCTTTTCATCTCCTTTGACCGGGTCTTTACTGTCACTCGCTCCCCTCGCGACCCGAACCTGGCCCCTCTTTGCTGGGGCTGTCTTCCGTCACTCGCCTCTTTGCGAGGCCTGCTATCTCTTCAGGTGACTTCCGTTGCCGCATGTCCATCGGGCCTTGGGATATGATACTGTTTCACTTTCTTGGCTATTTTTTCACCTCTCTCCTAGTCATGTTTCACTCAGAGGCATGGATTATATATTTTTTTTCGTGCCTTTGGTTGTTCCCCATCTCTAGTTATCAGATCAGGTTGTCAGGTTTACCTAGATTAGGTCATGATCTGTGAAAGGAAATAATAATTGATGACGAAATCCTCTGTCTAGAGAGTTGGTCTGTGGGTGGTTTTGTAATTCTTTGAAATTTAGGTTCTGTGTAAATGCCTCTTGGGGGTGGCAGTGTCTGACATGCCTCTAACTGTAAGAGCTGTCTTAATAGATGATGTCAAGTAGGCAATTGGATTATACTGGGGTTGGAGCTTAGCTGTAAGCTGGGTGCATAGATAAATGTGTGTATGTGTGTGTGTGTATATATATATATGTATATATATATAGACATCATCTGCCATGTTGATAGTAATTGAAGCCATGGATGTGGATGAAATTGCCTGAGGAGAGTGCATTGCTAGAAAGGAAAGGGACCTAGGATGGAGCGCTGAGAGATACTTGATGTTTAGTAACCGGATAGAGGAGTACAAGTTTTGCCGAAAAGGTGAAAGAAGTTACCAATAATGTTGAATTCTGTTGAAAGGTAAAGATAAGTGAGGACTGAAAAGCCTGTTGACATCAAAGTAATCGGTGATCATAGTGAGAGATGTTTGATGGAATAAAATGGATATCTGGGTGCAGTCTTGTTCTCCTTTTACTGTTCCCTTCCACCCTAAGCTTTAGATTCATCAACCTGTATGTTGATGGTGAAGGAAAGGGAAGCCCGGTGTGCTGCAGTCCATGGAATCGCAGACTTGGACACGACTTAGTGACTTAATGACAATAGAGGACTTGAGAAGTTTTATATCCAGTGTGTTTCCTCTGTTTTCTGCTCAAAATCTAAATAGCCAACTGTCTGCTGGACATCTTAATTTGATTTTTTTTTCCCTTAGGAGTTTCAAAAGAACATACCTGAAACCAGTCTTCTCTCCATACCTAAATGTGTTATCTTCCAGTATCCCATTTTATTAAGTGGTATATCCATTTACATAGTCTAGAACCTTGAAAACCATTCTTGCCTTCTCGTCATCCCATGTATCTATACCCTCTTCAGGTTCTATTTATTGTATTTCCATTATGTGTCTTGGATTTATTTCTGTACATCTTCATTATCACTTTTGTAATTCAAGCCACAACACTTTTTCACCTGGACTTAATGTTCCTTATATTCTCATTTGTAAAATGGGAATGATCACCTTGTTGGACTGCTATAAGGGTTAAATGAAATAACCGTGGTAAGCACACCACATAAAATAAATAGCCAGTGAGTATTTTTTTTTTTTTTTTGCCAGTGAGTATTAACTATTATTGTAATTGTTGTTATAAGCTGAATCACTTCAATACTGTCCTATCTGGTTCTCCTAATTGCTTTCATTCTTGCTCCTGTCACTCTCTTCCCCAAACCCAAACAAACCACATCACTTTTCCACTTAGCAGTAATATGTCATTTGTCTGCTTAAAAACCTTCAGTGGATTTCCCATGACTAAATATTTATTACATTTAGGGTAAAATTCAAAATCTTTACTATGGTCTGTAAGATTCTGCATAACCTTTTTCTTTCCCACTTCATCTTGCACCATTCTCTTTTCCCTCACTAAACTCCAGCCACAATGTTTTTCATTTGTTTAGTTACACCAAGTTATTTCCCATCACAGAACCTTTGCATGTGTAGTTCTGGACTGTTCCAGCATGATTATCTCTCAGTTAACTCATTCTTCAATTTTCACCTGAAGTGGTACTTCCTTAGAGAAGCCTTCTCTTGATATTCTCTAACCAGTATCCCCCTACCCCATCCTAAATTAGGTACCCTGTGATAATTTCTCACATGCCCTGAACTTTATACCATATTTCAGTACTTTCAATTATATATTTACTTGTGTGGTTATTTAAAGTCTGTCTTTTACTAGAATATGGGTTAGAAATGATTTCATTTCTATTTCTCAAGAATTTGTTGAACTGAATAAGTAAATTGGAGCTTGCTAGAAGAACCATCAGGTCTTTGGGAAACACCAGCTTACTGATATTTTTGTCATCTGATGACAAGCACCTTTTTTCACCCCGCAGACAAAGGATGCAAAAAAACAGAGTTTCCCTCTTTGGGCAATATTACCCGTTCTTAGGTCAGAATCATTCAGATTTTAGATTCTTTGAATTGGAGAAAAACTTCATTGAGGTCAACTTCTCTTTTTACTTTCAGCCGCCACACAATTTTATCTCTTTGTGCATTAGCTTTATGGCTCATTTTAGGAAAGAAAGCCCTTAGAAATCAAAGCAGTGGTTTACATATTTTAACAACAGGTTAAACTGTGAAACCAGTAAAGATGAAGTTTCCAAAAATACATAAAGTAAAATTTCATGTTTAAGTAAGTGGCTGGTGGTGGTTATGGAAGAGAATACCAAAATTTAATAATTTGTGTGTGTAGAACAAAACTTGTGTAGAGAAATAGAAAATTAAAAAATAGGAGTGCCAAACACAGAAGCATTTGGATTTATTTGATAGGTAGTGATGAACTGTTAAAATGTTTGAGAGAATGTTTCAATTAAGCAAGATGGATAAGTTCTAAAGATAAGCTGTGCAGCATTTGTGCCTATAGTTAACAGTACTGTATTGTACACTTAAATGTTTGTTAAGAGGATAGATCTCGTGTTTTATATTCTTACCACAATAAAATTAAAAAAAAAATTTTTTTAATGTTTGGGAGGGGAATTAGCCTCAGCAGCAAGTATTTTAGCATTTACTAAGTACCTGTTGTTTTGTTGGAGTAAAAAAGAAAATAATAAGACAGGTCCCCTCCCTCTCCCCCTTCCCCTTTAGAGAGAAAGTTGAGGAGAGAACTAGTGCACACTTTAGTTGCTGTGCTAAGTCAATTCAGTCATGTCTGACTCTTTGCCACCCCATGGACTATAGCCTGCCAGTCTCCTCTGTCCATAGGATTTTCCAGGCAAAGATGCCGGAGTGGGTTGCCATTTCCTCCTCCAGGGGATCGTCCCAACACAGGGATCAAACCCACATCTCTTATGTCCCCTGCTTTGGCAGACGGGTTCTTTACCACTAGCACCACCTGAGTTGGTAAGAGATTAAAAAAAGTCCTTAGAAAGGGTTATTACAAGATAAATGATTTGTTGGATAGAAAAATCTTGAGAGAATGAAGACTGGAAAGTGGTTGCTACGAATCTTTGAGGATGCAATATAGTTAGTTAAGTCGCTCAATCGTGTCCAACTCTTTGTGACCCTGTGGACTGTAGCCCACCAGACTCCTCCATCCATGGGATTCTCCAGGCAAGAATACTGGAGTGGGTTGCCATTTCCTTCTCCAGGGGATCTTCTCAACACAGGGATCGAACCTAGGTCTCCCGCTTTGGAGGCAGACGCTTTAACCTCTGAGCCACCAGGGAAGCCCTAAGGATGCAGTATGGTAGCAGTTAAAAATATGAGTTCTGGTGTGTCTCTTACTGACTCTAAGTAACCATGGATAAATTACCTTATCTGTCTAAGCCTCAGTTTCTTCATTTGTAAATTAGTGATATTAATAATCCCTGTTCTTCAGGATTATTGTGAAGATTATGAAATATTGCATGTATGGTGCTTCATACTGTGCTTGGTAAATGTTGCATAATAAATATCAGGTGGGAAAGATTAGCGAAGTGATATGTTTCTGAATTTGGGTGGTAGTGATGAATGACTTTCAAATAAATAAGAACAAGGCTAAAGCTGATGAGATTTTTTTGCCTAAATGACAGTGGAAAGACAAATGTAGGAAAGTCTGGGGAATCTCTTAAAGAGGACATGGACTGTGTCATGTTCACATTTGTGTCCCTACCACAGTGCCATCAAACTGGAGTAACTCAATAAATGGTTTTTTACCAAGTGAACAAAGAAGTTTAGAGTTGATGGTAACAGTCAAGAAGGTAGTGAGACGAGTGTTTGGGTAGAAGAACTTCAGGGAAAGTTGAGGCTTTTAAGAGGCCTAAATTTGAGAAACAAACCCATGAATTTAGTTTTGAAAGAAAAGTAAGAACCAAGTTTACCCATCTTTTGAAATTTGTATCAACATCTTTTGTAAGTGGTATTTTAAGATTTAAAACCATGATATGTAACAATGTTTATAAAGTGAACAAAAGAAATACTGTTTATTTCACTGCCTTCTCAGTTTCAAAATGTAACAGGAATAAATAAACCAAGATACAAATTGATCTAGGTGCAGGCTCTGGGAGTCCCTCATTTTGCACAGCAGATATATTCCTAAAGTTGTTGAGTCTGTGTGCATGTGCGTGTGTGGGGGGTATGTGTACAAGTGTATCTTGAGCGTTATACTTTAAATGTTTTCAGTAGTTTATGATTTTTAAATAGAGAGTTAATCTTTGTTGTGTAAATGAGCACTTTTTGAAAATTGTAATCTTGTAAATGAGATTTTTTTTTTTAAAAAGGCACACTTATATTTTCTTTAGCTGAGTTGATGGCACCTGGAGAACTGGCATAGCTGCAGAATATGAGTAGTTCCCCAAGAAGAGTGCATTGCCTTTGGCACAAGGATCAGAATAAAGGTGAATTGCTATTACATAGGGTTTTTCAGTAAAAGTCTCTGAAAAGTAAGTAATGTTTTTATTTTGGATATACATGTTTCCAAGAGTATGCCAACTAGCAAGAACTGACCATTTTCTTCTATTTTGTAGTAGTAATTTTTGTGCTTTAGCATGCTTTCTTAAACCACAGAATACCCTCTGCATAAGAATGTTTTCAAAGCAGTACCTAAAATAAGAGCATTTAAATAACTGTAGAGGGTATAAAAACATTTTTGCCAATGTTATTGAGCTTTCACAGATTGCTCAGAATTAAACAGTGATTTCAAGAATGGTGAAGAAATTTAGGGAAAAGCAAATCTCTTTGGATGTACCTAAAGAATAATTGGTTTTTCTTCTACTTTGTCTTCCTAATATTACTTTAACAGTGAATTAGCATTACAGAGTTTAATGAAACCTTGTCTTTGTTAGGTTCATAGAAAGTTGAACTGTTACTGGATCATGCTAGATACTTGAAGGGAAACTTAGTGTTTTTTTCTCTTAACCAAGTAGGGCAAAGTCTGATAATATGATCAGTGTACAAAAGTAAATACAGTTAACTCATTTAATGCAAGAGCAGACAATGGACTGGTTTGAGACATTAAGAAAAAGTTTTATTGATTCTGCCAATTTTATGTCTTGTACCTTTTAGGCTTTTTCTCTTAGAGAGAGATTACTAGTAGAAATGGTTAAGAAAATGTTCAATATCTGAAGTAAAATTTTATACGCCTAGCCAAAACTCTGCATCAGAGTATTTGAGAATTTTATCTAGAGAAATCATGGATTACATGTAGAGAGAATTATAGAGGGAAACAGAAGTAACCAATAAAGTTTTTTCTTCCATACTTTATTGAACTTTGAAATCTTTATCTCCAAATCTTGTTAAATAATCTAATTTTTTAAAATATGTTTTTGTTGGAGGAATTCAAGGTCAATGTCCTTTATTTACTTTTTGGTCTGTAAGGAAGACACTGGGACAATGGGGTTTTAACTATTCCCTTATAATTTGGCATCCTAAATGTATAAGAAAAGATGAGATAATTTGATAAGCCTCTTAAAGTATAGTTTCTTCATTGAGCAGTAGATTGTATGAATCCTGGTTTAGGCACGTTTGCTAATGTTTTTTGTTTTAATAATGCATTCTGCAACTACATATTCTTGTTTTTCATAAATGATTTTTCTCATTGATACGTGGAGAGCTTTGCATTTAGGAGAAATTCAGATGCACATAGAAAAAGCCTGGAAATAGTTTTCAAAGAATGAGATATATAGCACAGAATGATGCTTCTGTAAAGAGCTTAGTAAATGTAATCCTGTATTGGCCATATAAAAGGGATTTATGGTTCTAGTATCTGCTGCTGTATATTTTAACTATAAAATGATAAAATTGATTGTGCTGATCTATTATTCTTGAATAATGAGGTGGTTTCTTGTGTGCCAGACACTGTCCTCGTGGGGATGCAAAGATAAAGAACATGTTCCCTGTCTTCAAATAACAGTTTTCCATTTTCATTTGGTGGCTCTCTGTGGGGAGCACTGGGGTGGGCTTCTCAGCATCTGTCACACCCCAGCTGATAAGTCTAGGACAGTTGGGCCTGTCTTCTATCCCACATAGAAGAGAGAGACAAAGGGGCAAGTAGGTAGTTTATAATACAATGTGATAAATGCTCTACTAGAGGTAAACGCAGGGTACAGCAGAAGAGCAAAGCATTAAATGCTCTCAGTGTGTATATGGGATGAGAGAATAATTGAAAGATAGCTAGAAAGGACTTCTTAGAGAAGATAATATCTAAATTGAGTTTTGATTTTATAGCCAGGAGAATTTTTAAAGGGGGGTTGTGGAGGATGGGGAGAGTAGGTAAAAAATCCTCCAGATGTAGACCACAGTGTATGCAAAGGTATAGTGGCATGAGAATATATGCCTTTTTAAGGAAAATTGTAAATCGTTTAGATGGCTGAATTTGGAGAGTCTCTTGGGGTTAGAGAGGTAAGCAGGGCCTGAGTCATGAATGGTGTTTATGTCATGTGAATGAGTAGATTTTATTGTGAGGGCATGTGCTGTGTTGTGCTCAGTTGTTCAGTCATGTCCAACTCTTTGTGACCCCATGAACTGTAGCCTGCATGGGGAGCTGTTGAATGATTTTATGGATCGTGATGTGAGTTAATCTGAAGTTCATTATGAAGATGTCTGGAAGGTATATAGAGGTTAAATTGACGACTTTACCTTCCATTTCCAGTCCAGTACTAATAATCATCAAGAGAGGTGTTAAGGATAACTCATGTTTCTGGCATGGACAACTGGAGTAGAAGAGGGATCACATATTCATGGCAGTGCTATGAGATAGAGTGGAAAAAAGCTCAAGGCTATATCCAAGCAGTAAAGCACTAAATTATTAATTGTTAAAAAAAAAAAAAAAAGGCTTCCCAGGTAGCTCAGTGGTAAAGAATCCTGTCAGTGTAGGAGACTCAGGAGATGTGGGTTCGATCCCTGAGTTGGGAAGATCCTTGGAGGAGGAAATGGCAAGTATTTCCAGTATTCTTGCCTGGAAAAATCCCATGGACAGAGGAGCCTGGCAAGCTACAGTCCATGAGGTCACAAAGAGTCAGACATGACTGAGGATAAAAAAAAAAAAAGCATTACAAACACATTGCTGATTTTGTAGTTACTGGTTGGAACAAAATGTCACATTAACAGACAGGTCTGTGAACAACAGTGGCCTCTATTACTTTGATGGATTCATACACCCAGCTAATTAGAGTATATAAATCTGGCCACAATTAGGCACACAAAAAATTCGATCAGTGAATAATAATAGAGGACTTACGATGCAAAATACTCTAAACAATTCAAAGTGTTTTCATATCTCTCTTTAAATTTATTCCTAGCTGTTTGATATATAGCACCTAGGGGCCTTGAACTAGGGTTCTCCAGTCTATATGCTACCTCTAGGTGGGTTTTGTTTGATTTGAAACTTTGAATTCATTGTCCAGAATTTAAAATAGGCAGTTTGACATAAAAAGTTGATTGCATTTTCTTGAAGAATTAGATGATCTGGTAATGCTGGGTTCATGGCAAAGCTGGCTAGATTTGAACAGACATTTTCATATTTTGCCTGTCTAAATCGTTTGTGTAACCTGTTTAGCCTCTATTTAGCCTCTGTTTAGCAGTGAGTTGGTGACCGTTGTTAACAAGTTATTTGGGATCTTTGGAGAAAGAGTTGTTGCAGACAAGGAATAAATTCAGAAAGTGGGCACTAATTTCATTCATATTGAAGCTGCTGTCTATTGAGTGCCTAATGAGTGTTAGCAATATTTCATTTAATTCTGCAACACTATAGCATTGCTATTTTACAGCTGAGAAAACTAGTGGTGAGGAAAAGTAAGTTAAAAGTAAGTGATGGAGCTGGCTTCTGATACCTAGATCTAGTATGTTTTTCCTTTGTATGTATATTACTGTTTTTAGCTTTTCTAGTTGAGTTGTTTAGGCAGAGGCAAAGTTTAACGGTTTTTAACTTATTAAATTATAAACAAGAATCTGTATTAGAGTCCATGTTTTTAGAGATTTGAAGGCTGTAGTGTAAATTTCATTTTAATTTTATTTGCGTATATGTGTATAACACTACTTGATAATCATTTTCTGCTGTTTAATTGTATTTACTTGCTGACATCTGTTAAGCTAGTTTTAAGAGTCTTAGACATTCTGTCATATCTATAAGTATCAGAGAATTCACTTGGGAAATTTAAATATTTGTGAAAGATAAAATTGGTAAAGATTCTTTGCAGGACTGGTAGAGTTAAACATAAATGGTAGGTGGATCTTAGGAAGGGGTTTTTTTGGTTAGTTTTCCCTAGAGAATAAATGATTTTCTCTAATAATGTAGTTGTTTAGGTTAAACTAATTTGATTATTCTGACAATTATTTATTCATATAATATGTTTTATACATGTGGATATGCTTAGACTACCAACTGATAGAAGGAATTGTTTGGTCATATGATTTGATGTTTCATTAGGAACTCAATTTTAAAAACTGGAGTCAGCTGACTGAATTTTTTTGTTGTTGTTGTTACTTATATTTGAAATTTAAGATCCTTTAGAATCATGAAGGAAGGTAAAAAGTTGGCCATATTGCCATGGGCACTCACATTGAGAATGGAATCTTTAGTATTCCTAATTGTCATACAGTGACAGCAGTATGGTTGTTAATGCTGCAAAATGCAAAATTTAGACACTAAATGGACTCAGGTACGTGGCTAAGGAGAGAACATGTACAGAAAAAATAAAAGGTGGGTAAATTCAATCACTGAACATCAGTGACTGCTTCATTTGTTTTTCTTACCAGTGCTATCCAGCTAATCAGAGCCTTTGAGGATATTTAATAAAAGGTAGTTTATTGGAAATGGAGAAAAGGACGTATGATGATTCATTAAATGTTCTCTTTCAAACTCTTGTTTTAATCACTAGTAAGTTGTAACTTATTATTTTATTTTTCTTCCTTAGAATCTGTCAGGTGAAGGTGTATTTTTTCTTTTTAATTTGGCTAGAAGCAATTTATTTTTAAAGAAAATATGTCTCCTCTGAAGATACATGGCCCTATCAGAATTCGAAGTATGCAGACTGGGATTACAAAATGGAAAGAAGGATCCTTTGAAGTTGTGGAAAAAGAAAATAAAGTCAGCCTAGTAGTTCACTACAATACTGGAGGGATTCCAAGGATATTTCAGGTATTACCAAAGTTTGATTTGGAATAGACCTTCAATCACATCCTTTAGTGAACAGGTATTCTCTGCCACACTAAGTATCATAGTACCCCTACTAGATTACTATTTGTTTAATTTTCAGGGCACTAATATTATTACAAACTATTCAGCAAAATTGTTGATGGTGTATAATAAAGAGTAGGAAGTAGTCACCATTGTTGAAAAGAAAGTGGTGGGAAGAGGAAGCAGGGAGAAACTGAGTCTGGATGCTGTCTAAGCTATTAGGATAACTTCAGTTATGTTCCCCGCTTCTGCACTGCACCCCTCCCCCCCGCAGGCAACCAACATATGTGATAAATTCATCACTATTTAGTATTAGCTTTTAATAGGACTCATTAGTGTCTTTTTAATTTCTTCTTCATAATTAATGCTGCCAAAGGTTGTGGTATGGACCATTCAAGGATGATGTTCAGGGTCATCCTTACAGCTGTTTTCCTGTGTTAACTTTTTTTTTTTAATTATTTATTTATTTAGCAGCATTGGGTCCTAATTGCAGCACACAAGATCTTCATTGCATCATGCAGGATCTTTTGTTGCAGTGCAGAGATTCTTTAGTTTTGGTGTGCAGACTTAGTTTGCTTTGAGGCATGTGGGATCATAGTTCCCTGACAAGGGATCAAACCCAAGTTCCCTGCATTTTAAGGCAGATTCTTAACCTTTGGACTACCAGGGAAGTCCCTCTTGTTAACTTTTGAAGGACCTCATTATTTTATCACTGTAAAAAATAATTTTGTTTTCACTTCTTTCTTGTGCAGCCAAGAATTACTTCTGTTGATATGAGTTGAACTTAATGTCTTACATTTTCTGCACTTAAAAATGCTATATTTGTTAATTAGAGTATATAAAAGTAATATTCTAAAGTACTCTTTTGAAGAGCAGTTTATAAAACTTTATGCTTGAGAACTTTAGCTGAAGTAAAATTTCCATTTATATTTGCTTCTAAACTATTGGAAGTAAATTGGTTATGATTTTATGTATCAAAAGGATTCTTAAATAGATTGTAGGTGGTGACATGGGTAGTAGAAACAATAGTTTCTACCACATTTATATGCATATGACCATCTCAATGAAAGATTTTTTTTTAAAACAGATTCAGTCTTTCAGTCCTCAACTCAAATTAGCACTCAGTAAGTATTTAAATATTTAAGCAAACATAGATCTTTAGAAGCATGATGAATCTACCTGTGATTAAACTGTCATCTCAGTTCTAGATCAGTTTTGCATTCAGCATTCATTTGTTAATCACCTGTAGATTACTGTGATAGGTACTGTGCTAAGGGCTGAGAATACAGAGCTGAGTGAGGCACTTTTCCTCTCAAACTTAAGAGTAACCAAATGCATTCTCAGCTGTAAAAATACCTCAGACATACTGATGTAACATAAAGAAGGAAGTGTTTTGTGCTCTGAGGATTTAAAGGGTAGGTAAGAATTTGCTAGACACAGTGAGGGTAAGGTGAAGATGATTTCTATAATGTACAGACCCATGCTAGTGTGAATGAACATTCAGGAAAACAAAATTATTTTAAAGTAAATGCACAGTAGAGAGTGAATGGCAGTAGTGGAGGCTAAGAGCTACATAGAAACCAGATCTTGAAATATCCAGATCTTCTATGTCATAGTAAAGGGAACTTAGTTACTAGGGAGCCAAGAATCTTAAGTTTAAATTCCTTTGGCAGCTAGGCAGATGACTTTCAAGAGGTAGTGGGAGAATAAGGACATGTAAGAGGTTATTGTGGGAGTTCAGATGAGAAATGAAAGTCTTGAGCAAAGGATAAGACAGTGGAAGAAGCAAAAGGAAGAAAACAGATTTAAAGAGATTTCAAGATTTAATTCATTAGATGGGGGCGGTGAGAGAAAGACCTACTTGAGTCTAAAACCTGTCATTTAAGTTTGAAATATAAATTAAGTCTGGTAAATTGTTTTTTCATCTTTATCTAAAAATTGTCACAAGGTCAGTTCAGTTTAGTCGCTCAGTCGTGTCCAACTCTTTGCAACCCCATGAACCGCAGCACACCAGGCCTCCCTGCCCATCACCAACTCCCAGAGTCTACCCAAACCCATGTCCATTGTGTCAGTGATGCCATCCAACCATCTCATCCTCTGTCTCCCCTTCTCCTCCTGCCCTCAATCTTTCCCAGCATCAGGGTCTTTTCCAGTGAGTCAGCTCTTCGCATCAGGTGGCCAAAGTTTTGGAGTTGCAGCTTCAGCATCAGTCCTTCCAGTGAACAGCCAGGACTAATCTCCTTTAGGATGAACTGGTTGGATCTCCTGGCAGTCCAAGGGACTCTCAGGAGTCTTCTCCAACACCACAGTTCAAAAGCATCAATTCTTCTGTGCTGAGCTTTCTTTATAGTCCCAACTTTCACATCCATACATGACCTCTGGAAAAACCATAGCCTTGACTAGACAGACCTTTGTTGACAAAGTAGTGTCACAAGGTCAATTATCCCTAATTTTAAAAATTGTGAGATGCTTTTACTTCTTTCTTTATGCTGTTCAGAGGGTATATCTTCAGCAAAAGGCAACTTTGGAAACCTCTGTATATGCCTGCTGAGGGAGAATGTTAGAGAATAAGGGTGACTAATTGGGAGAATTATTAAGATAAAAAATTCAAGATTTATTGATTTAGTCTTGGAAAAATTTCAACCAAGAAAAAATAAAAGTGATCACTTAATAGCATATATCCAGAGTCTGGAAGAGTATAAGAGAAATATTGAACCAGTTCTGGGGAGCGGGAGAAGTAAGCTAAGAGAGTTCCAGAGAACTTAGGAGCATTGTGATTGAAAGTTAAATGAGCCTGCTTAGATAGTTTTAAAAAAGAAAACAAAAAAGGTGTTCTGATGTTGGTAAAGGTTTATATTGATGTATTTTTGAGAAATAGAATTCTTTTGAGGAATATAGTTTGGATCAGAATATCCTTTTTCATTGCAGCTACATAAACCACTTGCTAGATATTTTATAAGCTTTTGTTTAAAAAGAAAAAAAGCCTCTAATCCAATATGACTTTCTAAATTGGTGATGGTATAACCATCAAGTGTTAGAAAATTAACTTCTTTGTTTTTGTAACTATACCTGAAAATATGCAGTTCCTACCAAAAAAGTCAAGAGTGTTTGGATTACTCTGTAAACTTTTAATAGTGTGTGCCTCTCCAGAAGTGAAATCTTTGATTTAAGTGTATCAAGAAATGGAAACTCTTTTTGGTTGGGTAAAGAAAAAACTGAATTAATATGGAAAAGAGTAAGAAATGTATCTTGGAACATATAAAGTTTAGTCTTCATTGTACAACTTATTATGCTTCATTATAATTCATTTTTAATGATACTCTTCCTTTTGTGTTGATCAGCTAAGTCATAACATTAAAAATGTGGTGCTTCGACCCAGTGGAGCAAAGCAAAGCCGCCTAATGTTAACTCTACAAGATAACAGCTTCTTGTCTATTGATAAAGTACCAAGTAAGGATGCAGAGGAAATGAGGTTGTTTCTAGATGCAGTCCATCAAAACAGACTTAATGCAGGTAAGCACTAATCATCCGAGGGTCTAACATTAGCAGTTATTAAAAAATATTACTAGATTGTAGGCCAGTATCCCTCATGAATATTGATGCAAAAATTTCAACACAATACTAGGAGACCTAATTCAACAGCGCATTGAAAGGATTATGTACCATGGCCAAGTGGAATTTGTTTCTGGAATGCAAGAATAGTTTAAGATATGGAAAAAATCTGTCAATGTGATACGTCAAATTTAACAGAATGATGGACAAAAACCACACGATCATCTTGATGCATTAAAAGCACTTGATAAAATTTAACTTTGTTTCATGATGGAAACACTCAACAAAGTTGGAATTAAAGGAATCTGTCTTACCTCAACATAAGTGCCTTACATGAAAAGCCCATAGCTCAGTGATGGAAAACTGAAAGGTTTTCCAAAATCAGAAACAAGGCAAGGATGACCTCTTTTACCCCTTCTATTCAACGTAATACTGGAAGTCCTAGGCAGAGCACTTAGGCAAGAAAAAGAAATGAAAAGCATCCAAATTGAAAAGGAAGAAGTAAATTTGTCTTTGTTCTCAGATGACATGATTGTTTATGTAGAACACCCTAAAGATTCCACAAGAGTGTGTGTCTAAAGAAGGAGTAGGATTTAAATTATGTTTGGGAAAACTTACCTTGTGACATAAATGTTATATAGTTGCTTTTTTATATGAAACTTTTTCTGCTGTTTTATTTTTCTATAAAAACAGAAGGTACCATAGAAAATCAAGTAGTGTGATCAGATTCCCCTACTTCCTCCAACCCCTTTCATGTAAAATGTTTTGACTTTAAAGAATACATATTTATAAGCATCTTTTTAGGAGTAATCTGTTGCTCAAAATGACTTTTTCACTCTTCTTTTTATTACTCTCCAGCTCTGTCATCATCAGTACTTTGTTCTTACTGGTATTTTATAGTTAACAAACTGCTGAGTTTTTTTTTTTAACAAATATAACACATTAAAAACATTTAGAAAATAAAGATGTAGCAATGTCTCCTTGCTTGTATTTAATAGCTATTTGATAAACTATTTTCTTGTTTAAAAAAATTTTTTATGGTTGTTTGCCATTTGGTTCATATTCATCATGTGTTCATGTTACCAAATCTGAATGAACCATGTCAGTTTTCTAAATACTGAATTTTAGAATTGAGTTGAGTGCCATTTAAAAGTTTTAGAATATGTTAGGGATTATATCTGCATTTCTCTATTTGTTTTATTCCATCATATTAATTGAACCACTGTTTTAAAAATTGACATGTGTAAGAAAGTATGTCTATGAATGCATTTAAAGAGTGGAGAGCACAGCAGACTGGTGCCCAGATTTGAGTCTGAACAACATGGCATAATGGAAAAACACAAACTTTGGACCTAAACAGATTTGGGTTTGAATCCTATCTCTGCTTGTTATATCCTGTGCAGTTTAGGGCAGTTCCTTTAATAAATGAGTTTCAGTTTCCTCATCTCTAAAATGAATGTTTTCTCACCTTAATTACAATGCTTAGGAAAAAATTAAGAGTTCATTAATGTCAGTCACAGCCGGTATTTGATAGGCACACAGTAAGTCATTACTGCTTTTAGAGTAACTAGCTGTGGACGTAACTTATTCTGTATTCTTTGGTAAATTGTTTTAATCTTTTAGGTTAAGTTGCCGTAACTGCCCCAAAGTGTAAGCTAATGAATATAAGAACACTTTGAAAACTGAAACATTTAAAGTATAATGTTGGTGTTTGAAATCAATGGGAAAAAGACTAATGGTTGATGAACAGTGTTGTCTATAAATAGGACAAGTAGCTAACCATTTAAGAAGACAGTAAAACTGAACCCTTATCTTAACTCCTTCATCTAAATAGATTTTACACTGATCAAAGATTTCAGTGTTAAAAAAAAAAAGATTTCAGTGTTAAAAAGTGATAAAAGTATTATTAGAAGGGTAGAATGGATTTTAACATATTATGTGGATGGGAATGACCTTTCTGAGTATGACATAAAACCAGAATCAATAAAGGAAAGGATTAATAACTTGGACTGTGTAAAAAATTTAAATGATCTCTGTGACAAGGAGAGAAGAAAAGATGAAGAAAATATTAGTCACAGTGACAGAGTTAATATTGCTAATATATAAATACTGACTTTCCAAATCAGTAAGAAAAAGACAGTTCAGTAGAGAAATAGACATATAGGAAAATTCAGGAAGAAAAACAGGTGTCCCATAAACATGAAAAAATTCTCAACTTCACCAATAATTAAACAAATTCAAATTCTTATTATCACATTGGCAGTAGTGTGAGGGTAGGCAAGATACTCTAATATACTTGGTAGGAGCTTGGAGTTGGGGTTTTTCTTTTTTTTTTTTTGAGGAATAGTGGTGGTATCAATTTAGTTTAAAATTGTACATCCTTTACCCCAACAATTCTTATTCTAAGGAGTTTTATCCTATGAAAATTGTTGCATTAGTGCAAGATGATGTGTAAAAGGATGTTCAGCGTTATTTGTAATGTTTCTAAGTTAAAACATTCCAAATGATCTTCAGTGGGAAATTAACAAAATTAAAATATAGACTACTGGGGGTTTTTTTGGCCACCTGCAGCTGATGAGATCTTGAGTTCCCCAGCCAGGGCCACTGGCAATGGAAGCACGGAGTCCTAACCACTGAATTGCCAGGAAATTCCCTTGAAATACTTTTGAAAATATATAAAAATCCATATTTATACATTACCTTTCATGTCCTTTAAACTAGCATTAATTTCTTTAGAGAAGAAGCCACTTATTCTGTTTGCTGAACTTAGAAAGTTTTGGTAGTATACATTATTAGAAGTATGTCTGTCACTGGTTCTGACATGTGCTTAGCATCCAGTGTCCAAAGTTAGTTCACTGACTGACTTTGCCTTAGTGTTAATTACCAAATGTTTATATAAGAGAATCTCTAGCATTCAAAAATTTATCCTTCTATTACATATTTCGAAGTTTTTCCATTGTTACTTAATTTTTTGCTTGATTCTAGCTCTAAATTCTTACTGTACATATCGGAATTATTTTCTGTGAGATAAGCACTTAGATTTGTTTTATTTTTCCTGTTTCTGTTTCCTCAGTATTAAATAATAATAATGACAAATCTCTTAGTTAAAGTAATTGATTGGATTTCTCCCCCCCCCCCCCCCCACCAGCCATGAAACCTTCTCAGGGTTCTAGTAATTTTGGAGCTATTCTGGGCAGCAGGACCTCACAGAAGGAAACCAACAGGCAGCTTTCTTACTCAGACAATCAGGTATGTTCATTTGAATCTTTCTAGCTTTTTTTTAAAAGATGGTAATCTTAGACATTCTATAAGGTAGTTGCAGGAAGTAGAATTTAGACTATAATGTCTAATAATTCTGACATTATCACAAGGATATTTGCCACATACCTAAAATTTATCACAGTGTACTTTTTGAAAACATAGCTTTGAAGTTAGATGCGGGTTTGAGATTTGGTGCTGCCTCTTACTGGTGCTGCCTCTTACTAGTTGTAGGCCATTGGAGAAGCTCCTTCTTAAGTATCTCGAGCCTTAGTACCCATCTGTAAAATTGAGACAGCAAAAATACTTTAAGCGTTGCTGTGAAATAATGTGTATTATAAAAATGCTTAGCCCCCCATACCATGTACTAACAACCCTGTAAATATTTGCTGTTGCTATTTCTTTGATGCTTTTCTGGATCTGTTCTACATTATGAACTTTACCTACACTATATGATACTAGACTGCTTTGTTGGGTCTTCTGTTTGATTTTTAATAATTTTTCTTTCATAAATATTCAGCCAGTCCTGAGACTTACTTTGCACTATTGCACCTTAGCAGTCCTATGTCTCTTTTAATTTGTCTTACAATGGTAAGCCAGGTGTATAGAGAAACCTTGAAGCTCTCCTGTAAGTAATGAATTCTGTTTGACTGTGTGGAGATGGGTTGATTACTTAAACCATTTACTGGACTAAGCAATCAGTGAATAAGGTTTCATTTTTGTTAATTTCTTTTTACAAGGTGAGTTTTTTGTTTTGGGTTTTTTTTTTAACATTTTAATTGAGGTATGATTGATATCCAGTAAATTGCACGTATTTAAAGTGTGCAGTTTGCTATGTTTTGGTTTATGTATGTACCTGCAAAATCATTACCATAATCAACCTAGTGAATATAGCCATAGCCCTTAAAAGCTTCTTCATCCCCCTTTGTAATCCTTTTCTCCAGCTCCCTGTCTGGCCCCTATCTGTAAGCCATGAGTGAATTACTCTCTGTCTCTCTAGATTACTAGAGTTTTATATTAGTGGAATCAGTATATAATTTTTTTGTCTGGGTTTTTCACTCATAATTACTTTGAGATTCATCCATTTACAGGTAGAAATTTAAAGTGTTAGAATATTTAAACTGTTAAGTTCTAATATATCTAGCAGAAGCAAATATTTATACTTTCACAAATAATGATTTCTATTATTAGCGGAATTATAAAATCAGTTTTGTGGGTTGTGACTACCATTAAATAAAATAGAATAGAAATTAATAGAGAAGGTATTCTACACAATAAGGATAAGTACTGGTTTTCGAAATTTTCAGTTTTATTTGTATGTATGTATAATAGGTTGTGATGTAAAATATTTCTCACTGTGGGGTCATGGTCAAAAAAGGTTGAAAATATGCAAAATAGTATGCATATAGCATGCTCCCATTTGTGTAACTAGAAAAATAAAATACTGATTTTCATTTCCTTAAAAATGTAGAATAATGTAGAATACTTACATTAGGAGGTAATTAGGAGGTGTAGGAGGATGGGAAGTAGAAGAACTGAGTGAATGGCGTTGGGGTGATAAAAGAGACTTCTCAGTATGTGGCTTTTATAATAGTGTTTTGATTTTTTTTTTTTAATCTTGAGAATCAGTTATCCATTTGAAAATCAACTTTTTAAATCATTCATCCAGATGACCTCAGAGATTCTTTTTTCTTATTCTAAGATTGTAATTCTGTGGAAAGTAATTAGAAATCTTCCATAGAGGTAAAGTGTGCATTCTCTCTGAATATTTTTGCTGTGTTTTGGGGTAGACTCTTTGATTCATCTTCTGCCAGTAGGTTCTGTCTCACCTTCAGTCTCCCCATCATTATATATATTTGTTTCATTTCTCCATACTAGATCCCCCTCAAAAATCATATGCTGTGTATGTGACTTGGCTTTTACATTGTGGCAGCCAAATGTCATTGTTGCTCCTTTTTCTCACATTCATGTCACTTTGCTGCAATGTGCTGTGCTTAGTCACTCAGTCATGTCCAACTCTTTGTGACCCCATGGACTGTAGCCCTCCAGGCTCCTCTGTATATGGGGATTCTCCAGGCAAGAATACTGGAGTGGATTGCCATACACTTCTGCAAGGGATCTTCTAACCCAGGGATTGAACCCAGGTCTCCCATATTGCAGGCAGATTCTTTACCAGCTGAGCCACCAGGGAAGCTCACTTTAAATTATCATAATTGGATTTTCTTTCTTAAAGATCTACTTTCAAAAAAAAAAAAAATATCTACTTTCATGTTCTACTTTCATGTTCTACTTTCATGTGGCTCTTATGTCTATGAGGTTATTTTCTTTTTTTTTTAATCGGTAATTCAGAGCAAATTCTTTTCTGCTTCCAGGTATGCTGTGGAATTTCTAAGCTTACAAGAGTACTATAGGAAAATACATGTCAAGCTCAATATCTGATACTGATTAGAATCACCTAGTGTTCTTTAAAAAAAGAAGTACTGATGAATGGACCTTACCCCCAGACCAGATAGGCTAGAATCTCTGGAGATGGGTCTCCAGTTGTGGATATTTTTAAAAGTTCTGTATAAGAGGATCACTGGTCTAAACATATGCCAATTAATGTGAAGAATTAGCTATGTTTAACTTTATTCTTATAGGTCTCTTCAAAAAGAGGAAGTTTGGAAACTAAAGATGATACTCCATTTCGAAAAGTTCTTGGTAATCCAACTAGAGGATCAATTAAGGCTGCAGCAGGAAATGGAGTAACTCCTACCCGGACAATTCCCTGTTTGACATCTACATCCACTCCTCTTAGATCAGGGTTATTAGAAAATAGGTATGAAAGATTTTTTTTTCCTTTCTTAGTCATTAGCTCTGCCTATTTAGAAATGTCTTTTAGGCCTTTTAGAAAGTCCAATAACTTGGGGAAAAGAAGGAGACTTCTAGTTAAAAGAAGATTGTGTAAAGTGCGTTTTTTGGAGATAATATTTGTCTTTTGTGATTTATGTTAGTGACATGTATAGAGCTTGCAGATACACAGTATATTTAATTGTGGTGTATAGAGTTAGAACAGTAGTCACAGTTCTTATTCTTGAGTATGTTGGTTTATACATTTTAATAATGTGAAATAACTGTTTTTCTCTGTTCTCTGTAGGACTGAAAAGAGAAAAAGAATGCTGTCATCTGGCTCAGAGTTGAATGAAGATTACCCTAAGGAAAATGATTCTTCATCGTAAGTTGCTTTAAGAACTTTTATAACATTTGATCGGTATTTCTTCTATTAATAATTACAACCACTAGAGAAAATTGGGATGGTCTTCAGTTTATGGAAATCTCAAAGACGGAAGAACAGGATTTAGAGTATTTTGGTAACAGTACACTGTAGGCTCAATAGAGAGAGGATTTGGCCATTAGTATTGCTTTGGTCATTTTAGTGCACTTCTCCCATCTTAGCTTTATTCATTTGCAGCATTTATAATAAGGATAGAGCTGAAGAGCTCTACATAAGTGTTTTTTGTTTTCTGCTCTTTTAGTATGAACACCCTTCCTTCCTTCTTCTCTTTACCTGTAAAAAAAAAAAGTACAATTTTTACCTTATTCATGTGAAAAGTTAACTTAGGGGTAAAAGGGTATTAAAACCAGCCTAGGTTCTAGACTGGAGCATCAGTCTTCTAGAGCTACTTTTGGGGTTGAACAAAAGAGCATGCCTGCAATCGGACAGTCCTCTTCCTCATAATAGGAGACTTGTGGATTTTGTCTGTCTCTGTCTTCTGAGCAAGAAAACGTATTAACACAGTTACCAGTTAATACCTTAACAGAAGTCAGTTGGTAGTCAATTAACTGGTGTTGAAGACCAAAGGGTCACCAGAAAGAAGCTGGGAAAAACCTAAAGAAGCTTTTTATAGTTTGAGTTCTTGATTCTATTGCTGTAACAGGTATAAAAATCTAGGTAGCTGATAAGACTGGTGTGTTCTCTTAAACTACAATCACTATAGTCTCAGGTTCCTTCTGTCTTCTGTCTGCCATTCTTAATAAATATCTTCCCTTTTATGAACCAAGATAGCTTCAGCCTCCACTCTCACATCTGTATTCCTACTGGGAAGGAGGAAAGGAGCAAAGGGAGGGCATACCGCTTTTGTGTAGGCTGAAAATTGTATACATAACTTTTATGCATATTACATTGGCCAAAAGTTGGTCATGTGGTTATATCAGGTTATGAGGAGATCTGGGAAGTATGCCTAGCCCAAATTCTACTGTTACGACAAATGAGTACAGTGGTTATTTGGGGACAACAGTCTGCCATAGTTTACCCTTCTAGCTAAAGATTTACGTTTGTTCATCATTCTTCCCATATGCAGAGTACCCCTACCTTCACCCTGATGGAGACAGCCTCTAAATCTCATTTAGTCACTATATCCAGCTCAGAGTCCAGGATCTCTGGGTTATGTGCAGTTCTCTCCATAAGGTCCAGGTGTGCCTTGGACTATACACCTCATGGTCTTGTTCACTTTAGTTCAGTTGCTCATTTGTGTCTGACTCCTTGCAACACCATGGACTGCAGCACACCAGGCTTGCCTGTCCATCACCAACTCCTGGAGCTTGCTTAAACTCATGTCCATCAAGTGGGTGATGCCATCCAACCATCTCATCGTCTTTGGTCCCCTTCTCCTGCCTTCAGTCTTTCCCAGCATCAGGGTCTTTTCTAATGAGTCCGTTCTTTCACATCAGGTGGCCAAAGTATTGGAACTTCAAGCTTCACCATCAGTCCTTCCAATGAATATTCAGGATTGATTTCTTTTAGGATTGACTGGTTTGATCTTGTTGCCATCCACAGGTCTCTCAAGAGTCTTCTCCAACACCGCAATTCAAAAGCATTAATTCCTCTGTGCTCAGCTTTCTTTATGGTCCAGCCCTCATATCCATACATGACTACTGGAAAAAACATAGCTTTGACTCTAGGGACCTTTGTTGGCAAAGTGGTATTGTACCTAAAAACTAAAAAACAAGTTAATCTGCATACCTCACTCCTGTCTCCACACACATAGCATTTATTATACATTGCTGGAGTAAGCACAGGATAACCACAGAAAAAATTTCCATTTAGAAAAGACAAAGATTGGGAACTCTAAGGAGTCACTGGTCTATAGTAGAGATAAAATCTTGTTAGGCAGAAATTGTGAAGACTGTGAAAGCAGTGGAATAAGTTCTTAATTAACCCCTGTAACTGTTTCTGTCCTATCCTTTGGAAGGAACCCTTGCTCATTGTACTCCATATGACTCGTGGCTTTGCCCTTTAACAGATTCCCTTTGTCTGTTATCTTTCAGGGCCATAGCTGAAGGGTGTTCTTTGGAGCCATGCAGCTTTGTAACCTACTTGATGCCGATGTAGTTCTGGAAGTTTAGAAAAGTCTAGAAATGTAAAAGTTTTAGAAGTGTTTTTAAAGGTAGAACATGCAGGGTATTATAGGCTTGAGAAAGAATTAGGGCCAGTATTTTTGTTATTAATTCTTTTAATTTTTAAATTTTGGAATAATTTTAAATTTACAGAAAAGTTGCAATGATAATGTTGAGGTGTACCTGTATACCCCTCATCCAGTTTTCCCTAATATTAACATCAGTTTTTTTACAAACTACTTCTCCAGTTACCTCTTAGCATTGCCTCAGTTTGAGAATCAGAAGCAATTGGATTTTTTTAGTCCCATATGACCTCCAGTTACCACACAATTTTAATTCTAGGCCATTGGCACAGAGAGGTATATTCATTTTTCAACCTTGATTGCAAACCTGCTAATTCTAACCCAGATTTATCTGTCTTGAATAGAACCTTGCTGAGAGCAGTAAAAAGCACTAACACAGACCAGTGTTCTTAACTGTCTCAGTCTTTTCCTTTGAGTTCTGCCTCCTAAGACATTACAGATAACAGTTCTGTGACTATTTCGCTGAGATACAACAGTCCTCACCAGCTTTCTAGTCTGTAATATCTGTATTTTTACCCTCTGTCTTACTGCTGAGCTAGTTCTTCCCAGAACAGGGATCGAACCCATGTTACCTGCGTTGGCAGGCTGATTCTTTACCACAAGACCACCAGGAAAGCCCCACCATCTTATTATAGGTTCTTCACATTGGTGCTTTTCAATTTCTGGGTGAGAATATTAAAAAAGAAGTGTTAGTGGGATGAGCTGTAGCTCTTTTTGTCCTTACTGCTACAAATAGCCTTGAGGCTGTAACTGATATTATCTACTTCCAGGATCCATTCTAGATTTGTTGCATTTTTCATTAACACTTATGGTGTTGATGACTTTCCTGGTGGTATGACTGAGATCTTCTTCCCTGAGGGATCTGAGCCCATGGTCACTGTGCATGTGTCAGGCTGTGGTTGCTACAATTACCCAATCAGAGTTAAAATTGAGCTTGAAAGCACCAAGAGATTCCCTGGTGAATTTCCTTTATACCAGACATATTCTTCTTGCCCTTATCATGTAGCAGCAACCCTGCCCTCTTATAATAATTAAAGTCAGTTACAGTATAGTAACTCCTTTCCTTGCCTGTTGATGTGCCAGCGTGAGAAGCCCAAAATGAGTAGCAGCCATTGCTTTAGATTAAATGGAATTCTTCTTGTCCTCTCTTGTGAAAAATTTCCTCCTCTGGAAACCAGAACCTCTGGATCCACAAAATCTAAATTGAAGGAACAAGAAGCACAAATTCTCCAGGTGTGTTATTGAGACTGATAGTGGAGGCATTCTTACTTCTTGGTTTCCAGACCCATGTATTCTCTATAACTGTAATGGCCTGTTGGTTTATGTTATATATTATATCTTGAAGGGCTCCCAGTTCCTAACAAGATCATCTCTATAATCTGCACCTTTAAAGGCTGTTGGCCGTCAGCTTTGAGGTAAATATGATCTATGATAGGACCAATGGACCCTTTGGTCATATGCCCTTATTGTACCTCCTTTTCTTTTGTGTAAAGTGGATCTCTCATTCCATAGTGATGTTATGTGAGATTTCATGTTAGTAAATCATGTACTCTTATAAAGCCCTCAGATAGCAGTGCAGCCAAGGCACTGTGGGCAGGAAAGGAAGAAGCAAACCTTAAATATATGCCAGTCCCAGCCAGAATTAATTGCTACCCTTTCTGGGATGGAAGGAGTCTAATGTAATCATCTTATCACCAAATGTCTGGTTGGTTTCCTTAAGGGATAGTATTCCTTCAAGGGCCAGGGATCAGCCTCTAGAATAGCTGAGCAATTGGACATTGAGCTGTATAAGTTGCTAAACCAGCTTATTAAAAGGGAGCCCCTATTTTAGGGTGCACCTAGAGCTTTTACCTCTACTACCATGCCTGTTACTCATGGGCCCTTTGTGGAAGTATTTGGATGGCTGAGTACAGAAATTGACTGGTATCTACTAGACAAGTTACCATGGGTGATTGTTTAATGTCTCTTCAGTGGAGTTCTCTGGTGAGCATTAACATGTGAAACAGATCTTCACCCTTTGTACATACTATGCATAAACCTCTTCCATAAATCATTTTCGCCTGATTTTCCAGGCTTATTCCTGCTAGGCCCCTGATCATCCATCTAGACCATTTACCACCATCTGGGGGTCCCCTGGCCCACGTTTCTCTCCATACAAAATGGACAGTTAGGTGCACTTCTCAAACTCTGTACAGTGGAGGAATTCGTCTTAGTCCTGTGTTCCAGGGCAGTCCCTTAGTGGAGCTACAATGCATCAGCAGTTCATTTTCAGCTTGTATCAATGTACCGAGATGATCCATCCATGAATCAGGCACAGTTTTTCTTCTTCTTTTGTCTGGTCATCAGAATGCTCATAGATCTGTTCTCATTATCTATTCTTGTTTACTTGGGTCATCAAGGAACTATGCAACCAGAGTAAGCCATCATGAGCTGGGTGCTATCATACCCATGAAGTTGTAAGATCAGGAAGTTACAGCATAATCTTACAACTTTATGATTATTATTTACCCCATATGGCTGTATCAGTTATCTAATGCTATATAACAATATGCTTAAAATAGTAACTATTTATTATTGCTTATAAGTCAGTGGTCACTTAAGTGGTTCTGTTTATCTGGGCCTGTCTTGCCAGTTGTAACTGGATTCTCTCATTTTCTCATGCATGCGTGGTCATTTGGTAAGTTGGCTCGGGATTAGCTGGTCCACAGTGGCGTTACTTGTATGACTGGCCGTTGGCTGTCTAGTGGTTGATGTGATGCAGGAGACTAGCCATCTATTTTTTCACTTAATAGGGTTGCCCTGGAATTACTCTCATGGCAGTAGTAGGGTTCCAAAAGAATGAGTGAAAATTTGCAAGGTACCTGTAGCCGTAGAATCAGGACTCATGCACTGTTATGTCTGTTACATTCTTTTGGGAAAAGGGATAGGGAAACAGATTGCATTTCTTAATAGGGGACTTGGATACAAGGAAGGAAATAATTTGGGATTTTTTTTTTTAACAGGTTTATTGAGGTACAGTTTATACACCTTAAAATTCACCTGTTTTAAATGTATAATTCTGTATTTTTGGTAAATTTTTTGAGTTGTGCAACCATCACCATAATCCAGTTTTAGAACATTTCTATAATTCTAGTAGGGTCCATTGTGCAGTCTACCACATTTTTCAAATGCTGGAAAGATTGCATGAGCTATATCCTCTTCTATTTTATCCCAGCCCATTCCACTACAGATGAAAAATCTTGGTGGTCTTACACTTTAGGATACCAAAGATTTTACCACCAGCCAATGGTATTTCTGCTACCATTGCCAAACAACTGATCCAGTTCCAGAATCTTGTCCTTGGAGTGTGCTTCCTAGACCCTCTTCTAGCACTAACTGTTGTTCAACTTCCTCAGACACAAACCCTGAAATGGAGAGTAGTGTCCAAGTGATTTAGTTTGGAATTATTTCCAGGGGATACCAGGAAGGACGGGGGGAAGCAAGATACTGCAGTGCAGGAGAAAATGAGTGAGTGTGATCTCAGACAAAAATCTGATCTCTGACCAGAAAAATGCAGAGTTTAGGCTTCAACCTAATCCCAGAAAGAAAATCTGTTATATCCATTTCACCTTAAAACTATTCTAATCCAAGGCAGGGGAGCTTGGCTTCTATACTTCAGCACCTGACCTTACTTTTGACTCTGAGAGTGCAGGCAAAGACTCTGGTAGCTTGAGGACAATCTTGTGAAAAGGAACCCTAGGTAGTGGCTATCAAAAAAATTTAAAAAACAACCCAAATAGAAGAATTTGAAAAAGAATAGATACATGTATATGCATAACTAAACCCCTTTGCAGTACACCTGAAAGTAACAAAACGCTGTTAATCACCTATACTCTAATATTTAAAAAAAAAAAAATAGGGAAAAAACCTAAGTTGGTGTGTAAGAGAGGATACAAAAATAAGACTAGAGGGAATCTGGGTGGAGCATCTACATTGTCTGCTTATAGGCTTTATTCATGATGGATCTCCTAAAATAAGCACTTTTAATCAAAGCATGAGCATGTTTCTCAATGGACCGTCTTTACTTAATATAGGTTCAGGTATTTGGGAATAATAGATCAGAGGAATGTGGTCAACTGGAGAAGGGAATGGCAAACCACTTCAGTATTCTTGTCTTGAGAACCCCATGAACAGTGTGAAGAGGCAAAAAGATAGGACACTGAAAGATGAACTCCCCAGGTCGGTATGCTATTGGAGATCAGTGGAGAAATAACTCCAGAAAGAATGAAGGGATGGAGCCAAAGCAAAAACAACACACAGTTGTGGATGGGACTGGTGATAGAAGCAAGGTTCGATGCTGTAAAGAGCAGTATTGCATAGGAACCTGGAATGTTAGGTCCATGAATCAAGGCAAATTGGAAGTGGTCAGACAGTAGATGACAAGAGTGAACATCAACATTCTAGCAATCAGTGAACAAAGATGGACTGAAATGGGTGAATTTAGCTCAGATGACCATTGCATGTACTACTGTGGGCAGGAATCCCTTAAAAGAAATGGAGTAGCCATCATAGTCAACAAGAGAGTCCAAAATGCAGTACTTAGATGCAATCTCAAAAACAACAGAATGATCTCTGTTCGTCTCCGAGGCAAACCATTCAATATCACGGTAGTCCAAGCCTATGCCCCAACCAGTAATGCTGAAGAAGCTGAACAGTTCTATGAAGACCTACAAGACCTTCTAGAACTAACACCCAAAAAAGATGTCCTTTTCATTATAGAGGACTGGAATGCAAAAGTAGGAAGTCAAGAAACATCTGGAGTAACAGGCAAATTTGGCCTTGGAGTACAGAGTGAAGCAGGGCAAAGGCTAATAGAGTTCTGCCAAGAGAACGCACTGGTCACAACAAACACCCTCTTCCAACAACACAAGAGAAGACTCTACACACTGACGTCACCAGATGGCCTACACCGAAATCAGATTGATTGCATTCTTTGCAGCCGAAGATGGAGAAGCTCTATACAGTCAGCAAAAACAAGACCTGGAGCTTACTGTGGCTCAGATCATGAACTCCTTATTGCCAAATTCAGACTTAAATTGAAGAAAGTAGGGAAAACCACTAGACCATTCAGGTATGACCTAAATCAAATCCCTTATGACTATACAGTGGAAGTGAAATAGATTTAAGGGACTAGATCTGATAGACAGAGTGCCTGATGAACTATGGACGGAAGTTCATGACATTGTATAGGAGACAGGAACCAAGACCATGCCCAAGAAAAAGAAATGAAAAATGGCTGTCTGAGGAAGCCTTGCAAATAGCTGTGAAAAGAAGGGAAGCGAAAAGCAAAGGAGAAAAGAAAAGATATATCCATTTAAATGCAGAGTTCCAAAGAATAGCCAGGAGAGATAAGAAAGCCTTCCTCGGTGATCAATGCAAAGAAACAGAGGAAAACAATAGAATGGGAAAGACTAGAGATCTCTTCAAAAAAATTAGAGATACCAAGAGAACATTTTATGCAGAGATGGGCTTTATAAAGGACAGAAATGGTAGGGACCTAATAGAAGCAGAAGATATTAAGAAGAGGTGGCAAGAATACACAGAAAAACTGTACAAAAAAGATCTTCACAACCCAGATAATCGGTATGATCACTCACCTAGAGCCAGACATCCTGGAATGTGAAGTCAAGTGGGCCTTAGGAAGCATCACTATGAACAAATCTAGTGGAGGTGATGGAATTCAAGTTGAGCTGTTTAAAATCCTGAAAGATGATGCTGTGAAAGCGCTGCACTCAATATGCCAGGGAATTTGGGAAACTCAGCAGTGGCCACAGGACTGGAAAAGGTCAGTTTTCATTCCAATCCCAAAGAAAGTCAATGCCAAAGAATGCTCAAACTACTGCACAATTGCACTCATCTCACACGCTAGTAAAGTAATGCTTAAAATTCTCCAAGCCAGGCTTCAGCAATGCATGAACCGTGAACTTCCAGATGTTAAAGCTGGTTTTAGAAAAGGCAGAGGAACCAGAGATCAAATTGCCAACATCTACTGGATCATCGAAAAAGCAAGAGAGCTCCAAAAAAACATCTATGTCTGCTTTATTGACTATGCCACAGCCTTTGTGTGGATCACAATAAACTGGAAAATTCTGAAAGAGTTGGGAATACCAGACCACCTGACCTGCCTCCTGAGAAATCTGTATGCAGGTCAGGAAGCAACAGTTAGAGCTGGACATGAAACAACAGACTGGTTCCAAATAGGAAAAGTAGTATGTCAAGGCTGTATATTGTCATATTGTCACCCTGCTTATTTAACTTATATGCAGAGTACATCATGAGAAATGCTGGGCTGGAGGAAGCACAAGCTGGAATCAAGATTGCCAGGAGAAATACAAATAACCTCAGATGTGCAGATGACACCACCCTTATGGTAGAAAGTGAAGAAGAATTAAAGAGCCTCTTGATGAGAGTGAAAGAGGCAAGTGAAAATGTTGGCTTAAAGCTCAACATTCAGAAAACTAAGATCATGGCATCCGGTCCCATCACTTCACGACAAATAGATGGGGAACCAGTGGCTGACTTTGTTTTTCTGGGCTCCAAAATCACTGCAGATGGTGATTGCAGCCATGAAATTAAAAGACGCTTACTCCTTGGAAAGAAAGTTATGAGCAACCCAGATAGCATATTAAAAAGCAGAGACATCGCTTTGTCAACAAAGGTCCGTCTAGTCAAGGCTGTGGTTTTTCCAGTGGTCGTGTATGGGTGTGAGAGTTGGACTGTAAAGAAAGCTGAGCACAGAAGAATTGATGCTTTTGAACTGTGGTGTTGGAAAAGACTCTTAAGAGTCCCTTGGACTGCCAGGAGATCCAACCAGTCCATCCTAAAGGAGATCCGTCCTGGCTGTTCATTGGAAGGACTGATGTTGAAGCTGCAACTCCAATAGTTTGGCCACTTGATGCGAAGAGCTGACTCATTTGAAAAGACCCTGATGCTGGGAAAGATTGAGGGCAGGAGGAGAAGGGGAGACAGAGGATGAGATGGTTGGATGACATCACCAACACAATGGACATGGGTTTGGGTGGACTCCAGGAATTGGTGATGGACAGGGAGGCCTGGCGTGCTGCTGTTCATGGGGTTGCAAAGAGTCCGACACAACTGAGTGACTGAACTGAAGAGATAGGGGAAAGGGGCTTAAGAAATGTTAACTTTGTGTTCATGAACTTAAAGTAGTTTAGTCACTATGAATTGAAATGTTGACATTTAGTAAATAACATTTCAAATTACATAAACTGTAAGAACATTTTGGATTTTGTTTACTTTTAGAGCTATTCATTATCAAGCTCGAATGGTTTGCTTCTTTTTATTATTTTCAATTTTTTTAATTTTAATTTTTTCATCTTAGTTCTTAATTGATTCTTTTGCTCTTAGTAGCTGAATCATTTCATCTGGGCTTGCTTTTGGCAAAGAAAACCTATATATTCTTGCTGTCTCTGGTTTGACTTTTTTATAAAGGAACTGCTCCTTCATTTTTGCCTAATTACCAGGGTTTTGGATTGGATTGACTTTTGACTAGGTAATGAAAAGCTTATTTTTATGATTCTCATTTGCATAAGGCTTTAACACCTTGTAGCGTAACTTCCAAGCACATCAGTTAATTCAGCAATTGAAATGTAAATTCTAATGACAACTATTTAAAATTAAGAATTATATCTTTATACATATATGTTTGAATTAAATTATTAACTATAGGAACAACAAGGCTATGACAGATCCCTCAAGAAAGTATTTAACCAGCAGTAGAGAGAAGCAACTGAGTTTGAAACAGTCAGAAGAGAATAGGACATCAGGTAAGTATTTGGTCTTTGCATAATATACTCATTTATGATATGATATATTGTATTAGACTAGAAATAGAAATGTAAACTGGGGCATATTTCTCACATATTTAAGAACACTGGGTAAATTTTGGACTAGTTATCGGGTGCCAGTTTATATCCTGTTTTTGCTGTTTAGTCGCTCAGTTGTGTTCAACTCTTTGTGACCCCATGGACTGTAGCCCACCAGGCTCCTCTGTCCATGGGATTTCCCAGGCAGGAATACTGGAGTTGGTTACCATTTCCTTCTCCAGGGGATCTTCCCAACCCAGGCATCACACCCATGTCCCCTGCGTGGCAGGTGGATATTTTACCACTGAGCCACCTGGGAAGCCCTAATTTGTATCCTAGTACTTGGCTAAACTATTTTTTAAAATATTAGAGCTATAAGGGAATTTTTATTTTGCTTACGAGGAATTTAAGCTTTACATCTGCCTATTCAACTACCTAGAATTAAGTTCTTTCATTGTCAAAGTACCTGGACTATGGAATGAATCCAAAGAGTTAAAGTTATTGAAATTAAATTATCAGTGTTGCTGGTTATTAGAAGTTCCAGAAGATCTTGTAATTATCACATAAAGCAGTTGTATAAGCTCACTTCGTTTTTAACAAAAACTGAAAGATTGTCCCTGAAGTTTTATTGCTGCTTCCTATACTTAGCATAACTCTGGTCCTCTGAACTTCTTAGAGACTCATGTATCTAGTATTGATTTGAATATTATGTTTAACTTGGAATTGAAGAAAGCTAAAATATGGCATGATTTTGGTAATTTGGGAGTTTGAGAGAATTCATTTCATCTGGACTCTAGAAACAGTCTCCTTTAGGGGTTCAGACTTATATATAAATTGGACTCTGACAGAAAGAGAAAGCTCTAATATAATTCTCACCTTTGAAGTAATAATTCATTATATAAATGCTGTTTTTTGGTTTTCAGCTTTTACAATCAACCTGTATTAGAAAGGACTTCCCTGGGTAGCTCAGACAGTAAAGCATCTGCCTACAATGCAAGAGACCCGGGTTCAGTCCCTAGGTCGGGAAGATCCTCTGGAGAAGGAAATGGCAACCCACTCCAGTACTCTTGCCTGGAAAATCCCATGGATGGAGGAGTGTGGTAGGCTACAGTCCATGGGGTTGCAAAGAGGCAGACGCAACTGAGCGACGTCAACTTTCACTTTCACCATAGTTAGAAAACAGAATACTTAAAGATGTATTAATACTTAATAGATGTATTAATACTTAATACTGTTGAAGTTATGGTACATCTTACAGGTGTTGATGTGGAAGAGGAGAGAGAGTGGAAAGTATAAGGGGTCAAGTGGTAAAAAGTTTCATGGAACAAAATGTGGAGAGTTTAAGTGTGTTAACTTTGCAAAGTTAATCAGTAGAACTCAAATAACACAACTGATGGGGAGTTCCCGAGCAATCCAGTGGTCAGGACTTGGTGCTTTGACTGCGGTTAGCTGGAGTTCAATCCCTGGTTGAGGAACTAAGATCCCACAAGCCACATGACGCAGCCAAAAAATAAATAAAATAATAAAATAACACAACTGATAATTGGTTTGGAGAGAAGAGAAGAGTAGAGGTGGTATAAATGAGAAATTATTTCTAATTTTTCTTGAGGGAGCCGGCTGATGCTGTTTAAAATTAATAAATTGAGAAATTATACAAACACCTAATGTTATGGAGGAAATCAGAGAAACTGAGTTTCAAAAAATGGTTAGAAATTGGAAGAAAAATTTGTGGAGCTTTAGGGCTAGAGAGTATTCTTTTGTAACCTCTTACAAACTTTTTCACAGTATTTTGATCTTCAGACATGAATGATCTTCAGACATGCATATGTATATATTACTTGGATGAAAAGAAAGGGGAAAATAGAGTTAAATATAAACAAGCCAATGTAATTTTATTATTAAATGAACTTGAATGATTGATTTAGGAATTAAATTTTTCCTGTGTCTGTTCATTTTTTTAGGGCTTCTACCTTTGCAGTCGTCATCTTTTTATGGTAGCAGATCTGCAGCCAAGGACTATTCTCCTGGCAGCACTAACCTAGACAGGTATGCATTGGCTATATGCCTTGTGAAGAACTTGAAGAGCTTTCTTCAGAATATTAAATGATGGGAGGGTCTATGTGTTGTGCTCTACATGAATATACTGATTTAACAACATAGATGACAATTTACAGATTCATGACATTTTAGTTACAGGGTACTCTAGAAGTGTTTTAGTTCAAACTATTACTTTTTATATTCTTCAACACATGTATAAACCTGATGTCTAGGAAAACTTGTACTGAGGACACAGGTTTGACTGGCAGTGTGATCAGATTTTGACCAGTGTATTTTCCATCCTCCCAAGTAAAGTAGTTCTCCACTGAGACATTTTTAAATTGTCTTTATTGTTTGTTAAGCTACCTACCAGAATTTAAGGTGTTTTCCTAAAAAAGCAAAAAGTTTCACCTTAGTATCTTTTACTGGAAAAGGCTACTCAGAAATGTAATTGGTGATTCTAGAGATGTAGCTCAGATGGTAAAGAATCTACCTACAATACAGGAGACCCGGGTTTGATCCCTGGGTCAGGAAGGTCCCCTGGAGAAGGAAATGGCAACCCATTCCAGTGTTCTTGCCTGGAGAATTCCATGGACAGAGAAGCCTAGAGAGCTACAGCGTGTGGAGTCGCAGAGTCGGACACAACTGAGTGACTGACACACAGAGATTTCGGTTAAATTTTTGAGGTTTATTGAGTGTGAATATATAAGACAATTGCTAAGCACTTGTCAAAGAGACGTGTTCATAGAATGCCACACAGAAGGGCAGTTGTAAAAAGTGAGAGTAGTAGTATAAATAGATATGCTACTATATAGCATAATGACCAGTCATAGATAATGACCAGTTAAGCCATATTTTATTTTTTGCTAGAATTTAATTCAAAGTGGTAAAAACATCTAGATTATTTGTGTTAAATGATTAAGGTGAGTTAAAGAATCTGATATTATATATTTAGATATACTCAGCCTTGGGTGGAATCTGTCAGTCACTTTATGACTGCAGTTGTTAACTCTTTGAATTTAAGAGAGAAGCTTAATATATTTCTGCTTATTAGAAGAATCTTAAAGGAATCCAAGTTGAAAAGAAACTAAATTTGGTTTTCAGCTGTTTAAATACAATACAGATTTCTTTTCAAAATAATAGAATGAGCATATTCATTGCACATAGGAATTATTGAAGAAATAAAAATTTCTTTTAATACAAAACTGCCTTCAAAGATAAGATGAAAATTTTCAGACCGGTAAGAAAAATAATGCTGAGTAAAGGCTGAAACCATAAAGCAGGTATAAAACTCAGACTGGAGTCAAGTATTTAGGGCTGGATCTTCAAAACCAGCATGAGATTAGAAACTGAACATGACCTCCAGTCAGAACTTGATTTCTTATCTGAAGATACATGAAGCTGGATATCTTGAACTGCCCTCTGTGCTAGTAAGTAAGTATTAGTCGCTCATTTGTGCCTGACTCTGCAACCCCATGGACTGCAGCCCACCAGGCTCCCCCGTCCATGAGATTCTCCAGGCAAGGATACTGGAGTGGGTTGCCATTTCCCTCTCCACTGTGCTAGTAAACCAAGCCCAAACACTTCTATGTAACTGCCTGCGTTTGGAACCTTAAATATGCTGCTTACCTAATGCTCCCTCTATTTGTGCTGTCATTTCAGTTGTGTTCAACTTTTTGCAACCCTATGGACTGTAGCCTACCAGGCTCCTTTGTCCATAGGATTTTCCCAGCAAAAATGCTGGAGTGGGTTGCCATTCCCTCCTTCAGGAACTCTTCCCAACCCAGGGATCGAACTCACGTCTCTTGCATTGCAGGCAGTTTCTTTACCACTGAGCCACTGGGGAAGCCTGATCAGAAAGCAAATACCCAGAAATGGGGTTTGCAGTGATTGGTATCTGCTTTAATGTTCCCTATGTAGGGGCAAAAATTCTGAACCCCTGATATAAAGTCCTATGCAGATTACAGGTCCAGACTGAGACAGCTACTAAACAAGCAAAAATGCATGATCATGGGATGTAGCATAGAGAGGAGATAGTAAATGTAAATGAATTTTATTTTAAAAGGTTTACAGAAAATCTATTTCAAAATTCATTAAAAGTCTATGAATTTATTAAAGAGAGATTTATGTAGGGCTTCTTGGTCTACCCTCCATTTTTTTTTTTTTAACCCTCTATATCTTAATAGCATTTTGGAGAAAAAAAAATAGACTAAGGAGAATAAAGGAAGGGAATTTTTCAAAGAAATACTGGATGAAAATGATGGAAGTCCACATTGAAAAACCTCAACAAATGCCAAACAGCAGATACGTATTTTTTAAATCTACCTTGTAGAAGATGATGGGTAACAAATTTTTAAAAGCTGCCAGAAACAAAAATATCATCTATAAAATGAAAATAGACTGACATTAGCAACAGTAGGAACAGATGATATCAAAGAATTACACATCCAGTTAAATTTTAATTCAAGAGTGCAAGGACAGAATTTATTTAGCAAGAAGAAAAGTGAACAAAGGAAGGAGTAGAAGTAAGAAAAATCAGTGAGCAAAAGAATTTTTAAGCATATTAAAAAATTAAGTACCTTTAAAATTTATTCTTTTGTAGAAGTAATAAGGGCATATGGTAGAAACTTCAGAAGTTACAGAGTGCATACAGTGAAAAGTAAACCTCTCCTAACTCCTACTTGTTTATTTTCTTTCAGGAGGCAACTGCTATTACTAATATCTTTCCAGACTTATTATGCATCTAAATACATTTTGATAGTTTTTATAAAAATAATAGGATTGAAAACAAAAAATTAACAGAATATTATACCAATAAGAGGTTAAAATAAATGAGTGGAGAAGAGTATGGGAAATTAAAACATTTTAAGTTCCTTATTTTGTTTGAGAGGAGGCCACAGTTAACTTTGTTGTTCAGTCTGTCATTTGTGTCCAACTCTTTGCAGCCCCTGTGGACTTCTGCACACCAGGCCTCCCTGTCCCTCAACATCTGCTCAAACTCATGTCCATTGAGTCAGTGATACCATCCCACCATCTTGTCCTCTGTCATCCCCTTCTCCTCCTGCCTTCAATCTTTCCCAGCATCAGGGTCTTTTCTAATGAGTCAGTTCTTTGTCTCAGGTGGCCATAATATTTGAGTTTAAGCATCAGTCCTTCCAGTGAATATTCAGAATTGATTTTCCTGCAAAAGTCATAGCTTTGACGACACCGACCTTTTCAGCAAAGTAATGTCTCTGCTTTTTAATATGCTCTCTAGGTTGGTTGGTCATACCTTTTCTTCTAAGGATCAAGCGTCTTTTTTAATTTCATGGCTGCATTCACCATGTGCAGTGATTTTGGAGCCCAAGAAAATAAAGTCTGTCACAGTTTCCATTGTTTCCCCATCTATTTCCCGTGAGGTGATGGGACTGAATGCCATGATCTTAGTTTTTTGAATGCTGGGTTTTAAGCCAGCTTTTTCACTCTCCTCTTTCACCTTTATAAAGAGGCTCTTTAGTTCCTCTTCACTTTCTGCCATAAGGGTGGTGTCATTTGCATATCTGAGGTTATTGCTATTTCTCCTGGCAATCTTGATTTCAGCTCATGCTTCATCCAGCCCAGCATTTCGCATGATGTACTCTGCATAGAAGTTAAATAAGCAGGGTAACAATATACAGCCTTGATGTACTCCTTTCCCAATTTGGAACCAGTCTGTTGTTCCATGTCCAGTTCTAACTGTTGCTTCTTGACCTGCATACAGATTTCTCAGGAGGCAGGTAAGGTGGTCTGGTATTCCCATCTCTTGAAGAATTTTCCACAATTTGTTGTGATCTACACAGTCAGAGTCTTTGGCAACATCAGTAAAGCAGAAGTAGATGTTTTTTTGGAGCTCTCTTGCTTTTTCGATGATCCAGTGGATGTGGCAATTTGATCTGTTTCTTCTGCTTTTTCTACATCCACCTTGAACATCTGGAAGATCTAGGGTCACGTACTGTTGAAGCCTGACTTGGAGAACTTTGAGGATTACTTTGCTAGCATGTGGAATAAGTCCAGTTGTGCAGTAGTTTGAGCATTCTTTGGCATTGCTCTTCTTTGGGATTTTAATGAAAACTGACCTTTTCCAGTCCTGTGGCCACTGCTGAGTTTTCCAAATTTGCTGGCATATTGAGTGCAGCACTTTCACAGCATCATCTTTTAGGATTTGAATTAGCTCAGCTGGAATTCCATCACCTCCACTTGCTTTGTTTGTAGCAATGCTTCCTAAAGGCCATTTGATTTCACATTCCAAGATGTCTGGCTCTAGGTGAGAGATCACACCATCATGGTTATCTGGGTCATGAAGATCTTTTTTGTATAGTTCTTCTGTGTATTCTTGCCACTTCTTCTCAGTATCTTCTGCTTCGGTTAGGTCCATACATTTTCTGTCCCTTACTATGCCCATCTTTGTGTGAAATGTTCCCTTAGTATCTTTAATTTTCTTGAAGAGATCTCTAGTCTTTCCCATTCTGTTGTTTTCCTCTATTTCTTTTTTTTTTTTTTTTTGTTTTCCTCTATTTCTTTGCATTGTTCACTTGGGAAGGCTTTATTATCTCTCCTTACTGTTCTTTGGAACTCTGTATTCAGATGGATATATCTTTCCTTTTCTCCTTTGCCTTTTGCTTCTCTTTTTTTCTCAGCTGTGTGTAAGGCTTCCTCAGACAACCATTTTGCCTTTTTGCATTTCTTTTCTTGGGGATAGTTTTGATCACCACCTTGTGTACAATGTCACAAACCTCCGTCCATGGTTCTTCAGGCACTTTGTCCATCAGATCTAATCCCTGGAATCTATTTGTCATTTCTGCTGTATAATCGTAAGGGATTTGATTTAGGTTATACTTGAATGATCTAGTGGTTTTCCCTATTTTCATCAATTTAAGTCTGAATTTGGCAATAACGAGTTCATGATCTGAGCCACTCACCTCCCAGTTTTGTCTTGCTGACTGTATAGAGCTTCTCCATCTTCAGCTGCAAAGAATATAATCAATCTGATTTCAGTATTGATCATCTGGTGGTGTCCATGTGTAGAGTCGTGTCTTGTGTTGTTGGAAGAGGATGTTTCCTATGACCAGTGCCTTCTCTTGGCAAAACTCTGTTAGACTTTGCCCTGCTTCATTTTGTACTCCAAGGCCAAACTTGCCTGTTACTCCAGGTACCTTTTGACTTCCTGCTTTGGCTTTCCAGTCCCCTATGATGAAAAGGACATTTTTGGTGTTAACTTAGACATATTAAAAAGTTAAAGATGACTTCCGCTTCTGTCCAAGATGGACTAACAAGGACCACATTATCCTCCTTCCTGAAACAACCAAGAACATTGACAAACTATGTGAAACATTGCATCTCAAGACATTGGACATGAATCAGTGAAGGACAGTGATCCCTGAGAGATGGGAAACAAATTAGCCTTATGACTATGTTAGCCTGCTTGCTAGTGGAAGTTTCTAGGTTGACACACAAGGAGGGGGAACCAGGCAGAGCCAGTCCTGTACGCTTCCTGAGTTGATGAAGCGGAGCTAGGAATCTAGGGAATACAAGGTGGCTAGAATTTACAGAGCAGAGTACCAGAAGGGAAAGCTACACAAAGAAGGAATTGTAGAGATCTGCAGAGTCCCCCTTGAGTATTCATTTTGAGTGCTGAGCAGCATGTGCAGGGGAGGAGACTGGTCAAGGCCAGGGAAAGAATCACCCTAAAGGATCTAAGTGGATGATACTTAGAGTATACATAAAGCCAGGCATAGTTCCTGTTCCTAATGGCAGTTTGAATACCTGCAAAAAGACTTGCCTCATTAATGAGGAAAAACTGTTCCTAGACGAATTGCTGCTCTGCTCCCAGATAACAAACCTTAACTGCAACATTGTACTGTTTCTGGGTAACTTAACCACATCCCAGAACAAAATTTAAAAATGTTTATAGAAATTAAAAGTATCCAATACCCCACAAGATACAATTCACAGTATCTGGCATCCAAAAAAATATTATGAAGTGTACAAAGAAACAGGAAAAAACAACTCATAAGGAAGAGAAAAATTAATAAATACTGACTCAGAAATGACACATATGATAGAATTAGTAGACCAAGGGTATTAGTTTATTAACCTAAATTAGTAATGACAGTAAATATAAATACACTAAATGTTTCAGTAAAAGACTGGATTTTAAAGGAAGAATAAAAATAATCTATATGCTATTTAAAAGATAACTGCAGTATAAGGATGGAGAAAGGTTGAAAGAAAAAGGATGAAAATATATGTTTGCCTTGTCCAAACTACAGTGTATGGGAGTACATAGTAAGGAATAAAGCTGATAGAAAGCTAATGATAACTTCAGGGTTGTGATTGGAAAGGGCCACTTGGAGGTTTTTTACATGAATGGTTTTTACTTATGTGTTTGCTTTATAAAAATATGTTAAGCTCCACACTTTATTTTTAATAAGTTTTTTTAGAACAGTTTTATATTTATAGGAAAGTTGAATAGAAGGTATAGTTTGCCTCATATCCCCCATCCTCACACATGAAACTTTCCTCGCTATTGACACCCTGTACAACAGTGTTACACATCGAACTTTTATATACTTTTCTATTCTATTTCACAATTTTTTTTTTTTAAAGTAAAAAACTAAACAGTGGCTAACAGATGTCCTTGGCACATAGTAAGTTGTTTGAGGACAGTTGGTTTTTCCTTATAAAAAAGTGTATCATATTCCTGCTTTATAGGATGCAAAAAGTAAATGTCCAGGCAGATTAAAGACCTGAATAGGAGGGAAAACAAGATTTTAAATTTTTAAAAGAATATAGGAAACCATTTTTCTGACCTTACTTTACAGAATGATTCTTAAGACAGAAATTGAAACCGTAAAGACAGATTGATATGTTCAACTTAGGTAATAATGAGGAAATTATAAAATAACAATGAAATCATGTTCCATTCATTAGAGGGATAATATTGTAATGGAAATGGCACCCCACTCCAGTACTCTTGCCTGGAAAATCCCATGGACAGAGGAGCCTGGTAGGTTGCAGTCCATGGGGTCGTGAAGAGTCGGACATGACTGAGCGACTTCACTTTCACTTTTCACTTTTATGCATTGGAGAAGGAAATGGCAACCAACTCCAGTGTTCTTGCCTGGAGAATCCCAGGGATGGGGTCGCACAGAGTCGGACATGACTGAAGTGACTTAGCAGCTTAGCAGCATTGTAATGGAGACTATGTGAAAAGGGGAAATTCTCTATCGGTGGAAATATAAATTGGTACAGCATTTTTGGGAAACAGTCATTGGCTAAGAAAATTGAAAATATTCCTAACATTTTCACTGCTAAGCATATAAATTAGAGTAAGTTCTCAAGGAGATTGGGTATGAATATTTGTTGCGTAATAGTGAAAAGAGTTCACTGCCTAAAGGTTTTCAAGATTAGGTAAACTGATGTATGATAGCCATCAAGTGGATAAAAGTGAATAAAAAAGTAAAACTATGTTTTTTCTCAAGCCATTAACTTGGCTTATTTTGATTGTACATTACCATACTATTTGCCTCTTCAGCTCCCTATCACCAGATTTGCTAATTTGTGAAATTTTTTTCCCAAGTGATCATTAAAACTGATATTTCCTCAAATTTAGGATATTTTTCTTCCCCATAGACATTGACTTCTCTGAATCTAGTAGGGGAAGAAAGCAGCATTCAAATTTGTTTTGTTTCTTCGTTATTTTTTCTTTTCCGTAGGACTAATATTTCAAGCCAAACTCCGTCTGCCAAAAGAAGTTTGGGATTTCTTCCTCAGCCAGCTCCTCTTTCTGTTAAAAAACTGAGGTGTAACCAGGATTACACTGGCTGGAACAAGCCAAGAGTGCCCCTTTCCTCTTACCAACAGCAGCAACTGCAAGGGTAGGTAAATTATTTTATTTTGCTTTCTTTTTGTAAGGTGATTCAACTGAAGTATGTTTTACTTGGTATGTGTGCATGCTAAATCTCTTCAGTCATGTCCGACTCCTTGTGTCCCCGTGGACTGTAGCCCACCAGGATCCTTTGTCCGTGGGGATTCTCCAGGCAAGAATACTGGAGTGGGTTGCCATGCCCTCCTCCAGGGGATCTTCCCAACCCAGAAATCAAACCCACATCTCTTACATCTCCTGTATTGGCAGACCAGTTCTTTACCACTAGCACCACCTAGGAAGTCCTTTTACTTGGTATACAAGATGATTAAAAGAGTCATTAATTATAGTTCTCAAATATTTTTCACTTATTAAAGATTTATCATGTCCATAAAGTTCAGTTCATTATCTGGTCTCTAATTTTTGGACCTTGAAAACAAAATCACGTGTATGTGTTTCTGTGTAAATGTACATATATATAAAAAACATCATAAAGCAGAAAATGTGTACTCTTAAATCTCATATACTTCATCCATCTCTGTAGATACTTCAGTATTAATCTTTCCCATCCCCTTCATGCTTATATTTTTATTAACCATACAAAAATGAGATCATGGTATAATAGCTATAATAATAATATCAATCATAGCTGAAGTGTTTGTTATGTGCCAGAAACTGTGTTTCAATGAATTTTTTCTTTTCTCACAGTAGCTCTCTGAGCTAGATGTATTAAAAAATCTGTTTTTGTAGATTAAGGAATTAAGGCTTGGGCTTCCCTGGTAACTCAGCTGGCAAAGAATCCACCTGCAATGCAGGAGACCCCGGATCAATTACTGGGTCGGGGAAATTCCCTGGAGAAGGGATAGGTGACCCATTCCAGTATTCTTGGTCTTCCCTGGTGACTCAGATGGTAAAGAATCTGCCTACAGGCCGGGAGATCTGGGTTCAAGACCTGAGTTAGATCCCTCAGTTGGGAAGATCCCCTGGAGGAGGGCATGACAACTCTCTCCAGTATTCTTACCTGGAGAATCCCATGGACAGAGGAGCCTGGCGGGCTACTGTCCATGAGGTTGCAAAGAGTCAGATGTGACCGAGCACCTATACACAGCATAGTACAACTAAGGCTTAGAGGAATTAATTAACTTACTTGAGGTATTTAATACACTAATAGTGAATCTAGGCAGTTGGAGCACTCTTGCATTTTTTTCCTTCCAGCTTTATTACAGTATAATTGAAATACAGCACTGTATAAGTTTAAATTGTACAGCATAATAATGTGACTCATATACATCATGAAATGATTACCATAGTAAGTTTAGTGACTATCAGTCATCTTATATAAATATAAAAGAAAAAAAATTTTTAATTGAAGTATAGTTGATTTACAGTGTTGTGTTAATTTCTGCTATACAGTATAATGATTCAGTTATACATATTTAAAATTTTCTTTTCCATATGGTTTATCATAGGATATTGAATAGCTCCCTGTGCTATACAGTAGGACCTTGCTGTTTATCCTTTCTGTATATAATATCTTAGATCTGCTGACCCCAACCTCCAACTCTATCCCTCCCCCTTGGCAACCATCAGACGTTGTTTGTGACCTTGACTCTGTTTCATAGGTAGGTTCATTTGTGGCATATTTTCGATTCCACATATGAGTGATATTATATGGCATTTGTCTCTCCCTTTCTGATTTACTTTACTTAGTGTGATAATCTCTAGTTGTATCTGTGTTGCTGCCTATGGCATTATTTAATTCTTTTTTATGGCCAAGTAATATTCATATATACACACACACAGAGGACGTCGTCTTTATCCATTCATCTGTCAGTGGACATTGGGTTTGTTTCCATGTCTTGGCTATTGTGAATAGTGCTGCTGTGAACATAGGGCTGCATGTATCTTTTTTAATTATAGTTTTGTCTATACATATGCCCAGGAGTGGGATTGCTGGATCATATGATAATTCTACTACCACCACCATCCATTAAGGAAAGTGCACTTTGTTAAACTGACAGAAGAGGATGTGCTTGAATTTGTCACCAGATCCACAAAATGAATACAAATGTTAAAAAACAGGCTACCTGTGTACAGACTAGAAGTGAAAAACAGAAAACATGAATCAAAATATTTAGTCCAATAAAAATTCTACCACAAAAACCAATATGAACTGCAAGAAAATTGTTATATAGCACTTAAAACCGAATTAAATATCCTCAAATAAGCATTTTAAAATATGAAAAAAAGCAACATAAATCAATAATTCATACCCAGAATCAGAAAGGACAAGTAGGAAGAAATGACAGTTGCTCGAACACGAGAGAGAGAGGAAGAAAGGCAACATCATATCAAAAATTAAGTCTAAATGAAAGTTCCCCAAGGGAAAATAAGTTCAAATGAAAGTTTAATAAGAGACTTTGAAGGAAAAAACAAGGAGGAAAATGAGATAAGTATAAGCGATCAGAGAGGAAGTGATTGAATTGGAAAACAGGCAAGGAAAGTCCCATGGTATATAATGAGAATCTCTGAAGAAAAAAAATCCTAACAGTGAAACAGAACTAGTATTTAGAACCATAACCCAAGAAAACTTTGAAATAAAATTTTGAGAAATAAAAATTACTGAATCTATACATTCAAAGAGCCCTCCAAGTACCTGGAAAATTGAATGAACAAGACATATGTTAGTACAAGTATTAGACTTTAAAGATGAGGAAAAATACTCAGTGCCTTGAGTCAAAAGATAAAATAATTTGTGAGGGAAAGAGGAGTAGATTTCTCAGTCATCATTCAAAGCGGATGAAAAAAGAACATCATTTTCAAGAAACTTGATGAAAGAAAGGATAAACAGATATGCTAATCTAAGCTTTCAGGTATGTGGGCTAGGGGAAAAAAAGTTTTAAAGTGGAAGAACTTAAAAAAAAAAAGTGGAAGAACTTGGAATAATTACACATAAGCTCTTCCTGAGGTCTCTATAGGATATGAGCTTCATCCAGCCAAGAGGTAATGAAGGAGATACTGGCAAAAGATAGATGGTGAATATTTCATATATTCAGTTATAGAGATAAGACTAAAACAGTGGTGGAAACACCAGTATATAAGGATGACATATAGATATTATGTCTTCTGACAAAGGAGTATGATTGTAACTAAAAATGGAAGGAGAGAGAAAGAAAAGTAGAATAAATAAATTGACTGAAATCAGTAGTAAATGCAAGTCAAAAAATACTCTTTAAAATGGACAGATTAGATAGTAAAAAAAAAAAAAAATTACGAGCACTATAAAAAGTACAATAACCAAAAAAAAAAAAGTACAATAACCACTTTAAAAAAAAAACTTTTTTAAAATCAAGAGATATTTCTAAAACACCAGATGAATAAATAAAATACAGCAATGTGACACAGTTGAGTTCAAATATATTTGTCACATCAAGAAATGTAAATGGGCTGACACATCTAATAGAAAAATATTTTCAAATTAGCTCAGAAAGTAAAACCAACTCTATGCTGTATACTAGAGATATACCTAGAACAGTGATTTTTAAAGTTGTAAAATAAAGGGAGGGAAAGCAATTTGGCCGTCTAATGGAAACAGTTAAGAAAGCAGAGGTTGCAGTCCTAATAGCTGATAAAATAGAATATTTAAGGACATAAAAGATCTAAACAACATAATCAGATAGATCTGTGGAAAATAGTAAATGCCATACTCCGATCATAGAGTATAGACCTTTTCAAGCACATACGGAGCATTCACAGAAAGTAATCATGTTAGGGCACAAAGGAAAAATCAGGAGACACCCCATAAAGTAGAAATGGGACAACCACCATCTTTTGATCACAGTGAAATGAAACTGGATAATAAACATGAAACTGAATATTAAAAATGTAACTTCCAACTAGAAATCCTAAAAACCCTATAAGTGACCCTTGGGTCAAACACAAATAACAGATGTTCTGAAGATTAATGATAATGAAAACCCTGTTTTGTTTTTTTTTAAAGTCAGTAAACAGTTTTACTGAAACATTTCATAACACAGAAAATCTGTCTGAAGTATAAAGTTACTGTCTTACACAAGGAGGACAGACCCATTTTCAAAGACTAATATGAATACAATAAGTATGGAGTTTACATACTAATTTATACACAGAAACTCTGCCCCACAGCCATAAAAATTTAATATTTAACAGTGCAACATATAATTTAATCATTGGATTTATTTGGCAGGTTTTTCCTTGCTAAACACAAATAACTACCTGGCTTTCATGTACATATATAATATATACTTTATGTATATAGATATTCAACAATCTGTACAGTTTCTAAACATAAAACTCCTAAAAGGCACAATTGTCTATACAACATGTACAAAAATGGCTGGAGCTGACACAAAACAACAATTATTGGTCAAAAGTTCATGATTGCACAAAGATTAGTCATGAGTTTATGTCAGAAAAATATGCTTTAAGGAAAGGAGGGTTTTCAGAGAAACCTGTAAGTGTTTATATATATAAAAAAAAAAACAACAAAAAAAAACCCAACAACTAAAAACCCCCAAACCAAACCAACCCCCCTGCATAAACAGCCCCTAGGTGGCGATCACGAGCCTGTCCTCATCCTCGTCGCTGCTCACGTCGCTGAACTGGGTGACCGGCCTCCGGGTCCAGGGGGAGCCGCGGCCGGCCCGGCGGGGGCGGGAGCGCCGAGGCTGGTTTGCAGGGCGCGCCAGGGGCGTCGTGCTGGGGCTTCGCTGGGGCCCTTTTCCCCGCATCCCTAGGACTGCAACTGTCCCGCCTGGCCTCGTCTCTGGCCGGAGCAGACAGATCTAGACCCTTCTGTGCACTTTCCCGCTGGACTCCGGGTGAGCCCTGCGGGGATGGGGTCCCGCCGCCAGGATGCGCCCCAGCAGAATGCTGCGGGAGCGGCGCCCCTCGAGGAGACCTGTTTAGGGGAGCGGGCATCTTGGGGACGCCCTGGGCATCCACAGGGACCTGACTCACGGAGGGGATGAGCGTGGGCAGGGCGATGTTCAGGATCTGGAGGCCCGGGATGGGCGTGGGGGGCGCGGGGCTGCTCTGGGAGACGGGGTTGGCGGCCACCACCGGCAGCCCCACAGCGTTGAGGGCCAGGCCTGGCGGGCGCACCTGCGGGCCGAGGTTGGCGCTGGCCAGGCCCACGATGTTGACGGTCTCCATGCTCAAGGCTGGCAGGGGCTGCAGCGTCGGCACGCGGGTCTGGCCGATGGGGATACAGCGCACCACGCTGCTCAGCTCGGCCACGCCCGCGGGGCTGGCAGCGCCTGGCATATCCGCGCTCAAGTCCCCGGGGGTGCCCAGGGGTCTGTGGATGACGTTGACAGCCGGGATGGTGAGCTGCACTGGCCCGGCCTGGATGGGGACGAAGGTGGAGTAGGTGAGGCCGGCCGGGACCACCTGGATCCCCCCGACGGGAACCATGTTATAGGGTGTCCTCGACTGCTGCTGGGAATGCAGAGGCAGGTGGCTGAACAGGTGTGTCTGCGGAGAAGGCAGGCCTGCGGGCGGAGGCAGGGCGGCTTGCGGCTTCTGCTCTTGGGCGCCGAGCCGAGGCGAGGTGGACGGAGGAGCCCCTCCAGGCTGAGGGCTGCGCTCAGACGCCGGGGGAGGAGGAAGGCTCAGGCATCGTGGGCCCTGCGTTAAAGCCACAGCCTTTCTCGCTGCAGAGCCGCTCAGCATCTCCTCGGGGTCGGGGTAGTCCACAGACATCTGGTGACACGGGGACCTGGGCGCCCCCTCTGGTGGGCGGGCTGCCACCTCCATGTCGCCCGCGGCCCAGCGCTCCCGGGGGACCCCAGGTTCCCGCCGCGGTCCGACTGCAGCGCGCTCAGCACCGTCATCTTGGTGGGCAGCGCCCTCAGCAGCACGTCCATCGGGTCCGCGGGCCCCCCGGGAAAGCCCTCGGGGGCGCCGGCGTCCTCGTCTGCGCCCGCCGGGTCCCGAGGGCCACCCCTGGCCCGCAGGTGCACCGACTCGGCCTGGCTGTCCTCGTCCTCCTCCTCGTTTTCGTTCTCGTCGTCCTCGGCGCTGTCGGATTCCTCGGGGTCGTATCCAGACCGCTCGAAACTGAACCTCTGTTTCTCGTCTGATTCTTCTGTATCTTCATCTGTTAAACCTACTGAGACGCCTAAATCCACACATTTCTTGCTATGTGTCTTGGACTTCATGTGTTTTGTCAGATTTCCTTTAGTCTTAAAGGAGAAGTTACAGTAAGTGCAGTGTAGGGGCGGCGGACATCTGTATGGGTTCGTATGTGTTTCTTTAACATACTAGGTTTCTTAAAACGGATTCCGCATTCTTCACAAATGTACTTTCCTCTTCCCCTGCCTCGGACATATAGGTACTCTTCATTTGATTTATATCCTCCATCAAATATTTTAATTCTTCTTGGTTCACTTTTGATTAAGGAATTTTCTTTATCTTGCTCACTGTTAATTTCAGAGGCATCTTTACTGCTGAATTCAACTACTGTGGACATTTGATTACCTAATGCTCTCTTGCTTAAGTTGCTTTTCCACTTGCTTGAACAGACCAGTAAGTCTGACTTGAAATGGGTGGTTATTGCTTGACAGTATAGAGATCTTCCGGTCTTCTGCTTGGAGCTCAGGAGAGAAAGAGCCACTTTGGTTGGCAGGCCGAGTGGGTTTGGATCACTGGCGCTCACGGCCCAGTTGGTGTAGGCCGAGGTTTTCTGGTCCGTCTGCGGTAGGTGCAAGGCCCTCTGTCTCATCAGGTAGCACCACGTGAAGCTGGTGGCCGTCTTCAGGCTGGAGAAGGACACAGACGGCTGTGTGTCGCCAGCCTCACATGTGGAAGGAGTCGTGGCCGCAGGCTGACTCTGTTCCTGGACGTTTGCTTTGTCGCCTGGATTTTTAATCCCTGGAGACTTCCTTTCTGGGCGATTGTCTGTGGATTCCAAAGGAGAAATGTGAGTTTTCTCTGCAGGCACAGCTGGGCTTCCAACTGTCGGTGTCAGCAATGCGGCTGACGGGATGCTTTCAGATTCCTGCAGTTCTTTCACGGGTTCTCTAGCCACAGGCTTGCAGTGTCCTGATGACAAGTTATCAGCTGGTGACACGTCAGTCAAGTGAAGAGCCTCGGTACTGACTTCAGGGTGAGGAAAAACATCCTGCTCCCACGTCACAGCTTCAAGGGGCTCCGTGGTGCAAACCTGCCTCACCAGCACAGGCTTCTTCTGTTTGCTGCCGTCAGGAGCTCTTGAACCCCCTGCTTCCAGCGGTCTCGTGTCTGTCGCACAGACAACTCCGTTTTCATCCTTGGCTCGCTTCTGGTGCTTTTCCATGGCAGTGTCTAAACTTTTTGCTGGGGAGAGCATCCGTTTACTGGAAGCTGAAGACTCTTGTTGTGGGGAAAGTCTTCCGATAGACATCTTTGGTGTTGTGGGTGAGGATTCTAATGGAGATGGGTTTTGGTCCATCTCTGAAAAGACAGGTTGGCAGATGAGCTCTCCGTCTGGGTATGAAAACCCTGTTTGTCAATATCTGTGGGTTACATTTACAGCAGTGATCAGAGAAAAATTAGTCCTAGACACCTGTATCAATACAAATGAAAGGATGAAAATATGAATTCCAAGCTCAAAATGAACAAACAGTATAAAAGAACAAAATAATCCAAAAGGAAACAAAAGCAAGGAAAGAATAAAGATAAAAGTTAGAATTGCATGTAACAAAGAGCTGAAAAATAGATTAACACATTATTAACCAGAGACGTATTAATGCCACAGATTTTTGTTTATGCAAAAATCACCTGATCAGTAACAAAGTATAAAAAAAGTTCATGAAGTAGATATATCATTAACCTTTTATCTTTTAGTCAAGATAAAAAGGGAAGAAATACATAAAATGTGATAAGGGAGAATTACTAAAATGTAGAGGAAATTTTAGAAATAATTTGAGACAATTTCATATTTCTCTTAACAAAAGAATTAGAAAACTTAAATGAAATGGACATAATTGTTTTAGAAAAGACGTCAGTAGTTTATTTAAATTGATCCCAGTAAAGGTTAAAAAAATACTTTCACCAGTTTCCATAGAAGGAAAAATAAGCCTATCAAGGTGCTCCCACTGATAGAAGAAATTAATAGAAACCGTTCCTGGGAAAGCATAGACATTAGTTTAAAAGACAAAATTTTAAAAGCAAATGGAGGGGGAAAAACAGAGTTGTAAAAATAATAGCTGGAGACATCAATACTTCACTTCAGTAATGTATAGAACATATAAACAGAAAAGTCAGTAAGGAAATACAGGAGTTGACCAGTACTGTGAACTGCTTAGACCTAACTAATACATTCAGTTGGTGCAAAAGTAATTGCAGTTTTGCATTGTTGAACTTTGTCGTTTGATATTGGAATGCATTCTTAAATGTGGTTATGTTATACATCATTTTAATGCACATTTCTTGCTTTATGTTTTGCTGTTTATTTCCTATGTATTTTAGATTAGGGAAATGATGTTAGACAAAAAGCAAATTCAAGCAGTTTTCTTACAAGTTCAAATGGGTCATAAAGCAGTGGAGACAACTCACAACATCAACAATTCATTTGGCCCAGTAACTGCTAACGAGAGTACAGTGCAGTGGTGGTTCCAGATGAGGAGTGCAGTGGTCGGCCATCGAAAGGTGACCACAACCAGTTGATCCTCTTAAAACTATATGACCATTCTACAGTCATTTGGCATTTGCAGCAAATTAGAAAGGTGGAAAAGCTTGCTAAAGGGTACCTCATGAGCTGACTGAAAACCAAATCATCATTTTGAATTGTCATCTTCTCTTATTCTACCCTACAATGAGCTGTTTCTCAATTGGATTGTGACGTGATGTAAAGTGGATTTTATACAACAACCTGCAATGACTAGCTCAATGGTTGGGCCTAGGAGAAGCTCCAGAGCACTTCCCAGAGCCAAACTTGCATCAAAAAAAAGATGATGGTCACTGTCTGGTGATCTGCTGCCAGTCTGATCCACTGTAACTTTCTGAATCCCAGCGAGACCATTACATCTGAGAATTATGCTCAGCAAATCAATGAGATGTATTGAAAACTGCAGTGCCTTCGGTCGTCATTGGTCAACAGGAAGGGCCCAGTTCTTCTCCACGACAATGCCCGACCATACGTCACACAGCCAACGCTTCAAAAGTTGAACGAGTTGGGCTGCGAAGTTTTGCCTCATCTGCCATATTCACCTGACATCTAACCAACCAACTACCACTTCCTCAAGTATCTCGACAACTTCTTGCAGAGAAAACACTTCCACAATAAGCAGGAGGCAGAAATTGCTTTCCAAGAGGTCGTCAAATCCCAAAGCACGGATTTTTACATTACAGGAATAAACAGACATTTCTTACTGGCAAACATGTGTGGATTGTAATGGTTCCTATTTTGATTAATACAGGTGTTTGAGCCTAGTTATTTAAAATTCACAGTCCAAAACTGCAGTTACGTTCACACCAACCTAATAGAACACTCCACCCAACGGCAGAATATGCATTCTTCTCACATGCACATGAAGCATTTTCTAGTAGAAACCCTGTTAGGCCATATAGTAAGTGTCAATACATTTTAAAATATACAAATCATACAGAGTATCTTCTGCAGTCAAAATAGAATGAAGTTAGAAATAAGTAACAAAAAATTGGAAATACGTGAAAATTAAACAGCATACTCTTAAACAACCGGTGAGTCAAAGAATAAAATCACAAGAGAAATTAAAAATTACTTGAAGACAAATGAAGCCTAAAACAGCATACCAGAACTAATGAGATATGGCAAAAACAGTACTCCTAGGGAGATTTCTAGCAGCAAGTGCCTGCGGTAAAAAAAGTGTGTATGAGAATGTGGAGAAATTAGAACCCTTGTACATTGCTAGTGGGAATGTAAAATGGTGCAGCTGTTAATGGAAAATAGTATGACAGTTCTTCAAAGAATTAAGAGTAGACTTAACCATATGATCCAGCACATATATCTGAAATAATTAAGAGCTGTGACATGAAGAGGTGTTTGTACATCCATATTAACAACAGCATTATAAACAATAGTCAAAAGATGGAAGCAGCCTAAGTGTCTACCAGTGAATGAGTAGATCAACAAAATATGTTATTAATGTATATATACAATGGAATACTGTTCATCCTTAAATAGGAAAGAAATTCTGACACATGCTACAGTGTGAATGAACCTTGAACCTACTCATTATGCTAGGTGAAATCAGTCACCACAGGGCAAACACTATATGATTCCACTTAAATGAATTACTAGAGTAGTCAATTCGTAGGATCAGGAAGTAGAATGGTGGTTGCCAGAGAAAGGGGAATGAAGAGTTATTGTTTAATAGGTACAGAGTTTCAGTTTGGGAAGATGAAAAATTCTGGAGATGAATGGTGGTGAATGTACTTGATGCCTGGTCAGCTGTATACTTAATGGTTTTTTTGGTAAATTTTATATTTTATGTATTTTACTATGATTTTTTTTAAATGACCTCAAATCGGTAACCTAACTTTACACCTTGAGGAACTAGAAAAAGAATAGCAAATGAAGCCAAAATTTAGCTGAAGAAAGAGAATAATAAAGATTAGAGCAGAGATAAACAGAATGGAGAGTAGAAAAATAATAGAGAAAACCAAAAGTTACTTCCTTGAAAAGATCCAGAAAATTGATAGATCTTTAGATAAACAGGCAAAGATAAAAGAATGAAGACTCAAATCACTAAAATAAAAAATGAAAGTACATTGCACCAACATTACTAAGATAAAAAGGATTATAAGAGAATATCCAACAAATTTGATAACTAGGTGAAAGGGTCAAATTCCTGGAAGGAATGGAAAATTGTGAGGTTGTGGGGGAAAAAAATGTAAAAAAAGTAAGAAGTAGGTGTATGAAATTAAAACCAAAATGAGGTACCACTTTATACCCACTAATATGGCTGCAATTTAGAAAAAAAACAAAAAAAACCCTGAAAATAACAAAGGGTATCTTGGTAAGTTAAAAAAGACCACATTGCTGAATAGTGTACAGTAGTGTACTACCTTTGTGTAAGAAAGAAGGGGAAATAAGAAAAAACATGTATCTTTGCTTATGTGTGTATATATATATAGATTTAAAATACTATATAAAATATAGTTATACAATATATTCAGTATTTTAAGTATAGAAGTATATTTTATTTTAAATTATAAAAGTAATATGTTTTATATTAAATATAAGATAATTCTTTTTTGATATTTCATGTTGCTCTATCTTCAGATTCATTATTTCCTTCTTCAGTGTTTAATTTGCTAGTAATTTCATTCGATAAAATTTCATTTCAAATATTTTTTTCATCTCTTGAAATTCAGTTTTTAATATCTTCCATTTCTTTCCTTAGTGTTTTTGTTTTACTTCACATCCTTGATCACATACATCCTTGATCACATATTTCACATCCTTGAAGCATATTTATAATAGCTGTTTTAATATCCCTGTCTGCTGTTGGGTTTGTTTCGGCATTTGTGTTTAAACTCTTTGGGGTCAAATCTTAAATGCCTTTATCCTAAGGCTGATTTAATTCCTTTCTTTAAGCATAGGCCCTCTGTGGTCTCTACTAATGCTCCATGAATTCATCTATGTCTCTCTACTCTGTTGGGAACCTAAAAACTCTTAGATTCTGCATGAGCTCTGGAAAGTGTTTGGCTAATAGCTTCCCAGTAATCATCCTTTTCCTTGAAGTTCTTCTTCCATGCCATCTCGGGGTTTCACCTTATGCATGCACAAGTTAGTTTTTCAGTCTAATGCTCTAGCAGACCCCTGTGCAGATTTCTGTAGCTCCTCCTCTGTACAGTTCCTTTCTCCCAGATTCTCTGTCCCAGAAACCTTAACAGCTTCAGCATCTCAAACTCCAGTTTCTTTCAACTCAACTCAGCAAGATTTCTGGGCTCTGTCTGGGCTCAGTTCTACTCCCTGAACTCCAGTTCACCAATTGCCTCCAGGCTGAAACCGTGCATAAATGGTGGGGCTGATAGCATTTGCTTGCCTTCTCTTAAGGATTGCAGTCCTGTGCTGACTGTTGTCCAGTTTTTCTTTGTGTGATATTCCAGATCCTGATACTTTCTCACAGTCTGAAGTGGAAGTTTTTAAGGGTGTTTAAAGTTGACATCACTGATGAGCAACACAGAATTATTATGTGCCTCTGAATGTGATGCCCTTGGAAGGACACAGTAGCACTATATATCACTATGTGGACTTCAGTCTGAGCTGACCTTATCATAAGGAAATAGCAAACCCAATATGAGGAACATTCCATTAACCAGGGTGGATGGGGCGCATGGTGTGGGGAGCAGAGGGGTGTGCTGCATTCTGCACAAATGTCAGTGTCTTGAAAGTGAAAACTGAAGAATCGTTCCAGATTAAAGAAAACTGAATTTTGCATTATGTTATCCTGGACTGAATTTCGTGCTTAGGGAGAAAAAGTGCATAAAGAAACATTGGGTCAATTGTTATGAGATATATCCTAGAGCTAAATGGCTGTGATCTATGCAACTTATTCTCAAATGGGTCAGGAAACATATATAGGGAGAAGTGTTAAATGATAAAGCATATAGTAAAAAAGGGTTAACAAATTAGTGAGTCTGGGTAAAAAATATTTTTCTGTGCAACTTTTCTGAAAGTTTGAGAATGTTTACAAATAAAAGTTTTTTTCAAACTTTGGAAAAAAACAATGTACTTTGGAATAATATTTGACAGTGTCCATTAAGCATACATATGTTCTAAGTCCCCAATCCTTTTTAGCTTTCATTTGAAAACAAAATTTTCCTTGAGTTGAAACTAAAGTGTAATAATGTTATACTGTGGTGGTTCTCTAAGTGTGGTCTCCATACCAGCAGCGTCAGCGTCAACTGAGACCCTTTTAGACACGCACATTTTTGCACGTTTCCTGTCCAGACCTACAGAATCAGAAATTCTGGAGTTGGGGCCCAGCAGTATGTAGTTTAACAAGCCTTCCAGGTGATTCTGATGCATGCTATATAGTGGAGGACCCCTGCTCAAGTGAACATACTTTAGGAACTACTGTTGTCTTCAAAAGTACCATTTCTTTCATTTTCAGCTTCTCCAATTTGGGAAATACCTGCTATATGAATGCTATTTTACAATCTCTATTTTCACTCCAATCATTTGCAAATGACTTGCTCAAGCAAGGTATCCCATGGAAGAAAATTCCACTCAATGCACTTATCAGGTAATTGTTATATACTTACTGAGTAACCTCTTAATTATCGATTATAGAATAATGGTGTTTTAGATACTTAAAATTTTATGTGCCATTGTTAGCAGTCCTTAAAATATACCTTCAGTGTTTTGTAAAACCTGCTAAACTTGTCTCTTTTGTTTTATCAGACGCTTTGCACACTTGCTTGTTAAAAAAGATATCTGTAATTCAGAGACCAAAAAAGACTTGCTCAAGAAGGTTAAAAATGCCATTTCAGCTACAGCAGAGAGATTCTCTGGTTATATGCAAAATGTGAGTACTAATTGTTTTTAAATACCTTAGAGATTGGGAAAATAGAAATGATTTTAGTGTGTTACCCAATTTTAGTTTATCTTATTATTTTATTATTTATCTATTTTTGGCTGTGTTGGGTTTCTGTTGTGGCACATAGATTCTTTGTTGCTGCGCGTGGGCTTTCTCTAGTTATGGCAAACAGGGGCTACTCTATAGTTGAAGTACGCAGGCTTCCCATTGTGATGGCTTCTCTTATTGTGGAGCACGGGCTCTCTAGCACAGGCTCGATAGATGTGATGCATGGACTTAAGTTGCCCCACGGCATGTGTGATCTTAGTTCCCCAGGCCAGGGGTTGAACCAATCTCCCCTGCATTGGCAGGCAGATTCTTAACCCCGGGACCACAAAGGAAGTCCCAGTTTTATTTTAAAATGAGATTTGTGTACATGTGTTCATCACAGGTTGGAAGACTTCCAGTAAGGTTGAATATGACTCTGTGTATTTTATCATTTTAATAATATAGATGTGATTTGCCCCAATGTAGGACCTTAGACTATTTTAGTTACAAAGACTATTTTAGAAAAATCACTCTTTTTTAAAAAACAAATGAAGGAACGATTCACTTTATTAGTCATGCTAATCTAACTTATAGTTAGGAATGTAAAATCTGTAATTTGTTGTTGTTTTTCACAAAATATGTACCCTGAAGCACTAGAGTAAATCTGACCTTTTTCCACATGTTATTGACTTCCAAGTGCTTTAGTTTTATAGATCACAATGTTACTAACCTATTATTGTAGCAAGAAATGGTTTGATCTGATTAAGGATATTATGCCTTCTTAGGATGCTCATGAATTTTTAAGTCAGTGCTTAGACCAGCTGAAAGAAGATATGGAAAAATTAAATAAAACTTGGAAGACTGAACCTGTTCCTGGAGAAGAAAGTTCACCAGATATTTCAGCTACTAAAGTATACACTTGCCCTGTTATTACTAATTTGGAGTTTGAAGTTCAGCACTCCATCATCTGTAAAGCGTAAGTAATCTCTAAAAAAAAAACCTCTTTTCCCTTTTAATTCCTTATGGCAAGTAACTAAAACTCTTCTCTGAGAGTGTTAGTTGCTCAGTCATGTCCGACTCTTTGCGACCCCATGGACTGGGACTGTAGCCTGCTAGACTTCTCTGTCCAAACTCTTCTGCTGCTGCTGGTAAGTCACTTCAGTTGTGTCCAACTCTGTGCAACCCCATAGACGGCAGCCCACCAGGCTCCCCCGTCCCTGGGATTCTCCAGGCAAGAACACTGGAGTGGGTTGCCATTTACTTCTCCAGCACATGAAGTGAAAAGTGAAAGTGAAGTCACTCAGTCATGTCCGACTCTTAGCGACCTGGACTGCAGCCTACCAGGCTCCTCTATCCATGGGATTTTCCAGGCAAGAGTACTGGAGTGGGGTGCCGTTGCCTTCTCCACCAAACTTGTAATACTTATCTTCATTCCTGTGTCATGGGGAAACATGAGTATAAATATCTTTGTTCATTATCTTTATCCTCTATGAAAATGCTTGGTGGGGTGAGAACTAAAGCAAACTTAAATAGTTCGTTAAATGCTTTAGTGCTGACCGAATGGTTAATTTTGCTCTACTTTTTGTGTGTGCCCATGTCCTGAAAATACCCCCTCTTATTAGTTTTTGTTGAACCAAATTGTTTTTATTAAAAATGTGTTTTCTATAAAATACTTTATGAATTATTTTTAATTTTTGCAATGCTTTTTAATCTTGTTTATATATGGGGGTTTCCCTGGTGGCTCAGTCAGTAAAGAATCTGCCTGCAATGCAAAAGACGTGGGTTCACTCCCTCCAGATCCTCTGGAGGAGGGCATGGCAACCCACTGTAGTATTTTTGCCTAGAAAATCCCATGGACAGAGGAGCCTGGTGGGCTACAGTCCATGGGGTCGCAGAGAGTCGGACACGACTGAAGCAACTGAACACGCACGCACAGCGCCACAACCAGAGAGCCAGCACAGTGAGTACCAGCCCAGGGCGGGAGACGACCGATGTCCAGCTCTAGCAGTTAGGCAAATTCTCTCCTTCTGTTTATATTAATTATTTTTAAAATAATTTTATTTATTTATTGTTGACTGTGCTGGGTCTTCATTGCTGCACAGACTTTTTATAATTGTGGAGAGCAGGGATTACTCTCCAGGTGCGATGCATGGGCTTCTCATTGCAGTGACTTCTCTTGTTGTGGAGCATGAGCTATAGAGTGCGTGGACTTCAGTAGCTGGGGCATAAGAACTCAAGTCATTGTGTCTCCCTCCCAGGCTCTAGAGCACAGGCTCAATAGTTGGGGCACACTGGCTTAGGGGCATGTGGGGTTTTGGAAAATAAAAAAATTTTAAATTCAGCATTTATCTTTCATGCCTGCATACATATTTGCTCAGTCACTTTAACCATGTCCGACTCTCTGTGACCCTGTGGACTGTAGCCACCAGGCTACTCTGTCCATGGGATTCTCCAGGCAAGAATACTGGAGTGAGTTGCCATGCCCTCCTCCAGGGGATCTTCCCAACCCAGGGATCGAACGCAAGTCTCTCATGTCTCCTGCGTTGACAAGTAGGTTCTTTACCACTAGCGTCACACTTTAAGCTCCTTCTCATGCCTAGTCATGAGAAATTCTTTGGGGGAACACTGTTTCTGAAGTATATTTTTATTTAGTATTGCATAGTTAGGCTTCTGAATTCTTACATTTGTCTTCTTTTATTCTTGCAGATGTGGCGAGATTATTCCCAAAAGAGAACAGTTTAATGACCTCTCCATTGATCTTCCTCGAAGGAAAAAGCCACTCCCTCCTCGTTCAATTCAAGATTCCCTTGATCTTTTCTTTAGAGTAAATACAGTCTTTTGGTATTTTCACATAACTGAATTTTATGTATCATAGATAATTGTATTTGAAGTTGCTTTCTTTAAGGCAGAGTTTGACAAAACACTTGCAGGGGAAACAAATGAGAAATATTTATAAATAGTATTTATTTTTAAAAGCTTAATAGATATGGTTGTTAACTGACTGTAGAAGAAAATTCATTACTCAAGTGGATTATACATCTAACTCAACAGCAAGTGTTTTAGGCAGCCTTAGAAATAAATAATACAGAGTGACGCATGCTAAAATTGGGTAATGCCAATCAAAATTGGAGGCACTAAGCTAGTATACCAAGATCTTAGGAATGAAAAAATACTCTGCTTTTCTTTAGGTTATATGTACCTTGTTAGAAACAGAAAGGGGGAGTCATGTTTGTTTTAGAGCTATAGAGCTATAGATAAATATTTGCATATATGATACACTGCTATAGATATTCTGAAATTTTCTGGGACATAATTGAACTGTTGTGTAGTAGTCCTTATAAAATTGATGGAAATCTGCCAGGATCACCTTTAGTCTATATAATAGTGGTTCTTATTCTGTTGTAGCAAATAGGCAGGGTTATCACTCTTAAGATTCAAAAACAAAAAACCTCTGTTCTTGAAATGATGAAAATTCAGCTCCACTCAAATACTCTGTTTTTCTTTTTTTAAATCATTCCTTACTGTTCCTGTTGTTATCACAGAATTTGAATCTCTTCCTGTGTATCTTTACCCCGATTTTTTAAGGATTTCTTGTTTCAGTTTTCTCTAGGTAATGGTATCTGCCCCAAACTTTGGTCCTTTTAGAGCAGTTGTTCTTAGTGGGCTGTCACCAGAAGATTGAGTTCCATTATAAGAAAGGGGTAGAGTTACACCTAACAGACCAGGAACTCCGCCTAACCTGAAGGTGATCTTATCTCTGCTATGGCCAAATGTTAAAATCTGGATATACTCTTAGGAGTGGTTCTTGTGTATCCATGGGGAAAAGGTATCCATGGGGAGTCTGCTACTGTGGTTACTATCATAAATTGAGCTGTTACCGTGGTTAAAAAAAAGGAAATTAGAAATTGTGAAACAGGGCATGATGTTACACTATATGTTGAGGATTAGGTCTTAATTTAGTAAGGCTTGTGATTCTGGACACAAAATTTAAACTGGTTGGAGTTGGGGCAGTGCTAATTCATCTTCATACTTCTTTATTTTTCCCTCTTGTCTTTTTAACAGGCAGAAGAACTTGAGTATTCCTGTGAGAAATGTGGTGGGAAGTGTGCTCTTGTCAGGCACAAATTTAACAGGCTACCCAGGTAAGATTAATTGTCTCTTCACTTTTTCTTCTTTAAAGTACTGAAAAATATTAGTGAATAAGTGAGGCTTATCAGATGGATTGGTAAAGAAGGTTAGCAAAGCTAAGATATGAAGAGGGTAAAGAATGGAAAGCTAGAATTCCCTTGTATGAGAAAGGAAGAGAATTTGGAATGTTGAAAAAGAGAGGGAACCTGAAAGCCCCAAGAAGTTGGCAACAAGAGGATGAGGCTGATGAGATTTTGGAATGATGATAGAAACTAGATAGTAAAGTAAAATTTTAATTCAATAATGTGTAACACTCAGTTAAAATCTGTCATGCTCTAATTTCCCTCTCTTATCCCAAACCTTCAATAAAAATATGCTACAGACACATACACATGTGCATGTGAAAATAAAATAGGAAGAATAATTTTTTTGCAATTTGTGCTATATTTTTTTTCAGAGGGTAAGTTGCTAAGTTTCCTGCAGTCATAAAAATTCTGAATTAGGAAGGAAATTAACTTATACTGTATTATCTGTATAAACAAATATAAAGCCAAACTAGTTAGAAAAAATATGATATGATTGTAGAACAGCTTTCAGTTCTTTCCAAGAATAGATCTCAACCACAAACAAGATTATTATTAACAGTAAGTATTTATGTGGCACTTTGCCTGCAGAGTACTTTGCTTTATTTTAGAAGCTTCAGTTTTCTATGAGTGAATGTGGAGTTTCTGGAACCAGCCCCCTAGGGACTAGTTCTTTTACATTCTGTATCTGGACCTTTCTAGAAAATGAATTTCTTTGAAAGAAATGGCTTTCTAAATCATAGCAGTATTGTGTTGACCATAGTCTGTCTTTTTCCTTAAGAGACGTATTCTTTCCTATTTGTGAGTGTTTTAAGACAAGAGAACGTTAGTCACTCAGTCATGTCTGACTCTCTGCAACCCCATAGACTGTAGCCTGCCAGGCTCCTCTGTCCATGGAATTCTCCAGGCAAGAATGCTGGAGTGGGTAGCCATGCCCTTCTCCAGGGAATCTTCCTAACCCAGGGATTGAATCTGGGTCTCCCACATTGCAGGCAACTCTTTACTGTCTGAGTCACCAGGGAAGCCCAAGCTGTCAGGGAAGGCGAGAGAGTCGGGGGAATGAATCTTAAGGAAAAGGACTGATTGTTACCAGCTGTCACTAACTAAGGAAATCAGTCAAGCCTTTGTGTCATAAATCCTAATTACTGGACTTGCTCTATTTTTGTTCATGTCAGTATTAAACCAGTCTGTTTTATTCTTGAAGGCCCTGGTATCTTTGTCAAATCTGTTCATTTGTAGTCCACCTCACCTTTACAGATGAGTGATAATTTGACTGTTTCATATTACCTTATATTTTAGTGGGATCATTTGAAAGTTTAGTCAAAATATTTGACATTTGACATTCATCTTAGTCTCTTCACATCAGTTGGATTATTGTACTCTCCCAAGTTGTGATTTTGAAGGCTATGAATTCTAGCATACTTTTAAAAGAGAAATACAGTCAGTAACTTCAGTTTATGGATTTTTGACTTTATGGTTTCTTTGGTGAAGGTATATACAGTAAGAAAGGAAACAGTTTTCCAAAAACGGTATTCCCATAGGTGTTCTGAAATTCAGTTTTGAAAGTGTTCTTGTGGGCTGTGAAATATGTTTAGTCTATCAGACAGAGATTATATTCTTTATTAGAGGTAAAAAGGTTACTACAGTAGTAATTTAAAAAAACCACAGTGCTAAAAGCCTTTTCAGATCCACAAACCAGATTGGGCGTGTACATTTTATAGAACTTTTTTTGAATGTGGAGAAAACTTTCTCTCTTTTCTCTAGAGAAAAGAATAGTTCTCATCAAAAGTCATCTTAAAAAAAGTTTCACTATCAAATATAAGGGCTGTTTAACACTTAAATTACCATCTATGGTTATATAGTAGTAATGTTAGTCACTCAATTGTGTCTGACTCTTTGCGATCCCACGGACTGTAGCCTGCCAGGCTCCTATGTCCATGGGATTCTCCAGGCAAGAATACTGAAGTGTACAAAGGAAACTATAAGCAAGGTGAAAAGACAGCCCTCAGATTGGGAGAAAATAATAGCAAATGAAGCAACAGACAAAGGATTAATCTCAAAAATATACAAGTAGCTCTTGCAGCTCAATTCCAGAAAAATAAATGACCCAATCAAAAAATGGGCCAAAGAACTAAACAGACATTTCTCTAAAGAAGACATAGAGATGGCTAACAAACACATGAAAAGATGCTCAACATCACTCATTATCAGAGAAATGCAAATCAAAACCACAACGAGGTACCATTACACACCAGTCAGGATGGCTGCTATCCAAAAGTCTACAAGCAATAAATGCTGGAGAGGGTGTGGGGAAAAGGGAACCCTCTTACACTGTTGGTGGGAATGCAAACTAGTACAGCCGCTATGGAAAACAGTGTGGAGATTTCTTAAAAAACTGGAAATAGAACTGCCATATGACCCAGCAATCCCACTCCTGGGCATACACACTGAGGAAACCAGATCTGAAAGGGACACGTGCACCCCAATGTTCATCGCAGCACTGTTTATAATAGCCAGGACATGGAAGCAACCTAGATGCCCATCAGCAGACGAATGGATAAGGAAGCTGTGGTACATATACACCATGGAATATTACTCAGCCATTAAAAAGAATCATTTGAATCAGTTCTAATGAGATGGATGAAACTGGAGCCCATTATACAGAGTGAAGTAAGCCAGAAAGATAAAGAACATTACAGCATACTAACACATATATATGGAATTTGGAAAGATGGTAAGGATAACCCTATATGCAAAACAGAAAAAGAGACACAGATGTACAGAACAGACTTTTGGACTCTGTGGGAGAAGGCGAGGGTGGGATGTTTCGAGAGAACAGCATCGAAACATGTATATTACCTAGGGTGACACAGACCACCAGCCCAGGTTGGCTGCATGAGACAAGTGCTTGGGCCTGGTGCACCGGGAAGACCCAGAGGGATCGGGTGGAGAGGGAGGTCGGAGGGGGGATCGGGATGGGGAATACATGTAAATCCATGGCTGATTCATGTCAATGTATGACAAAAACCACTACAATATTGTAAAGTAATTAGCCTCCAACTAATAAAAAAATAAATGGGGAAAAAAAAAAAACAATACTGAAGTGGACTGCCATTCCCTTCTCCAGGGGATCTTTTTGACCCAGAGATCAAACCTGGGTCACCTATGTTGCAGGCGGATTCTTTACTGTTTGAGCTACAGGGAAGACCCTTATGGTTATATAACATCCATTTTTTGATAAACTATATAACACTGAAGTAAATAATTTAAGGATTTGACAGTATCAATACAGTATTTTAAAATTCCGTTTTCTTGTCCGATATGTTTTGGTTTAAAAGATGCTTGCTCCTTGGAAGAAAAGTCATGACCAACCTAGACAGCATATTAAAAAGCAGAGACATTACTTTGCCAACAAAGGTCCGTCTAGTCAAAGCTATGGTTTTTCCAGTAGTCATGTATGGATGTGAGAGTTGGACTATAAAGAAAGCTCAGCACTAAAGAATTGATGCTTTTGAACTGTGATGTTGGAGAACACTCTTGAGAGTCCCTTGAACTCCAAGCAGATCCAACCAGTCCATCCTAAAGGAAATCAGTCCTGAATATTCATTGGAAGGACTGGTGCTGAAGCTGAAACTCCAATACTTTGGCCACCTGATGCGTAGAACTGACTCATTTGAAAAGACCCTGATGCTGGGAAAGATTGAAGGCAGGAGAAGGGGACAACAGAGGATGAGATGGTTGGATGGCATCACCGACTCAATGGATATGAGTTTGAGTAAACTCCAGGAGTTGGTGATGGACAGGGAGGCCTGGCATGCTGCAGTCCATGGTGTCGCAAAGAGTCGGACACAACTGAGGGACTGAACTGAACTGATGTTTTGATTTTTTTCTGGTGACATTATTTTACCCAAACCTCCCAATTAATAATATATACCCAGTGCCTATGTTTTATTTTTATTTGTGTTCTTAGTATCTAGCACAATGCCTAGCACATGGCAGGTATTCAGTAAATGTTGTTTGACAGATCTTTAACTTGGCCTATTGTAGTCTGAATCAAAAGCTGTCTGACATGGTTAGTTAAGTGATCTCTTGTTAGCTGTAAAAGAGCTACTACCTCTGTTATATTCAAACTAGTAATGTCATCATCTTCTGTTTTTCAGAATCCTCATTCTTCATTTGAAACGATATAGCTTCAATGTTGCTCTCTCACTTAACAACAAGATTGGGCAGCAAGTTATCATTCCAAGATACCTGACCCTCTCATCTCATTGCACTGAAAATACGAAACCACCCTTTAACCTTGGTTGGAGTGCACAGATGGCAGTGTAAGTCCTTGAGAATTTCTTTCCCTTTTGAAGTAGAAAGACTTTTTACTATCTGATCGGAAGAATGACTGAATTAGATAACACAACTCCAGGTAAAATCATACCAACAAGGAGATTTTAATTTTGCTTTATTTGAGGATTCTGTGCTAAATTACTATGTGATTTCAGTAATTGAAAAAATGCTTTAATAATAACTTTCAATGTGCATTAATTGCCTTTCATAATAAATTACCTTTTTAGGGAGTACTCCTTACTCTTTTAGATCACTGGAAGACAGTTTTTTTTGTTTTTTGTTTTCATTTATTTTTATTAGTTGGAGGCTAATTACTTTACAATATTGTAGTGGGTTTTGTCATACATTGACATGAATGGAAGACAGTTTTATACATTTGAGGAATACAAACCAAATTTGCATGGTCTTAAGAGTCCCCTGAACACTAAAAATACCAATTCCTAAAAAAAAAAAAAAATACCAATTCCTGGGTTTGTTCCCTAGAAGTTCTGTTTCAGCAAAGCTGATATAGGACTGGGGAATCAGTATTTTTATTTTGTTTATTTATTTTTTGAATCAATATTTTTAATGAATGCCTTTGCTGACTCTTTAGAGTATGCAAACTTAAGAAACAGTATATTAAATATTATGCTGGGACCTTTAAAATAGATTATGTCTTCATAAAAGTATTATTACCAGTTTGAGCAAAGAACTTCAATGGTGCCTTAAAATTTTTCCATGAGAAAAGAAGTAACTTCTTATTTTATCATCATGAATCCTGGGAAAACCTTAAGATTTCTTCAGATGTTGCTTTTACCTCTGCATACTTGCATTACTTTGAGCCATATGTTGTAGTTCCATTTTATACTTACACACTAAGTGATAAACATTTGCTAAAATGAATTGATGAAGTTTTGTAAAAATTATTTCCCTTTTGGATTAATAATTGAAATATATTCTACATCATACAGGTTTACACTGAACGCCCCACTGAGTCAGTAACATGTTCCCAGAGAGTCATTGTTTCTGGATATTCTCTTATGGCCTTTCTTTAGAATGGATGTTTTTGCTTGATGCAAACTGCCCTCTACTGGTAGAGCTAGTATTCTTTCTGGCAATATTACCATTTCATACGATTAGCCGAGGCTCTTTACGATCACAGGCCTGAAACTGGGCTCTCTGACTGTACAATTTTTAATACCTTTGAGACTTTGGACAAATTCCTTGACCTGTCTGTAGGGAAAATAACAGAGTAGTTGTGAGCTTTAAATGAGGTAATACGTATGAGTTTTTATTATAGTGCCTGACATCTAGTAAGTCCTCAATAAATGAGAGCTGTTACTATTTTATTGCTTAAAAGAACTGAGACAAAGAGAATTTCCCAAGTTGTTCTTTTCCTGTTGTATCAGTATTAGACTTCATTTCCAATGTTATTTATTTAGATCATTAGATAAGGCAAAGCCTAGAGAAAGTGTTTTGTTTTCTCTTTTGGCCTCTATTATTAGTTGAAAAGTATAATTGTTTGCTTTTCAAGAGGATATATAAAGGACTATAATACAGGATAATTCATTCTATAAGTTAAGTGTATATTTTTTTAGTAATGTAATTATATACATTATATATTTTCTAATTTTCTGATAGTTCTAGACCATTGAAAGCCTCTCAAATGGTGAATTCCTGCATCACCAGCCCTTCTACACCTTCAAAGTGAGTTATATTTCTTATGTACCCAAAATTTGTATTTTTAAGGATTTGGCTTACCCTAATTTCCAAGATTATCCCCTCCCCTTTTCATATTGTTTCTCTTTTTGCATGATAACTGCTCTGCATTACTATATTTTGGAATTTTCCTAAATCTGCTTTGAACTGTAAGTAGGGTATATTAAGTTTTAACACTGAAGCAAGTTCTGATGATCCTCTCAAAATTTTGCTTTAAAACTTCTTAGATCATCTTTTGTATGTAATATTTTCATCCTACAACTCTAGAAATTGACTGATGACAAAGAATTTTAAGGATTGAAGGTTTAAAGTAACCCTTACTGGTATAAAAAACACCATTCTTCAAATACATGCATGGAGATCTCAAAATATCTTTTCACATGTTGCTAACTAGTGTGGGACTTCTTATCTTAGACACTGAACTGGAGCCATTCTGAAAGGGGACAGGAAAACAAATACATACTAGAATGTAGCTATTCTACAAATATTTTATATATTTTTGCTTCAGACCAGAAGTTTGTCCAAGAAGGAGACAAATACTATTTTTTTTTAATATACCTCCTCTATGATTTGACTAGAACTACAGTTCCTGATTAGACATTTCTAAATGACTTGGTTGTCATTTGACTTTAAAACTAGTTTTTCTAAAGATTTGATGTCCCAAAGTACTTTTAGAAAAGAGACACTTTTGTTGTTTAAGGGCTTTTGGGGGGCTTATATAACCATAAAATGACATTTGGGAACTGCTATTTTCTTTTCCTCCTGTTAATTATTTTTCAGTGCAATTAGAACCAGATGACTAACTGACTAGAAATGTGACATGGTACCGATATGAATACTCTTGCCCGTTCTCAAGATACAAATGAGCAATACCACTTGGCTGCTTAGAAAGTGAGCAAGTGATGCCTTTACAGGATGAATATTTTTCCTTACTACAGGCAAGCTGCCTTCTGTGAATATAGTAACTATTAATGGAATGCACTCTTTATGTACCAAATCACTATAGTTTCAAGAAAGAGATGGTTTCATTGGGCATCATTATACTTGGCATGGTCAATCTGTTCTCGAGGGTCTTACTGGTATGAGAATTTGAGAGTTGGTCAATAAAGATGATTAGGCCCTAGAAGACCTGTCATGCCGATCAAACTTAAAAGAGGCTGAATTATAAACCAAAATACCATTGGTTCTTCTGTAATATTCTTTGTCACATTTGACCCTGGTATATTAGTAGCCAGGTGTCACCCTCCTTCAGCAAAGAATCTACATAGATAAATAAATAAACGGTATGTTCAGTTTTGCTTGGTGAGCATGGAATCAGAAATGAAGAATTAAGATGGCTAATTGGCTTTTTCGAAGTTATATTAAAAACTCTTTTTAAATACATATTGGGAGGCTATTCAAGTGTTGAGGCTGAAGTGCAGTGATACCCTGACTGCTCTCAGCCAAAGACCATGGTTGGGCTTATCGCTGACCACTTGCCTCTTTTCTTTGATCTACATTGCTACGCATCCTCCTGGTTTCCACTGTGGCCTCTTGTTTCTTGATGCCATCATTCTATATGTTTATTTATAGTTTTCACATTTAGATTATTGCATTTTCTAACTTCCATTTGACATTTTTTTTTAGTATAGCATATGAATTTATGTTAACCTTCATCAAAGAAAGTTTGTGCTTTTTTACCTTTACCACTTTTTCCTTTAGTTTATTTTTGGCTCACTTAGAAGACAACACAGTAACACCTTACTTATCTAGTATCATTGAAAAATATTATTTCATATTCCAAATAAATGAATTTTTATATGATTGAAGCTTGCCTTTTAAAACATTGCCTTTTTAATTTTAATCTTTAAAATGTTTTAACCATTTTAGATGGTTATATCTCTGTAACCTTGCAGAATTCCTTATATTATTAAATGAAATACACTGAAGATAATTTAAATATATTGTAATGACTTAGAATCAGCATTGTAAGTATCCATTATTACACTGTGTTTTAATATAGTAATGCCCTCAGAGGCTCTTAAGTCTTATGAGACAGTTTGCCTTTACATTAAATTACTTTATAGTTCTTTATTGTCCTTTTGGTGGTTATTCTCTCTCATTTCTTAGCTCTCATTTCTTGATGAACTTGCTACATTATTCTGTTCACCATTTCCTGGGGAAGAACGGTCCCTGTTTAAAGAGTAAAGTTCATCATTAGCTTTGAAACTACTGCCTTCCTCAGAAGCTTTTTTTTTTTTTTTTACCTTTTGAGTCTCTCTGTTCTAGAAGGTAGAGGTTGCCAGAAGTTGGACGTGCATATAAATGGATAAGTGGAATGTTACTGTTAATTTCAAAGTACATGGATCATAATTTAAAAGAGCAAAAACTAGTCCTCATACACTCTGTTGTCAAAAACATATATTCATTGCTATGTCTGCATGCATTCTAGTAGAGAGTACTTGCTTTATAAAGACAGTGACAAACTTCTTTGGAGTTGATCATTAAAAGAAAAAAGGCACGAAGTGATTGGTTTACTGATAATATGAAATAGCATAAGAGTTGTCTGATTTTCAAAGCATGGCTCTTTTGGAGTAGGGCAAAGGTAATGCTTAAATATACCTCTTGATATTTTTTTTTCTCTGTTAAATCATTCTCAATAATGGAAAAACTTTTCGTTTTATTTTGATATTTATACTTCAAAGAAATAACAAGGACAGATATTTACTTATCACTTACATACAGTTGTCTGTTTGTTTGTTTCTCTTAAATTATAGGAATTTCACCTTCAAATCCAAGACCTCCTTAGCTTTATGCCTTGATTCAGACAGTGAAGATGAGCTTAAACGCTCTGTGGCCCTTAGCCAGAGACTTTGTGAAATGTCAGGCAGTGAACAGCAGCAGGAGGACCTGGAAAAAGTAAGTGATTTCTTATCAAAGTATCTGGCTGTATAAACAAATGCCTTTCGTAAGCAACATGGGCAAACTTAATAAATACATATAATAGATCATAAATTTAATGCACCTGTTCAAACACTGAGTGTGCTGTTTGTAGCTATAAAACTTGTGTGTTTAAACATGGATTGAGACTTTTTTTTAATTGAGGTATAATTGACATAAAACATGAGATTAGTTTCAGCTGTATAACATGATGATATATTTGTGTATATTGATTGCAAAATGATCACCACAAGAAATCTATTTTACATTATCACCATACTTATTTACCAAAAAAATTTTTTTTCTTGTGAGTGAGGACTTTTCAGATGTGCTTAGCAACTTTCAAATATGCAATACAATATTATTAACTGTAAATTACATCCCCATGACTTATTTTATAACTGGAAATTTGTACTTTTTTGCTCCTCACCGATTTCATTGACTCCCTAGTCCTCACCTCTGGCAGCCACCGTCTGTTCTCTATATCTGTGGGCTTAGTTTCTTTGTTTTTTTAGATTATACATGTAAGTGAAATCATACAGTGTTTATCTTCCTCTCTATGTAACTTATTTCCCTCAGGGTCCTTCAGTGATGTCACAAATGGCAAAATTTCATTCTTTTTCAAAAGTTTTTTCATGGTTGAATAATGTTCCATCGTGTGTGTGCATGCACACTTAAACACACACTCATTTCACATCTTCTTTATCCATTCATCCATCAGTAGAAACTTAGGTTGCTTCCAAGATAAGATACTTTAAGAAATGAAAGTTGTTGTAAATAAATAGCTTCCTCCTATTAATATTAATCTTCAGAGCTACTTTTACATGTGCTGTGTGTGCTTAATCACTTATTCATGTCCAACTCTTTACGACCCCCTTGGACTGTAGCCTGCCTGGCTCCTCTGTCCATGGGTAATCTCCAGGCAAGAATACTGGAGTGGGTTGCCATGCCGTCCTCCAGGGGATCTTTAACCCAGGGATTGAACCCAGGTCTCCCGCATTACAGGCAGATTCTTTAACATCTGAGCCACCAGGTCCTCAAATAATTACTTGCATTATTTTGATACTAATTATTAATATGAGGAAACCATAGTAAATATTTTAACATCAACAGGCCAACTAGGTAATCTAAAAGTTTGATGGGTGTGAAGGCACAACTTACAGCATCTTCAGTCTTGACACATAATAATGATAGTTAACATTTTTGAAGATATAAGCTTTTCTAGGAGTTTGCATTATCTCATGCAACTGATTTTAAACCTCATTTCAGTAAAATAGCAATTATTTCAGTAGTTATTTTTTGTTCAGACTGTTTCCTGTCTTTAAAGCTAGAGGTAGTTTGTGGTTGCTGACCTTGAGTGAGAAATGACAAAGTGAAAAATTCTCCCAGAAATCAGAGAAATTTATACAGAAAATAACTTCTAAGTAGTTACAAAATCTTTATAGTTTTTATCTTTTTCATCTATTAAAAAAAAAGGAATGAGAGCTACCCACATTTTAAAAAGAAGGATAAGTTTAGTGACAGAATATTTACAGTGTGATCCATGTATATCTGGAAAAAATACACCAGAAACACTTAAATATCTCTTGAGTGGTAGATTTTGAATGAAATTATTTTTATGTATTTTCCAAATGTCTACAAAGAATGTACTTAACATTTATTATAATCAAGCAAGTGAACATGTATCTTTATGTAGTTAGTACATAAAGAATTAAAAGAAAATTAGGCTTCCCAGTGAGTTTATTTATTGGTTATTAGTTGGTAAATAACCCAAAGCATCAAAGAAAGGAAACTTTGGGAATTCCCTGGCAGATGAGTGGTTAGGTTTCCACGCTTCCATTGCAGAGGGCATGGAACTAAGATCCCACATGCCACATGGCGCAGCCAGAAAAAGAAAAAAGAAAGGAAACTTTAGAAATAAACATATCACTTTAAACTCTAGGATTGCTGTATTTGTAGGCATTCTATTTTCTTCTAAAAGCAGTTCTGTTCTTCAGGATTCAAAATCATCCAGAATGGAACCTGAGAAGTCTGAATTGGAACAGTCAGGATTTGACGGAATGAGTGAAGAGGAGCTTCTAGCAGCTGTTTTAGAGATAAGTAAGAGAGAAGCTTCACCATCTCTCAGTCATGAAGATGATGATAAACCAACCAGCAGCCCTGATACCGGATTTGCAGAAGATGATATTCAAGAAATGCCTGAAAATCCAGACTCTGTGGAAACTGAGAAGCCGAAGACAATCACAGAGCCTGGTAGGTTTAACAAAGATAAACATCTGTTAAATAAGACACAACTGTTTTAAAAGATTTATAATAGCAAATGACTTCTACATAATGGGAGATGAGATGGATCTGTATAATGAAGCTATAATATTTTTATGCTCTTTCTCTTTTTTTTCTAACAGAAATGAGAAGTGAATATTGTGAGTTAGTGTCAGAGGCTAGTAGTAGAGTATTCCTTGTCCCTTTAGGTGTCAGTTCAGTTCAGTTCAGTTCAGTCGCTCAGTCAAGTCCAACTCTTTGTGACCCCATGAACCGCAGCACACCAGGCCTCCCTGTCCATCACCAACTCCTGGAGTCCACCCAAACCCATGTCCATTGAGTCGACGATGCCATCCGACCATCTCATCCTCTGTTGTCCCCTTCTCCTCCTGCCCTCAATCTTTCCCAGCATCAGGGTCTTTTCAAATGAGTCAGCTCTTTGCATCAAATGGCCAAAGTATTGGAGTTGCAGCTTCAAAATCAGTCCTACCAATGGACACCCAGGACCAATCTCCTTTAGGATGGACTAGCTGGATCTCCTTGAAATCCAAGGGACTCTCAAGAGTCTTTTCCAACACCACAGTTCAAAAGCATCAATTCTTCGGCAGTCAGCTTTCTTCATAGTCCAACTCTTACATCCATACATGACCACTGGAAAAACCATAGCCTTGACTAGACGGACCTTTGTTGACAAAGTAATGTCTCTGCTTTTTAATATGCTGTCTAGGTTGGTCATAACTTTCTTTCCAGGGAGTAAGTGTTTTTCAATTTCATGGCTGCAATCACCATCTGCAGTGATTTTAGAGCCCAGAAAAATAAAGTCAGCCATTGTTTCCACTGTTTCCCCATCTATTTGCCATGAAGTGATGAGACTGGATGCCATGATCTTAGTTTTCTGAATGTTGAGCTTTAAGCCAACTTTTTCACTCTCCTCTTCCACTTTCATCAAGAGACTCTTTAGTTCTTCACTTTCTGCCCTAAGGGTGGTGTCATCTACATATCTGAGGTTATTGATATTTCTCCCTGCAATCTTGATTCCAGCTTGTGCTTCTTCCAGCCCAGCGTTTCTCATAATGTACTCTGCATAGAAGTTAAATAAGCAGGGTGACAATATACAGCCTTGACGTACTCCTTTTCCTATATGGAACCAGTCTGTTGTTCCATGTCCAGTTCTAACTGTTGCTTCCTGACCTGCATACAGGTTTCTCAAGAGGCAGGTAAGGTGGTCTAGTATTCCCATCTCTTGAAGAACTTTCCACAGTTTATTGTGATCCACACAGTCAAAGGCTTTGGCATAATCAGCAGAAATAGATGTTTTTCTGGAACTCTCTTGCTTTTTCGATGATCCAGCAGTTATAGGTGTACATCAAAAGAAAAGTTGGTATTCCTGCATTTAAAAATTGTTTGTGTCAGTTTTTGGTCACTTTTTTCTTACCACTTCTCTCAGAAATTTGTGTAATTCTTTCTTCATTTTTTCATATCTGAACTTATACCAAGTTTTAATGTATAAATCAAGTTCTCCATTCTTCTTTGGGTTTATCCCTTTAAAATGGTGGAAAGACCACTGAACTAAGAGAGCAGGTCTTGGGTGTCTAGCCTTAGCTATACCACCTACTAGTTAAAAATTGTTAGATAAATGATTTAACCCCTTGATAGTTTTCTTATCTCTATGGGGAATCTATGAGACGTACTTCAGATGGTTGGGGTAAAATGTTAAATAATACATAAGTGTTATGTTAAGTGCTATACAAATACAAATTTTTGTGGTAATTATTACTCACATTTTGTTGTTTCTCAAGCTATCACTGCAAACAACAGAACTGAACCTCCTTGCCTTGCACTATGGGTGTCTTAAGATTTTTAAGTAAAAAATTTTCACTGCTTCTCCTCTGGCCATCTCTGACTTTTTTCTGCTGGTACTAAATACTAAAGATTTAGTATCTATATCTGTATAGCTAGCTAATGTGTTTCAGTATGTCAAGTCTAGGATTTTGAAAGTGAAGGCAATACTAGTATATGATACAATTATTTTATTTATTCTTGGGGTTGTTAGGGCCTTGTCAGTTTTGAATTTTATATACAAGCAAAATAATTAGTATGCCTTCAATTTAACTGGAAACAAAAAGCTTATGATTTTTGTATATGGATGTTTCCTTTTTTTTTAACATGTTTTTTATGTCTTGATGGTAAGTTTTTATCTCTTGATGGTAAGTATCCTTATGAAGTCCCCTTCTCTTACTAAACTAACAATCACTGCCTTTGGAAGTGAATCCTAGATATTAGATCATTTCATCAGTAAGGACGTCAGTATCACTAGAAGATAAGAACTCTTTTCAAAATAACATATCCTCCATATCATTATCATACTTTAAAAATTAATAATAATTCTAAGGAATGATCAAATATGATCAAACCCTCCATAAGGTTTTTATTTTGAAAATTTCAAACCCAGAGAGAAGTTGAAAATAAAATATACACTTTTATACCCATGACCTAGATTCATTGACATTTTGTCACTTTCTTTTTCCTCTCCCTTCCACACCGCCCCCATGTGTATGTGTAGTTGTGCAACAGTTACCCCAAAATTAGTGCTTTAAAACAGCTATTTTAATATGTCATAATTCTATAGATTGACTGGTCTTAGATGGTAGTTGTTCTGCTCCCTGTATTGCTGGCTGGGCTTTGACTGGGCTGTAACATTCAAGATGGCTCACCTTGGCATCTTGTTGGTATTGGTGAGAAGGGTCAGCTGGGATGCCTAGATAGCCTCTCTGTTCTTCCGGTCCCCTTTCCCTGGCCATCTCTCTCCTCCTCTTCTCTTCATCTTTTCCATCTCTTCATATAATCTCAGGGACTCTCCCTTTCCATGTGGTCTCTTCAGCATGGTAGCCAAATGTCTTACATGGTAGCTCAGGGCTGTCCAAAACACAAAAGGGGCATCTGCCAGGTCTTCTTAATGTGTGAAGTGAAGTCTCTCAGTGATGTCTGACTCTTTGCAGCCCCATGGACTGTAGTCTACGAGGCTCCTCCGTCCATGGGATTTTCTAGGTAAGAGTACTGGATTGGGTTGCCATTTCCTTCTCCAGGGCATCTTCCTGACTCAGGGATCGAACCCCAGTCTCCCACATTGCAGGCAGATGCTTTACCCTCTAAGCCACCAGGGAAGCCCTTAATGTATAGGCTCAAAATTAGGACAGAGTCAGTTCTGTCACATTTTCTTAAAGGACTCACAGGATCTGCAAGTGTTCACTGTGAGTCAGACTACACAGAGTTATAATACCTATATGCATGGTTCATTGGATGCCATCTTTGGAGAATGAGCATGCACACTCTTCTTTTTTAATAGAACTATTTGAAATTGCAAGTATCATAACAGTTTACCCTGAAACACTTCAACCTGACTCTCCTAAGTACATGGAAATTTTCCTGTGTAACAGTTAGCATACCTCAGAATGTTAAGAGTGATTCCATATATAATTCCATATAGAGAGAGCCCACATATACGTTTTCCCATTTATCTGTAACATGTTTTTTACACTTTAAAAAAAAACTCAAACCCAAAGCTTACCCACTGCATTTGGTTGTTAGGTCCCTTTAGTCTCTAGTCAAGGCCAATTTTTCTTTGAAAAATTCCCATTATGAATTGTCCTACTATTCTTTTAACAGCTGTTTTGGATTTTTCCCCCCATACCCTGAAATTTCAGAGCATGGAGATGCGATCATTTTTCTCCTTGTTGCAAATTACCAATTCCAACTGCTTGTCTCCTTTCATCCTACAAAAATCCCTGCTCATTTGAACTATGTAACTTCAGACTTTGCCATATTATTTCTTTCTATAGCTATCTTTTACCTTCCAGTCATTCCACTCCCATCAGCATTCTTAGGGCTTTCAGCATCCTCCTAAATGACCCTGTCAGCCACCTGGTGTCTCAGTTCCTTACCTCAATTCCAAAGAACTTTTCTTCTTCCCCATCTTGACAACTGACAAAACTCAAACCAGTAGTTCTCAAAGTATGTCTCCAGGCCATCAGTATCATGTAGGAACTTGCTGGAAATGCCATTCTTGACCCCCACCCCTCACCTAATGAATAAGAAACTCTGGATGGTGGGGCTTAGCATTCTGTCTTTTGATTCCAGTTGATTCTGATGCTAAAGCTTGAGAACTACCTCCCTAGATTTTGTCATCATCAGTAACTGTATCACCTTTGAAATACTAATTTCAAATATCTTTCTCTAACCCTTTTCTCCCCCTAGCTCAAGTAATGTCATTCTTTTATTCTCTTTATTTCTTGCCAGAGAATGTTCAAATTACCACACAGTTGCACTCATTTCACATGTTAGCAAAGTAATGCTCAAAATTCTCCAAGCTAGGCTTCAACAGTACATGAACTGAGAACTTCCAGATGTTCAAACTGGTTTTAGAGAAGGCAGAGGAACCAGAGATCAAATTGCCAACATCTGTTGAATTGTAGAAAAAGCAAGAGAATTCCAGAAAAATATCTGCTTCGTTGACTACATTAAAGCCTTTGACTGTGGATCACAACAAACTGTGGAAAATTCTTCAAGAGATGGGAATACCAGACCACCTTACCTGCCTCCTGTGGAACCTGTATGCAGGTCAAGAAGCAACAGTTAGAACCAGACATGGAACAACGGACTGGTTCCAAATTGGGAAGAGTACATCAAGGCTGTATTGTATATTGTCACCCTGCTTATTTAACTTCTATGCAGAGTACATCATGCAAAATGCCAGACTGGATGAAGCACAAGCTAGAATCAAGATTGCCGGGAGAAATATCAATAACCTCAGATATGCAGGTGATAACACCCTTATGGCAGAAAGCAGAGAGGAGCTAAAGACCCTTGAAAGTGAAAAAGGAGAGTGAAAAAGTTAGCTTAAAACTCAACATTCAGAAAACTAAGATCATGGCTTCTGGTCCCATCTCTTCATGGCAAATAGATGGGGAAACAGTAGAAACAGTGACAGACTTTATTTTCTTGGGCTCCCAAATCACTGCAGATGGTGACTGCAGCCATGAAATTTTAAAAATGCTTGCTCCTTGGAAGAAAAGCTATGACAAACCTAGATAGCATGTTAAAAAGCAGAGATATTACTTTGCCAAAAAGGTCCATATAGTCAAAGGTATGGTTTTTCCACTAGTCGTGTATGGATGTGAGAGTTGGACCATAAAGAAGGCTGAACACCAAAGAATTAATGCTTTTGAACTGTGGTGTTGGAGAAAACTCTTGAGAATCCCTTGGACTGCAAGGAGATCCAACCAGTCCATCCTAAAGGAAATCAGTCCTGAATATTCACTGAAAGGACTGATGCAAAAGCTGAAACTCCAATACTTTGGCCACCTGATGTGAAGAGCTGGCTCATTTGAAAAGACCCTGATGCTGGGAAAGATTGAAGGCAGGAGGAGAGGGGGACAACAGAGAATGAGATGGTTGGATGGCATCACTGACTCAATGGACATGAGTTTGAGCAGACTCAGGGAGATGGTAAAGGGCAGGGAAGCATGGCGTGCTGCAGTCCATGAGGTCACAAAGAGGTCTAAGTCGTGTCACAAAGGACATGGATGAGTGACTGAACAACAAAAACTTATTTCAACAATTACGTGATCTCATTAAGACTTCCAGTCTGTTGTCTTCTATTTTTTGGCTCTTCCTCACCTCCCTCTTATTATCACGTGCCTCCCCAGCCTATATGCCATATTTTGATTCTCTTCTCTCTGTCCTCTGTTCCTTTGTTGCCTAATGAAATCCCATTTCCCAGCTCAACCAGCTTTTTACTCCATACCTTCACCCAAGCAGCTAAAGATTGCTGGAGAAAATTCACAAACTTGTGATGACTATACTTTCCTCAAATTCACAGCCACATTGTAACATGGGCACTAAATTCTGCTTGTCATTTCTATAGTTCCTTAGTAAATTTCTTTTCTTGGTCTCCATAATGTCTTAAATATATAGTTCTCCTTCCACATATAATCTGGGCTCACAACTTAGCTGTAGATCTTTCAAAGGAAATAGATGCAATCAGATGAAAGCTGTGCCTTCACCTTTGTTATGGAGGAAATGTCCTTGAAGGCCAGTCCCTTCATTCATTCATATCCAAGATCTCATCTACATCTTCTAAAGACTGTCTTGACATTATACTGTTTCTCTTATGCATCTTTTCTAAATCACTCTGTTGTTTTCTAAATATTACCCATTTTAAAGAACCTTATTATTACCTTGTGTTTCCCTATAGCTGTTGCCCCTTTTGTTTGCTCCCTTCCCAGAAAAATCCTTTAAAAGAGTCGTTTTACTCATTCTCTCTTTTTTCTTACCATCTCCCATCCTCTTGTCTGCGCTCTCAAAGTGGGCTTTTACCCCCACCACTCCACTCAAATGATCTTTATCAAGTTTACAGTAGCGATATTTCATAAAATCCACCACTCCCTCCTTAACATTTAAAGCTTTATAAACTTTTTTCTATAAACTACTCTTGCTTGGTTTTTTCTTCCTGCTAAACCAACCATTCATCCTAGGGTTTTTTGATTTTGATTTTGCTTTCCTCATCAGAACTGTAACTGTTGGAATATTCCCAGAACACTATCCTTAGCTGTCTTTTTTCCTAAACGTCTCTAAGGGATCTCATATGTTCCCATAACCTCACATACTGATGGTCTGTCAAATTCATATCCTTGCCTGGATCTCTCCCCTAAGCTTTAAACTTACATATTTAAATGCCTGCTTGAAATGTCCATTTGGTGGCTGATTTTTAGCCGCCACCCCCCACCCCAGTAACCTTGCACCATATCAGCAAGTGGTATCACCATCCACCGTTTTTGGTTCAAGCCAAAACTATATCTCACTTGATTTTTTTTGTTTGTTTGTTTGTTTACACCTCATATTCAGTCCGTCAATAGGTCTAGTCTACTCTACCTCCAAAATATATCCTGAATCCAGTCACTTATCAACATCTTCATACCTATAACTCTAGTCTTCCAGCTTTCACTTGGGCCACTACAGTTGATTCCTAATGTCTCTTCCTTTACTCTCACCCCACTGCAGACCTCCTTTCATGAACAAAGCTGCCAGCGTAATCTTTCTGAAGTATAAATCATACATTACCTTTCTGCCTAGAACTTACTGTGATTTCCCATTACGCTTAATCCAGGCTTCTCACTATGACGTCTTCACCTTGCCCCTCTTTTACTCTGCTGCTTTAGCCATACTGATATTTTCTCCCTGTGTCCCTCATGCTAGGCTCGTTTTCATCTCCAAGCCTTTGCACTTAAGCTCCTTCAGGGCAAGTGTCATCTTGCCTTATCACTATATCCTCAGCTTCTTCAGCAGTATGTGGCACGTAGCATGATTCTCAGTAAATATTTGGAGCTCATCTCTTGAATCAACTGAAGAGGGAAAGAAAGACTGGTTAAGTAAGATTTCACTGTTAACCAAACACGGAGGGAAGAGTGTGTGTGCAAAGGTCCGGATGTGAGGAAGGCCATGGTAAGTTAGTGAACCTTAAAAGTTCAGAATGATCTGCATGACTAGAACATAGTGTTGAGGGGGGAAAAGCAAAAATGAGACTAGAGAGTTACACAGTCTCCAGTTTTTACCTGGCCTAAAATCATGTTTAGAAGTTTGGACTTTGATTTCAAAAGCATTAGGAAGTTATTGAATAATTTTAAGCAAAAGGTATTTGATAAAGATTTGTATTTGAAAAAGATAATTTGCTGCAGTGTAGTGCATAATTTAAAGAAGAACCAAAGTACCCTGTGAGAACTGTTAGAAAGTTATTACAGTAGCCCAAAACAAAAGTTAACATTTGGTTAACATTTGGCATTGGGGGAAAAAAAAAAAAAAACAGTTGATGGATTCGAGAGAGGGATGGGAAATAGCAATTTATCTAATATGAGCGGGTAAATGAGAAATCAGAATGACTCCCAGATTTCTGTCTTCAAAAAAAAAAAACACTGGGTGGACACTTACCCCTTGGCTGAAATACAGAATGTAGGAAAGAAGCAGCAGCTTTCATTTGGGATGGGAGAAGCAGCAGATGATCTTCTTAGTTTAAGAATGTTTTTATCACATGGACCCCCTCTGATCCATTGTGCCAGTTCCTTTAAAGTGTGTTTTTTATTTCGTGGTCTTATTTGTTCCTAGATCTGAAGTGTTTTTGTATCCGTCTGATAATCTTGTTCTGAAGACAGATGTATATTGAGCTTTTTAGCATCTCAAAGTTTCTTACATCTGTTTGCTATCACATGCATTAGTTGCTAGTGTAATTCTAGGATTGTGTAAGATATATTAGTACATTGAGTGCTGAAAATTATTGGTTAAGAATTGTGCCTCTGTCACCTTTTTTTATGAGTATGTTTTGAATAAAAATAATAATGTTCATCTTATTTCCTAAAATAGCAGCCTCAACTCCCAAATCTTTTTTCCACTTGAAATGCTTAACATCAACTAACTTTGAACGTCTCAGTTCCAAATTTCCAGAAGTGGTCTAGTTGGTTAACTCTCTCAGATTTTCATTCCTGATCCAGTAAGCTAAGGCCAAAGGGACAGGCAGGATCTTATATGCTTCAGAGCCACCCCTTCCAGGCTTTGGAAATGATTGTTTCTCCAAAAATGGAGGAGTAAAAAAAATTTTTTAATTGTAATCATACTGCTTTTTGCACCTAATATATCCTGAGTTTCTTTTAATATTCAGAATTAGTTTTAATGGTAAATATTCATTCAGTTGCTGCTGCTGCTAAGTCACTTCAGTCATGTGCGACTCTGTGCAAACCCATAGACGGCAGCCCACCAGGCTCCTCTATCCCTGGGATTCTCCAGGCAAGAACACTGGAGTGGGCTGCCATTTCTTTCTCCAATGCATGCATGCATGCTGAGTCGCTGCAGTCGTGTCCGACTCTGTGCGACCCTATGGGTAGCAGCCCACCAGGCTCCTCTGTCCACAGGATTCTCTAGGCAAGAATGCTGGAGTGGGTTGCCGTTTCCTTCTCCAATTCAGTCAGTAAGTCAGTTCAATTAAAAAATGACTAGTTGCTGATTGAGTCTAAAATCAAGATGCTGTAAGCTTCAGAGTTGTCTGTATTATGGAAAAGTATCTACCATTTCAATGGTTCCAATGAAGTATTGGGGCAGGTAAAGAGTACACACTAATTTTAAGTCCATATGAAATAATCCTGTAAAGCCAAAATTCTTACTGACTGGCTAAACTTTTTTTTATGAGAACTTCCTTAACTTGTTAAGGTGAAAGTTTTTGCTCTGGTAAAATGTTAGAAGGGAAGGAGGTGCCTTGCTTTTCTCCCCACTCTTACCTGTATTAAAAATTACAATGAAATTTCAGGTAACCAGAATAAAATTACATACCTGTACTGTTTATTCTGGCTAACACTAGAATAAGGAGAAAATATATAATAGATGCTAACTGTCCAATAGTGATGAATGGGTGCTCTACTGGGCTGTCCTCCAGTCCATGTAAGTGTAAGGAGATCTGCTACTAGAACTCAGAACTAGCACTGACTGAATGGTCGGAACATCATGCTTCGTTGTTTGGACGTATGAAGCAGTGGCATTAGCACTAGGAGACTCTAATCTAGAAACTGAGAATGAACAGAAAAAAAATGAAGGCTTAATTTTTTTCTTCTCTCCCTGGTTGAATGTTTTAAACATAATATGTTGTCATATACTTGTATGGTACATGAAATGTTTATTACATATTTTATGTAGCTCTTCTGTTTAAAATATGCACAAGGCTCATTTGATTGTTAATGTAAAAACACTCATGATATACAATGTAGTAACGGAAAATCTCAATAATTGGCCTAATCATTCTATCCTAATTCTTACTTTATTTACCCTAAACAATACTTTATTCCTAGTAATTGGTCATATGACATAACCTATGAATATGGCTATTTTTTTGTCTCCATCCTTAACCACGGTGCTTCTAATGATTGGTCAAGTTTCAGAACCATTACTGTAGGCCAGTGGTTCTCAACCGAGGGCAGTTTTGTTCTCCAGGGGACATTTAACAGTGTCACTTCTGGTTGTCACAGCTGGGGAGGGTGGGGTTGCTACTGGGATCTGGTAGGTAGAGGTCAAGGATATTGCGAAATATTATACAGTACACAGGGCAGCCATCTCCCCCATCCAAACAAAAATCCCACCCAAAGTGCCAATAGTGCTGAGATAGGGAAGCCCTGATCTAGATGTAGCAAGGGGAGATTGTATGTCCCAAGCAAGTTATGTCTGGGGTTAAGATACATTACTCTTTGAATAGTACATGTCACTCTAGGGTGGAGATTTCAGTTTATAAGAGGATTTCCCAGTGATGTTCTGTTTTGCTTCCTCAGATCCTGCCAGTTTTACTGAGATAACTAAAGACTGTGATGAAAATAAAGAGAACAAAACTCCGGAAGGATCTCAAGGAGAGGTTGATTGGCTCCAGCAGTATGATATGGAGCGTGAGAGGGAGGAACAGGAGCTTCAGCAGGCATTGGCTCAGAGCCTCCAGGAGCAAGTAAGAGATACCTGCATATCTGTCTTTTCCAAGAGATAGAGCAATAGTAATAATAAAAAACATTTGTTAAGCACTTTGTGTCAGGCATTGGTCCACGTGATTTACATACAGTAAATCTTTGAGCCACCTAAACAAACTAAATTTGCTTTGGGCCTTTTCCTTAGGTTTGAAACAAATACTAATTTTTTTTTTAATCCAAGTGCAACAAAATGTCTTGTTGGTTACCTCCTGTTACCATGATTTGTTGCATGCTAAAGCAAGATGGATTATTGGAGATCATCCCTAGTCCAGCTTTATTTTGTAAGCAGTTAAAACAGCCAGTATGCAATCATGATTTTATCATTGATATTTTAAGGCAAAGAATATAGGGTCATAATTTTAACTGCATTTTATCTGGGGAGCTTTAAAAGGAGTACTGATGCCCAGATGGTTCTGCCCCTCAGAAATTCTGATATAATTGATCCCAGATGTGGTCTGGGCTACTAGATTTCTTTCTTCTTTTTTTCCCTAAACTTCCACCAATGATTCTAATGTGCAGGCAGTGTTGAGACCTGCTGCTTTAAAACTGTTTCAGAACCAGCTGTTCTGTATCCTTTTATTTATAAAAAGTACCTCCCTAGTTGCCTTGTCATCAAAAATATATATATGTCAAACTGTTTCACAAATTATTTATAGTAATCATTTGTTTCAGAAAAACTTACTTTCAGTGGAAAATAAGTTTTATTTCTTAGCAATAGCTCAGGCGTGCTCAGGCGTGCCCAACTCTGCAACCCTGTGGACAGTAGCCCCCCAGGCTCCCCTGTCCATAGCATTCCCCAGGCAAGGATACTGGAGTGGGTTGCCCTTTGCAGAAAAAGAAAAAATTCAGAGAAAAGAAGGGGGAAAAAAAGAAAAAATTTCAACAACCCTCCTTTTCACAGACAAAGACTTATTTTTCTTGTCAGCTGACCTGGTTAAAATTGTCTTATTTTTCTCAGATGTGAGGATTATGAGATGAAGGTTTCTTTAGTTTGGCACACCTTCTTATTTAGTCGCTAAGTTGTGGACACAGCTTTTTGCGACCCCTGGACTATAGCTCCCCAGGCTCCTCTGTCCATGGGATTTCCCAGGCTAAAACACTGGAATGAGTTGCCATTTCCTTCTCCAGGAGATCGTCCCAACCCAGAGGTTGAACCTATGTCTCCTGTGTTGGCAAGCAGATTCTTCACTGCTGAAGCCACCAGGGAAGCCCTGCATCATTCTATGAATTACTGAGAGAGAGTCCTTTACCATCTTGTCTCAGTGTAAACTTTATATACTTGGATAAATTTAAGTAATCATGTTTCCTCTTAGAGAACACCTCTGTGACTTTCTTGAACACAGTATTATTGTTCCCAGGACTACAATGCAGAATAGTTCATTCTAAGCTTCTTATATATTAACTCTAAAAACAAGTCTAGAATTGAGAAAAGTATAAAAACAGTTTTATATTTTTTTCATTACTCATGCATCCTTTGTAAATTATCTTTTCTCTCAAGATGAAAGGGAAAATTTGTAGTCAACATTTTCCTATTCCTTTTTATAATTAGTCATTTAGTTGAGACATTTTCAGAGGTACTTTTTTTTTTTTCTTTAAAGAAAACCTCAGGGACTTCCTTGACGGTCTAGTGGTTAAGACTCTGTGCTTCCAAGGCAGGGGGGCACAGGTTCAATCCCTGTTTGGAAAACTAAGATCCCACACGCTGTGGGGCATGGCCAAAACAAACAAACAGAAAACACTATCATAAAGAAAACCTCAGATATATTAGAAAAGCATAGAAATCTATGAATAGTATTTTGTGGAAATTTTGTTTTATCTTGTTGTCATAGATGTAGGCTCAGTGATGTGGTAGAGCCAGCTCCCTGTCAGCTTAGGAGAACCCATTATACATAGCTGTTCCCAAATCTACAGTCAGAGTTACATTGGTAGCTTAAAACTGGCCATAGTAGGAAGACAGTTTTGGAAAAAGTAAAGAACTTCTCCATCTCTCTCAAGAGGTCATATTCTAAACATTCATACGTTTATAGAAAGCATTATTAGCAAATACGTTCAGAGCAACTGGTTTTATCCTTATTAAGTAAGTTTAATCAGTACTTCTTTAAATACTTTAGTTTTGTCCTTGTTCCTTTAGGAGGCTTGGGAACAGAAAGAAGATGATGACCTCAAAAGAGCTACGGAGTTAAGTCTTCAAGGTATGGAGATTACTTTAATTACATTTTTTTGTATGATGAAATGTATCACACGCAGAGGAATATATAAAATGTTTTGTCATCTTTAATAACAATAACAAATTTGAACACCTCCCAGGTAAAGAAATAGAACCTTAGAAGTTACTTGTATATCCCTTCCCTACCCTCCCTCCCAGAGGAAAGCAAACACTCAAACATAATTTTCTCATCTCTTCAGTTTTTCATCTTTTTGTTATTTTTCTCTACTGTCCTGAAAAGTTTCTCCAACATTATCACCAACTTCAAACTTTTTTTAGTATTTTATGTCTATTTCTAATTTGCAAGAACTGATTTGTGATTGCTACTTTTCATAAAATTTTGGGGTGGGGTAGTTCATGAAAGCAATACCATCTCAACTCTGAGGATATTAAACATACTTCATTTTTTGTGTGTATTTGACGTTTTCATCTCCCTGAGTAGATTCTCTTTTCTCCATTTTGCTCTGTCTTGTGTGTTATTTTGGTCTTTATGTTTCGTGTTAGAGCCTTTCCTCAGTTATCTAGTAATCCTCAGTATCTGGTAATCCTTGGCTGTCAACTCATGATTAAGAGTAGGGGACTAAAGACTTGCTGGTGGTCCAGTGGCTGAGAATCCGCCTGCCAATACAGGGGACACAGGTTCAATCCCTGGTCCAGGGAGATCCCACTTGCTATGGAGCAACTAAGCCTGTGCGCCGCACCTACTGAGTCCACACTATAGCCTAAGAGCCGTGAACAAGAGAAGCCACTGCAATGAGAAGCCCATGCACCACAACAAAGAGTAGCCTCAGCTCACCGCAACTAGAGAAAGCCCACCCACAGCAGTGAAGACTCAGCACAGCCAAAAAATAAACAAATAACTCTTTTTTATTTAAAAAAAAAAAAAAAGTAGGGGACTAAAAAGATTATTGGAAGCTCTGAGTATATGAATAGCTAGAGCTTGTCAACTTTGAGTTTTATAGGATTTTACTATTTAGGGGATGGCATTAATATTTTAGGCCTCCCCTTGGGCTGGTAAGATTCCTAAAGAAAGTGTTCTAGTTTTATGCCTTTGCCTAAAGATAAAAAGATGTGGCTGCCAGAGTTCTGGAAGCCAAGTATAGGAATAGGGCCTTCTGGGGGTCAGGGTGGGAGTTACTCATATCTTTGAATATGTACACTGTGGTCTCCTCCCATTTTCGGTATGGTAGTCCTTTGTGCCTGGAATCCCCCCAATGCAGAGACTGTTTTACCAGCTCTCCAGAGAGCAAAGCTCCAGACTTCTGTCATTGCCCAGCAGCATAAAATAGCGGGGAGTGGCTCTAAGAGTCTGTAACTCAAACAGCTTTTCCCTAATCCTTATTTTTATCCTATTCTTAGCCTCCAATTTCAGAGGTACCTGGTATTTCCAAGTTGTATCTTTTGAAGACCTTGTGATATAAATTGGATTGATTCTCAACTTTTCCAATACTGACTTAGGTTTTGGCTTTGACTATCTTAGGTCTGCTAAGTCTTGTCACTCCTGTATATTCCAGCTTCCAGAATTTAGATGCTATAATCTCTTCCTGTTCTTCCCATTTTTAAGTGTTCATAACTTTTAAACAAGCGTTAAACAAGGCTTCATTTCTGTACAAACGCTCCTGGGATTTTTTATTTGAAGCCATTGAGTAAAGATGGATTCTTCCAGTGGAAGCACATCATTAAGGAGGGGGAAAAAAAATGGATCTTGGATTTATTTATCTATTTAGTGTATTTTAGGTAAAACTTAGTTAAATGTTGAATTTCCATTATTTTTGTTCAGTTCCAAAGTATGATTTAATATTGAAGAAAATGAAAGGATATTGATCTTTTTATGGTCTCTTTTCTATGAGATACTTTATGTTTGCTGGTGGCACCTATAATATGCACCAGATGTGTCAAATCTAACATATCTTACAGGTATTCAGTGAAACTGAATTATCTAACATATATTTTTATTATGTGTTAAAACAAATTATATTCTAGACAAATAATTTATATGTCTAACAAATTATATTCTCTTTTTCAGTTTCATTCCTTTCTTAAGAGTATTATCCCCTTTGATATACATATGTTTAAAACAAAGGGGAACATTTCTTTTACAGATAACTGGTGCCTGAATTGCTATTCCCTAGAGTAGGCTGGGTGAATTGGAACCCTAATAATAATATGTCTTTTGTTTCTTAGGATGATAAAATGTGTACTTCCAGCTGTTTTTCATCTTCCCAACTGTGTCTCTTTGTGTCTATTCTGAGAGCTTTTACAAGACTTTGTCTTTGTGTTCTTCAGAGTTTAACAGCTCTTTTCTGGATTCATTGGGCTCTGATGAGGACTCTGGAAATGAAGATGTTTTAGATATGGAGTACACAGAAGCTGAAACTGAGGAACTAAAAAGAAATGCTGAGGTGGGTGACATTATATTCCTTTTGTAAAACAACTGGTCATGTTGTCAGTACTCCTTCTCTTGCTCCTTATCTTCAAAGGACATGGTCATTGTCCATTGCAGGTTCATTTCTGCCCCTTTGGCAGCCGTCAAAAGGCCCTCGCTTTCTCTTGAGCTTTACTTCTCATTACTTACACAGAATATTCAAAACAAAATGAAAGAGAAAAACAAAAGAAAAACAGAAATACATCCTTGACAGCCTTATGTACATGTTAGGTAATAACTAGTAATAGCTCTCAAAGTTACATATATGTTAAATCACCTTCAGTTTTACCAAAACTATTTTATCTTTAAGGTTAAATACTAAAACTAGTTGATTGTTACTCAGTGAAAACTGTTGAATTAATAACATTTAACTAGAGCACTTGGAATCTTTTTTTAACCCTTTTTTGCCCTAAATAATTGCTTTTTTCCCATTTTCCAATTTTTTAAAATAATTTTAATTACCCAGATCCCACTGTTCTAACTACTGTTTATTTTATTTAATTTTTAGCTAACATTGAGCATTTAAATTTTCTTCTTTTTTCATTATAATATCAAGGAACTGTGTATGATTATAATGTTTCTATATTTAGGATTTTCTTCTTTAAGGAAATCCTCAGAAATAAATTACTGCATCAAAGTATTTGAACATTTTAATTGTTTCTGGCTTACCTATAGCTATATTTCTTCCCAATTTCTTCCCAAAATTATGTTCTTTAGTAATGCCTGAAGTGCATGAATATCACTTTTCAATTTTATTTTCTTTTCCTTAAAATATTTAAAATGTAAAAGTTCATCCATAATCCCTACATCAATATAGCAACTCTTTTCATTATTTTCATTCTGTTTTTTAGTACTTAACCATTAACATTATCTTTTCATATAGATCTATAGTTATATTGTGTGTGCTCATGTAGGTTTTAAAAACAAATTAACATTTTGCAGAACCATGGTTTCCCCCCCGCCCCTTTAAATAACTGAATAATATTGAACTGAGTTGAAATACCTGTAACCTTTAACTATTACTGGGTGTATTTTTAGTTCCAATTATTCATTATTATAGATAATACTACAGTGAATAGTTTTATACATATATACATTTTCTTCTTTTGAATTATTTTCTTAGAATAAATTCTTAGTTGGGAGTAGAATTCTTGGGTCAAAGGACATGAACAGTACCAACCATTGAGTTTTTTATTGAGTCTAACCCCCCACACATTGAAACTTCCCCATGTCAGCTCTGATAATAAATTTAGTGTTTTGCTTTTATACAAATTAAGAGTTAAAAGTCATGCCCACTTCTGTTTTCCAGACAGGAGATCTTCCTCATTCCTATCGGCTCATCAGTGTTGTCAGTCACATTGGTAGCACGTCTTCTTCAGGTAAATGGACATTAGGATTTCAGCATTTTATAAATGGACCAGTCAGCATTTACTCCTTATTGAGTTGCTCTGAGCCTAGCTTTGTGAGGTGTGAGTTGAATGCATCACGGAAAACTTTGAACCCTGGGGGCCCCTTCTCAGAGCCTTAGCCAAGAGGAAGACTGCTGAGGAGGAAAGAACGCCAGCTATGAGATTGGGCCCAAGTCCACATAAGTGACCCCAGCCCAGGGTCATCCTGGGGTGCCATGAGGCACCAGAGCAAACGTGTGTCACTTGCAGGAGGTGCTCAATAAATGAATCTTTGGAGAAAAAAGAAAAATTTGAAATCTTTTCTTTTATCACACTGTGTGTGTTAATAGGTGCAGCTGTTCTGATTTTTCTATTCACAAATGACCCAGATTTCCCTAAGCAAAATACATGTATCAAATACATGTAGCATATTCACCCCTTGCTGTTTAGTCTCTCAGTCATGTCCTACTCTTTGCAACCCTGTGAACTGTAGCCCCTCAGACTTCTCTGTCCATAGGATTCTCCAGGCAAGAATACTGGAGTGGGTTGCTATTTCCTTCTCCAGTATTCCCCTCTTAAATTTTTGTAGTTTTTAAATGGGTTTTAGAAATATTGTTGGAAGTAAGGTGAAATGGGGTTGACTGTTTCTGACATTTCCTGTACCTGAGAAAAATTCGGTATTTTTTTTTTTTAATTTAATTTTTATTTCTTTCAGGTCACTACATTAGTGATGTGTACGACATTAAGAAGCAGGCATGGTTTACATATAATGACCTAGAGGTATCTAAAATCCAAGAGGCTTCTGTGCAGAGCGATCGAGATCGGAGTGGCTACATCTTCTTTTATATGCACAAGTAAGAAGCGTTGCCCAGTCTGAAGCTGTTGGCTAAAAATCTCCTGAACTCTTTGCTTTTTCCTTTAAAGATAAATTGTACCCATCAGTTAAATTGGTTGACAATTTATTATTTTTATTAGGGCTCATATCTTGATATTTCCAAAATGTTTTTTCTCTTAACTCAGCATTAGTTAATCATCTGACAGTAAAATGTAGATATAGAGCTTAAGACCTTATTATGATGGAAGCTGTCCTGTTATTGTCTCTCATTATATCAGCTAGAAGATCTGAGTTACATGGATGGGAAATACATAGCCTTTCTATCAAAGCTAGCTGTTGCCATTCCCCCTCTAATTATTTTCAAGAATCAGCACATGGGGTTAAGATGATAATGAATGAGCTGCTTATTTAATACAATTTAGGCATCAAATGGGATAACACAGGCTTTATCAATGTCTATTTTCTGTCTGTCCTTTTATTTGCTCACTGAATTTCCTGTTTAATTTTTTTTATTTTAAGGGAGATATTTGATGAGCTGCTGGAAACAGAAAAGAACTCTCAGGCACTTAACCTGGAAGTGGGGAAGACCACTCGTCAGGTTTCATGAGGAACAAACCCCTGGGTTGGCAGTGTGCACTGCGTATTCTCTCTTACTGCCACCCACTTCTCTTTCCTCTGCCTGAGAAGAATTTGGAACTCTACTTGATGCGGGAGCAACAAACAGCTCAGGGCCAAACCAAAAGACGAAAACTGCAATTATGCGGAACGCTCCATATTAATTGTTTTGTGGAAACTGGTCTCACATCTGTAGCTGATTATCCGTTTTTTCCTCCTACAAGAGTGGCACTTCCTTTTGTCTTAGGAATACATGTTGTAAATATATATATATATATGTAGATACACACACATATTTGTGGAATGAATGGAGCCTTAAAGAATTAGAATAGGCCACCAGAGTATGCCTGCCCAAAATTAATAGCACAGCAGTTTGGAAAAGAAAAGTTGTCAAGAGTCCATTCACCTGAGAAATGTATGAAGATATACATATCATTTGGCATTTAGCTTTTACGTTCCTTGAGTAATTTCACTCAAGTCTGTAATCTTTCATGTGTGTTTCTTTTTAGTAAAATTCACTGGAAAGCCAGCTCTCCATGTTACACTAATGACAGTTTGTCCTCCTGGCAAAGGAGGGGCATTTCTGCCGTCTGACTTGAGGAGCTTTTATTAAAAAAAAAATATTTCATGGATTTGTAATGCTTTTGCTGTTTACATGCAGTCCCAAGAAATGGATTTTTGGTGCTTTGGAATGTGCTGTGTTGCCACATTTGATATTCATTGTACACTTTGTGTTTTCTTTCAAAAGAATCCTTCACACAGTATGTTCATTGTATATCATTTATATTATTGTGCTGAAGATAGAATCTTTTGTTTTTCTTCTGTGTCATTATTCCATGGAGCAAGCATTACCCTAACAGACTGAAGCAAAAACTTTAAGAGGTAGGAAAGTGATGTCCCAATTGGGACTCCCCAACAAGAATACCTAAGGAATATGAAAAATACTAGCATCTCTGTCTCCCAGACAGAGAGAGGTCAGGAGGAGTATTCTTGTGTTCAAGCTGAAACTCGACCACTAAAGCTGAAAGCCCTGCTGCAAAGGTGAAATTAAGCACGTGAGCTGTGGGAAAAGCTTAACCATTAATCATTTGCCTTGCTATTCAAACAGGGTGAGAATTAAAATGTGATAGGTTTAGGTGATTCCAAAAACTAACAAATAACAAAGGTGCATAATAAATTTATTACTTTCTAGGTGCTTTGAGTTGAGGTCAAATGGGGGTGCAACATTTAAGTGAGTTATATCACTCAGCTGACATACCTTGCTTCGTTAAGCAGCTTGTGAAACCATATAAAGAATGAGTTTGAGAGTAGAATTCTCTGTTCCTAAAATAATTTTGTGAGCCCAGGAATCATTAGGATCACCCAGAGTTAAATATAGCAAAATGAAACCTTCAACATTTTCTTTTCATTTTTAAGTCCATCATCACAGAAGATGTAACATCTTTTCTAGAAGATTGCCTTAAGAGAGCTCAAGCCCTACTCTTGAAACTTGGATATGTTCTAACATAGTAACCTGTTCTAAAATACTGAATCTTTCTATTGTAAGTGGCCCCAGCACTTTTGCTTAACTACTGATGAAAGCTTTGTCTCCTACCTTGTTTTACCTACCTGTTAATGTAGTGAATGTTCCAGAATGGTGTGGCGGTAGGATATGTAGGAACAGTATAGAGCAGGGGAAAATACTTGTTTAAAAAACTAGCTTTTAAAATTTTGTTTCCACTAGGGAGCCTTTTTTTTCCCCTTGGGAAAAAAACTATTTTCTCATATATGAGTGAAGTGGTAATCAAATTCTTTAGCTATTTATTACTTCTCTGTGTCTATACTTGAGAGCTTTGAGTGAGGTGCTTTTAAAAATGATTGGGAATGATTTGACGTGAGTGGGTGCATTTAGGGCATTTAAACAAATAGAAATGATGCCGTAAGCCCGGGTTGCCCGTGAAGTACCCTTGTTTGACTTGCTTTTTGTAGCTTGTGTGTATGGTTTTGAAGTACACTTGGCTCAAACTTAATTTGATTTGCTCTTCATGTTTCGGGCAGGACTTACTAGATCAAAATAGGAGATGCGTTATCTCACTGCTCATATACTTGCATGTTTGGGACTTGAAGTTTCCTTGATATGTCTGTTGTTTTGGCCTGGTCAGCCTTCCTTTCTCCCTTCACTCCTTCAGCTATTACTGTTTTCACTACTAAGTTAATTTCTCATTTTGGTTCAGTGAAGGGTTAATGACTACAGATGGAAAGCTCAGCCAAACCATATTGATGGGGTTTGTTTTTTGTTTTTTTGAGCTGACTGTGTTTATCTTAAAATTACCGGTAGATTATATTCTTTGTGCAGTTTGCTCAGAATCAGGAGATGGGGCACTTTACATGTTAGTGCCAGAAAGGGACAAAATAGATAAGGACAGAGTGCTTCAGTTCCAGGCAGTTTGCACAATAACTAATATTCCTATTGAAAATACCAAATACGGTTACATTACTTTAAATGACTTTGAATTGAAACTTGACAGTACTTAATTTTATACACAGTTCATCTTAATTGGAATATTTTGAAAGGGAAAATGAAACTAAAATTCAAACATTAATTCTTACCATCTAACATTATAAAGGATTGGAAAGTTGCATGTGGCCAGATGTTACTATCATTTTAGAAGTCCTAACTATAATTTAGGCCTACAGGAAGATAGATTCTGTTGTGTCGGGAATATGTATGTGTGCACAAACTGAAGTTTTGTCTCAGCAGAATAGAATAAGAAGCAAATCCATGAATTATTCTTCTATTTATATTTTGATTCCAAGAGCTACTTGTTTACTTGCCGTGATCTGTGGTCTGTTAATTTCAGACCTAACTTAATGGCTCAATAACAAATGTAAATATGTTTACATTTTAAGAAGTATACAGCGATACTTAAAAGATCAGTTCATTAACTCTAGGAGGCAAATACTAGATACTTCCTTATTTCTCTCCTTGATCAAGTGTAAAATTCTTCTAAAAGAAAAACTTGTAAGACCTCAGCAAGTGAATTCATGAATTTACTTATTCTTCCATACTGCAGTTACCATTATGTATCTATATAAATACAGCTCTACACATGTACAGCTGAATATATAGTTGTATAATGAAAACTATTTGGAAACACCTAAATTAAAGAGATTCTTGGCAGTTTCTCATATGTAGTTGAGCATGACGAGTGTATAGAGAGCATGGGGGTTGGAGACAGGGAAAGAAAAGGTACTTTGTAAACTCATTTGTGATCTACTGAAAAGAGATTATACTAAGTAAAAATTACCCTTCTTCCTCTTTCTTCTCTGTCCTCTGGAGTGACTATAGCGGATGCTCTTAGTCAATACTTTTTGCCCTGTTTAAGTGATTCTCCTGAAGTGGTCTTTTAAACCAGGGAAGCAGAGCTGGATCTCCAAGTGGATCTTGTATACACGGAGATTGTCAGAAAAGTCACCAGCAACCCAGTACTAGATGCAAGTCACATAAATAAAAAGTGTCCCCCCAAAACAGATAACATCTTTTTCTTTCTCCCCATCTTGCTTTACACCAAATAATGCTCTTTAAGTTGTGTACAAAAACTAAACAGATTTCCTCCCTCTAACATCTTTCTGATGTGTTACTTCAGAATTCTAATTTTGTCTCTATCAGTGTGTTATTAACATCTGAAAATATATATATATATATTTTATTGGAAGACAATAGTTTGTTAGGCCTTGAGAATTTTGTGCCAGGTTTCTTTTGCTGTGTCTCACCATGACCACTGACTCCTTTATGGCATGCTTTGATTACTAAACTTCAGACAGACTCTTTTGTTGTATCACATATATTTATACACAGTAAATTTTCCTTTCCCTGTGTGCTATGTATCTGAGGTTTTGAAGTTTAAAAAATGTGTCAGTATGGATATAAGCAGTTGACTTCAGTCATTTGGACTTAAAAAGTGCAGAGGTTTGAAGTAGAGAGATGTCCACTGCTGTCTGAATAGAGCAGGTGAGGATCTGGATCAGGACTGGAGTTCACTGGGTCCAATGCCAAAACGAGCGATCATCTGAACTGGTCTGTCTCAAGAACAGAGGGGTGGAAGAGTGAGACACAGTGGCTGTACACACCTCTCGTCTTTAGGTTTACCCCCACTCTCCCTTCCATCTCCAACTTCTCTGGCCTATCTCAGTGTTGTTTATTTATGCTGCAGAGAGGAGAACAGAAGTAAGCTTCTTCATCTTTCCCTAGTTGAGCCACTACCAGGTTTGCTGGCAGCTTTGGCCACACTGTTTGTGAGGTGATTTTGTGTTCAGAGTGACTTTTGATTCTGATTCTTTGTTATTTTGTATGGAGCGGCACTTTATCTGTGTTTTAGCAGAACTGTTCCTCTGTACCCTTTACGGTTTTTTCTTGTTTTTTGTTTACCTTTTAAATTATGCATAGAGTTTTTTTGTGTGTGAAATTAAAGCCTTTATTAACCTTGTGTTGTTCTACTGTTTATTTCTGAGAAGGACACATTCTTGCAGACACCTAACCAGTTGTTGAAGTTGTGAAAATCACATTCTATTGGTCTTCTGACTTAAGGTGCAACACTGTTGCACCTTAAAGGGAGTGGGACGCTCACCTAGTATGGCTGAGTCAGCACCAACCTTCGCTGGATTTCATCTGAGGAATCTGTGAAGCTCTGCAGAGGTTCTGCATAACAGTTTTTAAACTCAACACTGGCCTAAACTGTGCTCTTCCTTTGCCTTACTATTAAGAGTATCAGAGAGAAGGTAAAATAGTGTATGCACTTCATACTGGCTGTTAGGCCCCTAGCCCAGGCCCAGTGGGTATGTGGCTCTCGGTGGGTACTGGTTAGTGAGTGTTGTGGAACCTCCTAAATAGGGCCATCACCTGGACCGTTCAGCTCTTCCAAAGAACAAGTCTCTTTAACTTATCACCTGAGGAAGGCTGTAAGAAAATACGTGTGAAAAGGAAAAGCCATTACTCTGGGAAAGATGTAAAACTGAAAAATGCTTCAGCCCACCTGCCATAATTAAAGATGAGCCATGATAAAAGCCTAGGGGAGGCTCGCCATTACTAAGGTTCCATGGAGTGCTGGGTTGCTCCTCTCAGAAGGGAAAGCACTAGAGCAGAATGCTTTGAAAGTGATGCAACATCTCTGGATAAAAACAGTGCAGCCAACTTCCTGAGAGCTGAAATTAGGACCACAGTCTCCTTATAGAGGAATCATATTTCTGGAGGAACAGGTAGGTTACTAAACAAGTGGCATCACCACAGACTGCAGGTTTCCACTTTCAATTGATTCACTTCACTGATAGCAATAATAACAAAACGAAGCTCTGCAAGCAGGGTAGGGTACTACTTTAAACTACAAGTTACTTTTGCTTCTCAAAACAGTCCTTTTTCTTTCTTGAGGTTTTGTTGCTTCCATCGAGGCAGAGCCGAGAAGGCAGAAGGAGTCATCCCCAAGGCCAGGGTGAAATCATCAATGGACAGGTGCTCCTAGAAGAGGAGAGGGACCAGAGGGTCAGCTTCTTGCTTAGAGTTAGCTCTGATGAGTCACAGAGGTGTGACAGAAATCAGATGATGAGCAAAAAGAGGCAACGTGGCGAGGGACAGGGAGAGGGGAGGTGGCATTTCTTTTCAATCTGGGGCTGTTCTCTGAAGGATTGCCCTGGAAAAAGTTTCTTTGACTCCTGCAGAGCCCTGAATTGAATAGCTTCTTTATGGTTAACACCTGTAGGTGGAGTTCAAGCCCAGGTTGAACTGAACAGCTTCTTGGTAAACACCTTTAGATGGAGTTCAAACTCAGGTGGATCTGAAGCTCCGGTTTTCTAACCTGTTATCCTTTGCCTCCCACCTCTGGGCATTTTCTGCTCAAGGCTCCTGGGAGTCCTCCCCAATCCCCCAGGCAGGGTGGTGGAGCACTTTGTTTTGGAAGAAGGTCCCTGACAGCTATGGTGGTTGTGTCCACGGTCTGCAAATGCTTTAGCTGCCCTCTGTCCCACCCAAGCTGGCTCTGCAGCTTGGTTGAGACTTCTGGACTCTGACCCCCAGGCAAGATAGCAGGGACTGCCCATCCCAGTGGACTTGTATCTTTCCACTGGTCCTGTTCTTGAACCCTGCGGTCCTGCCAGCTGATTACTAGCCTCACCCATGCCCACATCCGCCTGTCTGTGGTTTAGTCATGGGTACTCAGATTGCCTTTCTTGCTACTGCCTGCAGCAAGACCCACCACCCCACTGTTCACTGTTACTGGCCCTCCCTTCTGAGTTTGGAGCAGCCAGAGAGCGTGTGCACTCTCCCCACTTATCCTGGAACTCTCAGCTCTTCTATAAGATTGTACACTACTCCCACAATTTAATCATCAGTGACAACAAAATTTTTAAAAGAATCTAAGCCTTTCAGACCACTTCTACCATGGTGGGGTTGTCCTGATTCTGTTTCTTATATTCAAAATTAGTGATCTATTTTTTTTTTTTTTTAAGGCTAATGCATATTTTATTAGATATTGCAAAACTCCCCTCTACAGGAGTGGTAACATTCTGCCCTCACAGCAAAGTAACATATGTTGTTCCACAGCCTTACCAACAAAGTACATTATTTAGCCTCCTTTTAATCACCTGGTCCAATAATATTGGCTGCCCTTCCCTTTAGAAATACTTTCTGTGTGTTATGTGATACGACAGTAAGAGTGGAACTCAGAAGACCTGAATCTTGCTCTGACTTGGCTACTAACTGGGAAAGTCACTTCCCTGCTCTGGATCTGAGTTTTCTCAGGTGTAAAACAAGCAATGACAATAACAGCTTACATGTACAGAACACTTCCTATGTACCAAGAGCTGGGGAAATAATATTTGTAATATTATTAAGAATAATATATGCTATTAGGATCATCCCAATATTACAGTGAAGACACAGGGAATGCATAAAGGGGTCTAAAGGTGACAAGAAGGATGCAAATGTTGTAGAAACAATACACTTATGTGTATATTGGACCCAAACCCTTAACAGATGTTCCTGGAGGAAATAGCCAACTCACATCTACAGGTTCCTTAATTCATCCCAAAGGCTTCTTTATGGTTTATTGTACACAGGGTAAATTTTCTCTCAATACCCTCTCAAGCTAGATTTGCAGCCTATTTTGGATCTTCATGAAGAGAGAATGAATATTAGAAATGTGTTTTTTTTAAACATGCCCTTCTTACCAAACTCTCTCCTCCAAGCGGTCCACACAGACAGCAACTGCTCTACCTGAGGGACCCAGTGCTGACTAGTCTCCCTGGCACGCCTCTGAATTGCCTGCCCACCATACACGTAATGATACTTCAACCTGGATGTCTCCCCAGTGCCACTAAACTCATGATTGTCCCTGTCTTAAGCTGGGTCTGACCCAGGGTTTTTTTAATCTCAGAAAATGACACAATTACCCCCCTCTTATGACCTTTATCCAGTCATTACCAAGTGTTGCTGATTTAATCTAAATATTTCTCTAAACCATCTCCACCCATCCCCACCCATTCTTGGGCTTCTCAGATGGGGCTCGTGGTAGAGAACCTGCCTGCCAGTGCAGGAGGTATAAGAGACATAGGTTTGATCTCTGGGTTGGGAAGATCCCCTGGAGGAGGGCATGGTAACGCACTCCAGTATTCTTGCCTGGAGAATCCCATGGACAGAGGAGCCTGACAGGCTGCAGTCCATAGGGTCACCAAGAGTCGGACAAGACTAAAGGAGACTTAGCAAGTCCATTCTTCACTGAGCAGCTAGAGTGGGCTTTGAAAAATGTACCTGACTGCCATTCCCTTGCTTCACCCATAATAGTTGCCCTTGACTTTTAGGATGGACACCCCCCTCCGCAGCACGACAAAGAAGTCCCAGTGGCCCCTTCGCCCAACAGCTGCCCCTCCCCAGCTCCACACACCCCCTGCTCTGGCCACCTTGCCCTTTCACCCAAGCTGTGCTTACATCCTACTTCTGGGCTTCCATGTATACTGTTCCCTTCTCCGAGAATATCCCACTCTGCCTGAATAATTCCCATTCATCTTTCAAGGAAAAATCTCTGACTAAGTCAGGTTCTAACCCACCTCCCTTCGGCTGGGATCCACCCCCTCGGGAAGCTCCTCTGCCGTCTTGTTCACCAGCTGCTCCAGGGGAAAGATGGGTAGAGGTCCAGAACTGAGGTTGCTGTTAGCATTGAACACATCCGGTTTAGAGCTTGTGAGCTCCTAGGGAAGAAACAGAAAACACTGTCACTTCAGCGGGTTTGTGGCTGCCTCCCAGGCTGCATTTTTCTCTGAAGTCAACAATGACCCTAGGGAACCTTCTAGAAGCCCTCAGTGGAGCTCCTTGCAGTCCAGGAGTGAGGACCCAGCACTTTCACTGCTGAGGGCCCACATTCAATCCCTGGTCAGGGAACCATGATCCCTCAAGCTGCGCAGTGTGACCAAAAAAATATAAGCCTTCCATGACCTCTACCTCCCACTGTCCACATACACATACACACACGCTTCATAAGAACATGGCATATTGACGGGATCCACAAGCTAAAGCTTGGCAGTCTATATTCAACCAAAGCTGGTTGGCTGTATGACCAGCTTTGGAAAACACATAAGCAAAACTGTTTTGTTCTATGACTTATAAACTTCTCCATGGCTACCCCTAATGTTCGAGGTCTACCTTGGACATTTATGACCTTCTTTTAGCTGATATGAAACTGTCAACCATAAATTCTCTTAGCCTTGACCTACCTACCCACACTGTCCCGCCTGCACCATCAGTCAACCAAGAAGGGTTAATTGAGTGCCATGGGGTTCCCAGGCTGTGGGTGGGTCTGAGGAATTCACATGTTATCTGCTGATAACCCCAGTGTGCTTGGGAAATTGCTCTCATGTACTGGCCACAATTCTGCACAGTCTACTTGGTCTTATCTCCCCTGCAAGCCTGTGAACATCTTTGATTTCATATTTCCACATTCTAAGCCTGTAGGCTGAACACATTTCTATGAACTAACTGAAAGATCGAAGAAGGTTTTTCTACCTGGAGAAGGGTGATGATAGTAGAGAAATCATTACTTCTCCAAGTGTGGTCTGAGGACTAACTAGATCAAATTACCTGGGCCCTTTGTGAGAAACACACATTAATGGGTCTCAACCCAATTCTCCAAACCAGAATTTCAGGAAATGGGACTTTGGGATTTCCTTCTTTGTGTGGATGGGGGGCACACAGCTTGTGGGATCTTAGTTCCCTGACCAGGGATCGAACCTGTACTTCCTGCAGTGGAAGCACGGAGTCCTAACCACTGTACCACCAGGGAAGTCCCAGAATCTTCATTTCAATAAGCTTCCCCCACCCCCAAGTTCCCCATCACCCAGACTCTTACACATGATAAAATTTGGGGGCCATTTCACTAGGGAATGGAGGAGACAAATCTGCGCAAGACTTGAAGTTAAACAACAAGAAGAACTTCCAGAAGAAGGAGAAAATGATGGAAAGAAAGCAGAAGACCCTGGCACCTTCTCTGGAGCTTTCTGAGCTTTCATGGGTCTGACCACTGTCAGTGGACACTGTGGGGGCCCCTTCCACCTGCCCCATACTCACAGCAGTGATCTGGCCCCAGTCCCCAGAGTTTCCAAGTTCCGCCTTCAGGTCCTCATAGGATTTAGAGTTCTGCATATAAAGTAAGTGACAAATTAAAAAAAAAAAAAGTAAGTGACAAATTAGACCTGGGTTTCAGCAGAGGAGTCAGGACCATTTTCCTTCAGGCGTTGAAAGAAGACTGCTCTAGGACCGAGGGGCGATGAGAAGGGGAAGGGGGAATCAGGGGGAGACTGGAGGCTGTCCTTGAAAAACCAGGTTGAATGGTAAGGATGAGCATGAAGGGCTGACAGGTAACTGGCTGGGGCAAGGGACTATTTGCCCCACTCAGCCCACCATGGAGATGGAGAGTATGATCTTTCCCCACCCTCTGAGTTTAAGAAGCTGCACGCAGCCTTGGAAACCCTACCCACACTGTGGGGGACATGGGGGTCCTGGAGAACTGGGGAGCTCCCCTCAGAGCCTGGAGGGGACACTGTCACAGGGGAGTGAAAGGAGTAGAGGGGAACTTGGCTCCATGGGGAGCCCCATCTCCACATCCCAGGGTCTGGCAGCAAGCTTGGCACATTATAAGTTCCAGCTATGCTGACAGCATGAACTAGTGAGTAAATGAATGGATGAATGAGTCTGAGAGAGAAGCCAGCACAGATCTGATGGGGGGAAGACCTGCCAGAGTTGTTGATGTGGGACACTGACCTGGGTTTGAGAAGTTCTGGACACATCTAGGTGTGCAGACTTGAGATTTGTTGGGCTCCATCATCAAGACTTAACTTAGCTCATCAAACATTGAATTTTTTTTTTTTTTTAAACATTGAATTTTTTTAATGCATTTGAGGAAATTAAGCTCTCGGTTTCCCAGATCTCATCTGTTGTACCAATTTTGTGTACCCAAAGCCACCAGGGCAACACTCATTCTTCCTAGCTTTCCTTCTTCCTGCAGAAAACCTTCACTGTGGTTTGTGGTTTAGTCGCTAAGTCGTGTCCTACTCTCTGTGACCCCATGGACTGTAGCCAACCAGGCTCCTCTGTCCATGGGGTTTTCCAGGCAAGAATACTGGAGTGGGTTGCCATTTCCTTCTCCATTTTGAGGACCTGCCCTCTGCTTCTCTCTGGGGCCGGTTTAGGAAAATTCTGTGGAAGTCTATTTCATTGTTCCTCAGGTCAGGACCACGTATAGGGCCCATTTTGCTTAGAATTTAGTGCTAGAAGACACGCCTTTAGACACGTTCCTTTAGAACTAATGTGTTTAGAGGGCCACCAATGACATCTCGTAGAAGTTTCCGCAATGATGATGGACATTCTTTTTCTGTGTTGTCCGGTATGGCAACCACCAGCTAGCTACACATGGCTAGTGAGAATTGTGAGAAATCAATTCTTTGATTTTTGCTTAATTTCAATTCATTTGCATTTAAATCGTCAGTTACAGCTCTTCCCAATAATGTCCAAGAGCTTTGAGCTAAATCTCATGTACAAGCAAGACACTGTCATGAGCCTAAATTTTTGATGGACTTCCTTCCCTCTCCCTTACCAGGGAGCCTCATAGTCTTACTGCAGCCTTACTGTCCATTCTAAGTCTCTTCAAGCCCCTTTACAAATACATCACAGGTCATCTATCCCAATGGACAGAAAAACCCAGGCGTCAACCCTGGCCTCCTCGTATGTGTCATGAAGAATGTGCTGGGGTGGGAGGACCAGGTGGGCTGGGGCCACTCACATTCCACTTGAAGGGATCCCAAGCCAGGAACCAGCCCGTGAAGGTGGGGGGCTCGTGCCCTTGCTTCACCACAATTATGGGGGTCTCAAGGTCTCGGCCGCTGGGGTGGGTCTTGAGATATTCCTGCACCGTGGTGGCTGCGGCTTTCTTCTCGTCCTCATTGGCATTCTTCCCAATCCAGAAAAAGACCTGTGGAGCATCCCAGAGTCAGTCTCCCCTGTCCTCCCTCAGCTCACCCAGGCTCAGACATCCTGCTGTGAACCCTGACCTTGGGCAGGCCCCATCTGGCCTTGACTTTGCCTCTGGAAATTACGGTTGGACAGATGCCCTCTACTTCGACATTCTGTAGATGTGTGACTCTCAGCCTCTCCAGAGCCAAAGACCCCAGAAACACTCCTCTGCCTCATGAAATCAACTGGACTTTGGGAGAAGTATACGTGGTGCCCTGCAGCCCCACTGCGCATCCTCTTCTCCTACCTGCCCTCTTTCTTATGCTCCTGCTGTTCGTAACACCAATCTCAGGAAGAATGTATGTGGAAGTCAAGAAAACATCAAACCTTACCTATCCTTAAAGCTATATCTTGGCCCTGGGGATGAGTGTTGTCAGAAGGGAGGTCCCCAGGCCTCAAAACTACCTGGTCCCAAACATCTAGCAGGAAAACATCATCCTCTTCCAAGTCATCCTGATTGAAGTCAGGGATCTCTGTGGCCTGGAAGCGCCCAGTCTGGTTGGAACATTCAAAGAGCCGGGGAGTGATGACCAAGTTTTCCTCCTGCAGCCTACAAGGCAGAAAGGAAATTGTGTTGGAAAGCTCATCTCCTAGGAAAATGCTCTTTCTTCTGATCACACCAAAAGTCCCCCATCCTACCAAGAGTCCAGGAGCCCTCCAAAGCAGAAATTCCCACTACTCTCCCAGGACAAGCATTTCAGTGGGCTCTTCTATAGTCCTGTTAGGGAGTTCTTCCTGATATCTTTCCTCTATAGCTCCTGCTGCTAATATAGTACATGCCCTTTTGCTTTTGAACTGGGGATATGGTGGATCATGGACGTTCTTCAGAAAACTAGGCTTACAACTTGTGTTCCTCAGCATCTGGTCCTGTGGCAGCGTGGAAGGACAGTGGCTGATGGGACCCTGGCATCTTCCTCCCAAAGGGCACACCTAGAGTCCTGCCCCTCTCCTTGAGCTGCCTCCTCTGGGTGTGAGCTCCCTTTACAGGAAATATCCACCCCAGGCCCTGGGCATTCCACAGTAAGTAGCACAGACACAGCCCCCATGCCAAGAGGCTCCCAGAGCCCCGGCTGCCCCTTCATCATCTGGTAGCCCTGTAAGCCCGACACGCAGAGTCCTCAATCCACGCCTGCTGCAGGCTCTGGGTGATGCGGGTAGAGGGGCTGGGAGGCTCTCCAGCCTCAGAAGGTGAGCTGGAGGTCGAGGGACCTGGGAGTTACCTCTTGGTGCTGGCATAGGGGGCCTTCCCGCCCAGGGCCATCCAAAAGTTGGCTGGCTCCTGCCCTTCCACCACCACTTGCTTCTCGGTCCGGGAGACAGTGTCAGCAACCATCTTGGCCATCTCCCGCTCATCCCCGCTGCAACCCTGGAAAAAGAGCGGGTGGCTGTGCTGGGAGAGTCCACCTCCAGTGCCCCGTCTCCCCCTCCTTCCACCATATTCACTGGCCTAGGGCTCCCGGGCCTGAGAGGCTCTCCTGGATCAAGGCCCTGTGCACACAGCTCAGCATCCTTGATGCTCCAAAGGATGGCAGAGGAGGCAAGGGAGACTGCCCTCCCAGTGGAGAGGTGGAGGCCTCCCAGAGACTGAGTCCTCATGACAGAGAAAAAGGAGGAGGCAGCGACAGGCACACACAGGGGGAGTGAGAGAGCCCAAGACAGGGGAATTCCCTGGTGGTCCAGTGGCTAACACTCTGTGCTCAAAATGCAGGGGGCCTGGGTTTGATCCCTGATCAGGGACCTTGAGCACACATGTTGCAACTAAGATCCAGCACAGTCATATAAGTAAATAAATTTTTTTTTAATGGACTTCCCTGGTGGCATCATGGATAAGAATCTGCCTGTCAGTGCAGGGAACACGGATTCGAATCCTGGTCCAGGAAGATCCCACATGCCACGGAGCAAATTGGCTCATGTACCACAACTACTGAGCTTGAGCTCTAGAGCCCAAGAGCCACAACTAGCGATCCTCTGTGCTGCAACGACTGAAGCCCTCAAGCCCTAGAACCGGCAGGTCACAACTGCTGAGCCCCAGTGCTGCAACTACTGAAGCCCGTGTGCCGAGAGCCTGTGCAAGAGAAGCCACCGCAATGGGAAGCCTCTGCACCACAACTAGACAGTAGCCTGCATGTGGCAATGAAGACCCAGAGCAGCCATAAATAAATACGGCATTGTGCGCCTGTCGATCTCAGGCAAGGGTTTAAAAAAAACACCATGAAGATGGACCAACACAGGACAGACAGGAGTCACCAGAGACAAACAGAATGAGAAAGACCTACTCAGACACAGGGGCGGAGGATAGGGATCCAGACCCAGTGTTAAGGAAGCGGGAGGTGGGGCCAGAGGCAGCTGGGAAACCAGGAGGCGGGACCTATGGGGGGTAGGGGGAGGCCATTCAACTCTGCACACACCTTCCCATACCACAGGTAGGAGCAAGACTGAGTCTTGAGGATGAAGACGTCGTTGGAGTTGAGGGAGGTGGCCCGGGGTGGGACCTCAAAGGCCTTGGTGTTGTTGGCGCTGGTTCCTCGGACCTGGAATAGCCGGGTGGAGGGCACAGGCTCCACGTTGTTGGCCCGGGATGTGCCTCCCTGCAGGGAGAGATGGGCAGGAGTTACTTAGCAAATGTGGTCCTCTGATACACCATCCCCTGACTAGTCTTCCCAAAACATTGCTTTGGGTACGGGCACTTCCCTGCCTGACACCTTGGTTCAGACTAGAACCATTCTAGGTCCACAGACCAGAACCCAACTTTCAAGGGATCATTTGAGGCCTCACATGAGGAGGCAACCTGCCTTTCCAGGGTCACTCTCAGCTCTCTCCAAACCCTCCATTTAGCTCAGCCAAGCTTCTCATGGTTCCTCACAGGGCCTTTTCCATGGGCCTTTGTCCTGGCCTCTGCATCGCCCTCATTTGACCTCTGCTGAGCTCTGACCCCAATGTCAAAACCTCCTCCCAACTCTCTTTCCACCATGGACTCTTTGCCTGTTCGCTGATCATTGTGTTCACACACCCCTCTGAATGCAACGTATTTCTGGCATTTAAGCATATGTGGAACAACAGACTAGTTTCAAATCGGGAAAGGAGTGCGTCAAGGCTGTATATTGTCACCCTGCTTATTTAATTTATATGCAGAGTACATCATGAGAAATGCTGGACTGGATGAAGCACAAGCTAGAATCAAGATTGCCGGGATAAATATCAATAACCTCAGATATGCATATGGCACCACTAACCTTATGGCAGAAAGCAAAGAAGAATTAAAGAGCCTCTTGATGAAAGTGAAAGAGGAGAAAGTTGGCTTAAAACTCAACATTCAGAAAACTAAGATCATGGCATCCAGTCCCATCACTTCATGGCAAATAGATGGGGAAACAGTGGAAACAATGACAGACTTTATTTTTTGGGGGGCTCCAAAATCACTGCAGATGGTGACTGTAGCCATGAAATTAAAAGATGCTTGCTCCTTGGAAGAAAAGCTATGACCAACCTAGACAGCATATTAAAAAGCAGAGACATTACTTTGTCAACAGAGGTCCGTCTAGTCAAGGCTGTGGTTTTTCCAGTGGTCAAGTATGGATGTGAGAGTTGAACTATAAAGAAAGCTGAGCACCAAAGAATTGATGCTTTTGAACTGTGGTATTGGAGAAGACTCTTGAGAGTCCCTTGGACCGCAAAGAGATCAAACCAATCAATTCTAAAGGAAATCAGTCCTGAATATTCATTGGAAGGACTGATGCTGAAGTTGAAGCTCCAATACTTTGGCCACTTGATACAAAGAACTGACTCATTGAAAAGACCCTGATGCTGGGAAAGATTGAAGGCAGGAGGAGAAGGGGATGACAGAGGATGAGATAGTTGTATGGCATCACTGACTCAATGGACATGAGTTTGAGTAAATGCCAGGATCCGGTGATGGACAGGGAGGCCTGGCATGCTGCAGTCCATGGGGTCAAAAGAGTCGGACATGACTGAGCAACTGAACTGAACTGAACTGAAGCACACAGTGCCTTGGGCTGTTGATTCACTGCTTGTTCAACCAGATGGTGAACAGCGTTTGCACGGCATTCTTCTCCCCCTCGGTGCTTTGCAGAGGGCTGTGTACTTAGTAAGTGTTCAATACGTAGGTTAGTGCTAAAGGAATGCAAGGAATGGTTATTTCAACAGGGAAGTCTGCTCCATGTTATTTGGCAGACTGGATGGGAGGGGCGTCTGGGGGAGAATGGATACATGTACATGTATGGCTGTCCCTTTGCTGTCCACCTGAAACTCTCACAACATTGTTAATTGGCTGCACGCCAATACAAAAGGAAAAGTTTAAAAAAAAAAAGTGCCAGTGCACCTTAGGTTCCTCGTTCAGCAAATCTATCCAACATAACTTCTTTTTTCATCTAGAGAGGAGTTGGGGTGTAGAGAGTAATAGTCTTATACATGTTAAGTGTTTATTAAATGGATTTTTAAAACTACTGAGTAGTTGTTTCTATTTCCATTGCACATAGGTGATGGAGCCTCAAACAGTCCCCTTCCAGGAAGAGTGGGCTACCCCCTAGCCCGGTCCCCCACCCCATGTCCTCTTCCCTGTTTCCCGGAGCCCACCCCACCTCACTGCCACACCTGGTAGACCACCATGCGTCCCTTGAAGATGGACATGAGGTGAGGCGGCTCTTTGCCCATCGGGACCCGGATCTGGACCAGTTCATTGTTGTACTTCTGGTCCAGGATGACAGCTTGATAGGCAGAGGCTGTGATTTCGTCCTGGCTGGCCTGGCTGCCCTGGGGATGTGCAGGGTAGGAGGGGTGAGATGAGGCCAGCCCCCAGTTCTAACTTCATATCCAATTCCGACTGGCCCTAAACCCAACTGTCTTCCCCACCAATCTCCACCCCACCCCCTGAGCTCCACACCTAATCTTTCTCCAGCCTCAGTCCACCCCAGCCCACCTTGACCCCCAACCTCCTCTCCCACTTACTGCACCTTTCTTGAGGGAACACTACGACTACCCCCTACTCACCCCCAGCACCCCCAAACATCTCCCGCTCCCTCGCATCTGGACATAGAAACCCACAGTCAGAGCGGGTGAAGAGAAGGCACAAGAAGCCACGGAAGTTAGAAAGAAGACTCAGAGAACCAAAGGGGAAGGGCTGTGAGTGGGGGTACCCAGTGTCAGGGGGCTCCCCCGGCCAAAGCAGTTCCAAGATGGAAAGGGGGTAAGATACCCACCACCAGAGGTATTCAACTCCAGGGCGATGGCCGCTTGGCAGGGGTATGGTGAAGTGGGGTTGAGCAGCTGTGCTCTGAACGGGGTGGAGTGGGGCCTGACCTGCCAAATGTAGAGCAGGTAGTGCTGCTTCTCGTTGATGAGGTAGGTGTAGAGCAGCAGGTAGCAGTCGCCCCCAAAGAAGTGGCCCAGCCACTTGGTATCCACAGGCACCAGTTCTAGGTTCTCGATGCGCCACATCTGGAGCCGGTACCAGGCTAGTGTGAGGTCCGGGACAGACTCCACCAACCCCTGCCCCCCGGCCCGGGCCTCTCTCCCCGCGCCATACCTGCACCTCCCCACTCCCATCGTCCACCATCTTCTGCTGGGCAGCCACCTGAGGCTGGACATGCATGGACATGGCATCAAACTTCACCTGTTCCACCTTGGCTGGAGTGAGGGGGGAAATCATGACACCCAGTGTCACCAGCTGAGTTCCCTCAGGTTCTCACAACAGCCCAGAGTAGGAGCTGCAATTCTTAGACCCATTTTACAGATGAGGCAACTGAGGCTAGAGAGATTTGGTAGCTTATCCCAGGTCACACAGTTAGCCAGTGGCAGAGCTATAACACAGAACCCTATCTCCCTCCTGTAAGACTCATGTTTCGTCGAGGCCTCCCAGAGCAGCCAGGGGAGGGACATTTTCTCCTCCCCCGGGTGCGTGGCATGGAGCTTGTCCTTAGCAAATACTGTCTCGAAGACTGGAGTTGTTTGGGTTTGGGTTCCGAGGAGACCCAACACTACTCCAAATGAAAGGCAAGTTTTTCTCAGCTCCCTTTTTGTGACAACTCTTGAGTTTATCCAAGTCCCTTTGTGTCCACGCCCCTCCACCTGGGGAGCCCAGAGTCAGGGTGAAGTGTGCACAAGAGGAGTATTCAAGAAGGAGGGCAGGAGTCAGGTCCAGCGCTCTCCTGGCCCCACTGCCCGCTTCCAGCCCCACCCCGCCTCAGGCCAGCCCTCACCCACGGAGCCCACGGTGTGGGTTTTGCCCAGGCCAGTGGTCCGATTGGGTACTGTCCACTTCTGGAAGAGCTGCTGAAAGACAGCTGACTCGGCCCCGTCGTTCTGCAGCTCCACCTGTGTGTTCGGTGGGTACTGTTTCGCTTTGATAAAGTTCTGGGAAGAGAAGGATGAGGCTGGGGTGTGTCCCTCCCCCAGCCTCCACCCCCCAACAGGAGCCGAAGCTGTAACCCCAACCAGACCCACCACTAACCTGTCCTGGTCCCAAGCCCAAACCAGACTCTAATCACTGTCCCAATGCTGACCTCAAACCTAATCCAGCTGACTCCCACCCCAGGTCACACCAGACTCCACCTCAAACCTAACTCTGACCTCAACCCTGAATCTAACACTAACCCCCAAACCCAGTTCAGACCCCCGACTCCAAGGCCAAATCTGACCCAAACCTGACTCCAGTCTCCATCTCCAAATTTGAGCCCAATCCCCAATCCAACGTTGACCCCCAGCCAGCTCAAGGTTACTGACTCCAGCTCCTACAATGACCCCAAACTCTGACTTGGCCTCAGCCGCATGCTGACCCACCCTGCTTCTTGTAGGGAGGCCGGCCTCCGTTTCTCCCTCCCTTTTCAGAGCCAAGATCAAGGTGCAATTCCTGAGGAGGCTCCCTTTTTGTGACGATTCTTGGGGTCGCCGGGTGGTTGCCTCCCTGGGGTGCAGAGCACCTCCAAGATGACCCCCCGGAGCTAAGTGAGGCCCAGTGCCATCCCTGGCCATTGGCCCCCACCGCCTTCTCCCTGCTGGGTGGCCTTCTCTGCTCCTCCTCCAAGTTCTCCTCCTTGACGCCCAGACCCACCAGCGCCTGGTTCATGGCTTCCTTCTTCTCCTGGGCGTTGGCATTCTTCCCCTTCCACACATAGATCTTTAGGCCCCCCTGGTCCAGAATGTAACAGTCCTGGAGGTGGGAGAGAAAGCGCAGGCTGGGGGAGCTGCAGACACAGAAGTTTGCCTCTTGCGCCCCCCACCCCGACCACCCCAGGACCCTGGCGCTGCTCCCACTGGGGGAAAGTGGGCAGGGGGCGGGTGGGTAGTGGGGAGCTGGGGCTGGGGGCACTCCGGACCCTCTCACCTCGTGACTGAGCAAGTCTTGTGTGAGTGGCCGTGTGGCGATTTCTCTGACCACCACCTTTCCCTCTGAGTCAGACACACTGCAGGACAAAGACGTGGCTAGACAAGGAGGATGCTGGACCCTCGTCCCGGGGTTTCCTCCCCCAGGAGGTACCCCCTGTGCCAGGAGGAGCCCCGCGCAGCCAGGCACTCACTGGTACAACTTGAGGGCAGCCTTGAGGGCCGACTCCACCACCGTGTCGGCCACGGCGGCCTTCAGCTCCTTCCGCTGGCCCAGCACGTGGTTCATGATCTCCATCAGCTGCGGTGAGGCCTTCTCGTTCTCCCCATCCACCACACCCACGTAGGAGCGCCCACCCCGCTCCTGGTCGCGGATCTCCTTGGCCAGGTTCATGCCCTGCAGGGAGGCCCCGGGACGCATGAAGGCTGGCGGGGGGCGGTGGACAGGGCAGCGTCCGCCACCCCAAACCACACCTGGAGAGCCCAGGCCCCCACAGCAGCCCCAAAGTGGGAGGCACCTGCCCGGTGCTTCCCTTTCAAGGAGGGGATCAGGCTTTTAAGGTGTGTGTCAGGAAGCCAAGCTAAACCCTCAGGAAGAGCAGTCTTCTTCATGAGCAAGAGGGGGTCTGGTGGGGGTGGTAGGGGGACTTGCTAGGCCTTTGGTTTTGACATTGTTTGAAATTTATGATTTTGCTTCAAAGTTTTGCATGAGAGGTGAGCCCTGAAGATCACAGTTCTGTCTCTTTGCCCCAAAGCTGTGTACACACACTCACACACACACAAAGCCTCACATGGGCTCACACACATGTGCACACACACACACACACACACACACACAGCCTGGCTCACTCTCTCAGCCCAGCATCTCCTCTCCAGTTCCTGGCCTTTCCACTCCGGCCCCCTCCCCTCTCCACGGCTCCCTTCACCCCACTGCCCACCTCGCCAGGCCCACCTTTCTGTTTCCAGCCGAGCCCTATTTATCCAGCTCCCAAGACAGCCCCATTTTAAGATGCCCCAAATCCAACCTTGATTTTCTCCCCAACTCTGTTGCTCCCTGATCTTGCCATCTCAGAAAATGGGACCCCACCCATCCCCACAAAAAGCACAACTTTTGACTTCTGTCTCTCTCCTCTCTTGTCACCCCCAACCTGACATGCAGGTCCTGTGATTCCACCTTCCCAGCCCCCTCCTCACCTAGGCATGTGCCCTCAGCCCGTCCACTCCCCTCGCCCCTCAGAAGTCAGAGGGCGCTTCAACAGCGTCCCAGGCACTGAGAACAAACCTCAACCCTCTCACACAGCTTCCTGACCACATAGCACGTCCTGTTGAGACCCACCCACCCTCCTTTCCAAACTCCCTAAAGTGCCTAGGGCTTTGTCTGAGCTGGGAGGTTGCCCACCATCCACTTCTCTCCTCCCTTAGGGCCCTCTCCCCCCCACCCCCCTCCTTCCAGAAGCCTTCTTAGACCCTTCCTAACCCTGAGAGCCACACTCCCCACCCCTTACTTCTCCAATATTCCCTTGATGTCTGTCTCCCCTCTTGGATATCCCACTGGAGGCCAGAGCCAGGGCGGAGCTCTGCCCGTTTCATTGACCACTGGCTCCCAATGCTGGGCACAGTATCTGCCACACAGCAGGGACTCATCAGACATTAGTGGACCCACCACGGTGCAGGCATGCAGACCCCAGCACGCATACCTCACTGCACACACGTGGAGACTCAGATCCGCCTTCAAACACAGCACCCCAGACAATCAGGGAAGAGGGCGCTGAGGAAATGTGGGCCGGTGGAGGCGCGGCAGCAGTCTGGCAAGTGTGGGAGGGAGCCAGGTGCTGGGGGCAGGAGCAGGGAGGGGCAGGGTGGGATTTTGGGTGGGCGGCACAGGGCGGGGTTACCCTGAGTCTCTCCATGCGGTTACTCTCCGGCCCATTCCACTGTATGATGAGCTTCCCAAGGTCCAGGAGGAAAACATCCCCACGGTTGAAACTCTTCCAGGACATCTCCACCTGGGGAGCCATGGGGCAGGCGCAGACCCCACTCAGACCCTGTCCATCATCCATCAATCTCTCCCCGACCCCTTCCCTGCCCCTCACCCCTCCTCAGCCTCTGCCCTATGCCCAGGCAAGGCAGTGGGTTGGAGGAGAGGAGACCGTGCACCCTGAGCCCTGGTTGGTGCCCACCTCTCCCGCCACCACATTCCTCTTGCCCTTGACGTGGAGCAGCCGCTGGATGTCATAGGAGTTGGTCTCCACTTGCTTCATGCCAGAAGCCACGCCCCCTTTCCGGATCCTGTGAGGAGAGGTGAACTGACCCAAGGGAGCAGGCTGGGAGGTGTGACAGGGCCCCCGTCCTCCCAGATCCTGGGTATGTGGTTGCCACAGGGCCCATTTGAGGGCTGGGAGTAAAGGGGTGCCTGAAGCCTTGGGGGCACAAACCCCAAAAAGGCACTCACTCTCAGGGCCATGCAAGTGCAAGGTCACTCTATCACCTCCGTTTGCATGACCCTGGCAGTGCGTGCCTTCTTGGAGTTTATACCCTAGGTGCCTCGCTTGCCTCACCCTAGTCCTTGCCCTGCTGAGAGGCCTGCAAAAGGTGGGTGTATGGTAATAGGGCCATGTGCGAGGACAGGACAGGGGGCTGAAGCGAAGGGAAGAGGGGAGATGCTGAAGACAGAATTGTTTCTCCTCTCAAACTCAAGGCTGAAGACCAGGGATAGGGCAGCAGCAGAGACAGGGGCGGGGAATGGAAAGGTGAACAGAAATGACCCTCATGGGCTCCCCACACAGCCTCAGGCTCCCTTCCCAGCCCCAGGCCTGCCCCCCAGCCTCAGGTGGCCCTCCCAGCCCTGGCTCCACTCCCGAGCCTGTAGCGTGCGGCTCCGTACACAATGCCCTGCTTGAAGTAGCCTCGGAAGGTCTCGCTCTCGTTGCCCTGGACCTCACGGTGCTGGACGGCCCGGCCCTTCAGAAAGTCGTCCATCTGCGTGGTGTAGATGGCAGCCGCCCCTTGCTCGTCCTGGGACGAGGCCTGGCCGATCCAGTAATGAATGTCATAGGACAGGTTGCTGCCCGTCTTGTGGATCTGGGGAGAGGACACGTCCAGTGGACCCAAGGCCCTGGGCTCCCACAGCCCTCTCCCCGCCTCCCTGCTTCACATGTTCTCCTGAACGTGTGGGGCCAGCACCACAGGGGAGCGTGGCATGGAGGAGTTCATGGGACGAGTGGTCAGGAGCCCTGCATTGTGCTGTAGTTCTCTCAGACCCTCTGAGACATAGGGTAGGTGTCTTCCCCTGGGCCTTGGAAATAACTTGGTTGGACTATGGCAGCATTTTCCAAAGTTATGTGCACACCATGGGAGGTGGCTTGGTGGTATACAGTGAAATGACTTTGGAAATTTTTTTTGGTCCACCCCTCTCAGCATACAGGATCTTAGTTCCCTAACCAGGGATAGAATCCACGTCCCTTGCAGTGGAAGTGTGGAGTCTTAACCACCGGTCCTCCAGGAAATCCCTGATTATGGAAATATTTTATAGCTACTTTCTGTTTGTGAAACGGGACACTGCTTTCCATTTGTGATAATGACACTGAATTAAATTTTTTAATAAATGGATTTAAATTCTAAAAGCAAATCAGTGAAAGTACAAATGCATTAATGATACAGGATGCAGAAGAAACCAAGAGAGTCAAATGAAGTTGACTGTGAATTTTGGGAACATGGACTCAACGTAGAGTGACATCCCACCAGTTCAGAAGCTCCCCCAAGACTGTAAATCCAGAGGGTCACTCCAGCTGGGAGCTCAGTGGTTCAAGGGCAGTGAGAGGCTCTTACATCTCTGACCCTCTGGTGCTACGGCTAGGCTGGGAACGCCAACTGAACACTATCTAGGGATGAAGCTGGGCAGCAGTCCCCATTTCCCCCAGCTTCACGGTTCCTCCTGTTGCTGCCCTAAGCTTTGCTCTCTGCTGCGCCCCCTCCCCTGCCCATTCCCCACTCACAGCCAGGATTACATAGCAGTCACCATCGAAGAAGCTGCCGAAGGAGTTGGAAGGAACAGGCACCATCTGCATGGCCTAAGGAGAGAAGGGGTTGACCACCCAGGACCCCCAGCTTCCCTGCCTCCCTTTAACCAAACGGAGAGCTGGGAGAGGAAGAGCAAACCGACCAGGAGAATGAGTATGAGGAGGGCAGGGAGGGGAAGGAGGATGAGGGGGGGTTGATGCCTGAGGAGGAGGTGGGGTTGGCACCAGGGACTCACACCCCAGCAGGGCAGGGTGGAGGACAGTCCATCCCCAGCCGCAGAGCCCGCCCTGTGACCAGGCAGTATCCTCACCTCGAGCCTCCATATCTGCACCCCAGGCGTGGTGACGTTGAGGGAGCCTTTGACTTGAGCGCTCAGTTTGGTCATGGCGGATGAGCCTAGGGGTGAAGTGGCGTGGGAGCAAGAAGAGGATCTGGGAACCCTGGCTTTCAGGGGCCGCTCTTCCAGCCCAGCCCTGGAGAGCTCCCCACAGGGCCAGGAGGCCAGAGCTCAGGGCCTTTAAAAAGGTCCCCACCCTGGGCCCTCACTGGCCGGGGGTGGGGTGGTCCCACCTCCAGACTTCCCACCGGGCTCTGATCTTGTCACTCTTGTTCAAACTCCTTTCCTGACTCCCTATCACCTACTGCAAAAAGGTCCCACTCCTAAGCCTGGCACGCAAGGTCCTTCTTGACGCAGCCCCAAACGATGGCTGCCTGAAAATGTTTGATCAAAGCCATGCCTGGCTAAAATATATATAAAATATAAAAAATATATCATACAGAGTTTATTTTTTTAAGCAAAGAATAAACAAGGGTTGAAAAGTATACATGCTCAAAAGAATTGAAGAAAAAAAAACAGGTGTTCAAACAAAACTTGTACATGAAGTTTCATAGCAGCTCTATTCACAAGAGCCAAAAGGTGAAAACAACCCAAATGTCCATCAACAGACGACTAGATCAACAAACGGTGGTCTGTCCACACAATGGAATAGTACTCAGCCATAAGAAGGAATTAAGCACGATACAAATGTTGCAGCATTGATGAACCTTGGACACATGATGCCAAGTGAAAGAAGCCAGACACAATGGCCCTGTTTTGCACGACTGCATTTACATGAAGTGTCCAGAACAGGCAAATCAATAGAGACAGCAAGCGATTAGTGGTTGTCAGGGACTGCGGAGAAGGGAGGAAAGAGAAGTAACCCCTTGTGTGTGTGGAGTTTCCATTTGGGATGATGAAAATATTCTGGAACTAGACAGCGGTGATGGCTGCACAGAATTTTGAATGTATTGAATGTCCCCGAATTGTTTGCTTTAAAGTGGTTAAAATGGTAAGTCTTATATTCAGTGTATTTTATCACAATAGAAAAGTGTATGCAGCAATTTCCTATTTCTTGCTACCCCCAACCCTCAAGTGAAAGTGAAAGTGCTCAGTCATGTCCCCGACTCTTTGTGACCCCATGGACTTTAAATTCCATGGAATTCTCTAGGCCAGAAGAGAATTCCTTCTCCAGCGGATCTTCTCAACCCAGGGATTGAACCCAGGTCTCCTGCATTGCAGGTGGATTCTTTACCAGCTGAGCCACAAGGGAAGTCCGAACCCTCAAACACCCCTCAATTACTGTTCTGGTGGCCCACAAGATGTGGACCCCACCGGGGTGGGGCCGTGTTTGTTCAGTGCTAAATCCCCAGCTTCCAGCTCTGCTGGAACTTTGTTGAGTGTGTGTGTGGGTGGATGGTCAGGTGGTTGGGTGGTTGGCTGAGTTTGTGGGTAAAAGTGATTAAGTGGATGGATGAGGGAATAAATGAGTGAATGAATGAATGAGTGAACCTTTCCCACTGGGAACCGCCCTCCACCCACTGAGCTTGAAGAAATCTCTCCCCTATCTTCTTTCATGCTGTCTTTTATGGCTCTTTTCCTTTGACCTCAAGCTATGTTCTTTACTCCAAGTGCTCATCAGAATCACCTAGGGAGCTTTAAACAACACTGGTGCTCTGATGCTCAAGCTATATCATACCCCCAGGGATTCTGATTTAATTAGGTCAGGGTGGGGCCCAGGCTTGGGCACTTTATTTTCTGCCTTTGGGGAGGCGACCCAGAGGTGCTTTCAAAACTCCCCAGTGACTCTGATGAGCTAGGGAGGAGAGCCACTTGTCCCCAGTAATTTTTGTCCCAGGTTTCCTGCCCCTCCCTCCCAGTCTGGAGGCCATCCCATTCCCCACCGAGCCTACCACCCAGCCTGGCTTGGAGCTGCCCTCCATGAACGCTCCTTGAACCGATGAATAATGAATGAACGATGACGTGGCCCCCACCGCCGGGCTCTGACAGCTGGAATCTATCTAATCTCTCCTTGCACCTGGACTCTGAGTCACCCCTTGGAACAATGACCTGGCTTTTTACTGTTGGTAAACTCCCTCTTCTGACTCCTAAAGGGTGACCCCCTTCTCCCTGGCATTGTGGAATTTGGGGGCAACGTCTTCCTGCCCAGCCTCTGATTAGCGCCCCCTCCAGCAAATTAGGGCCACCTGCGGATGACCAGCGCCGCACCTGTAGTAGCCCCTAATGCCTGGGTCCCGTCTGATATCCCTGTGGGTCAGGGCCTCCTCCAAGAGACATTTCTCAACCCATGGAGACCTCAGGGCTCCCAGGACTCCTTGTTCAGTTGAACCAATCTGGGTACTAATGAAGAAAATGTTTCCTCTTACTTCAATCACCACTTTTGTTCACATCCCTCTCTTTGCCAAAACGGATCAACCGCTCACTTGCTGTGCGAACATGGCGTGTATCTTCACCTATGAGTGGGCAGTCGATGACCAGGTGGTCTCTAAAGTCCCACTGGGGGAGTTCCCTGGTGGTCCAGGGGTTCAGACTGAACTTCCACTGCAGGGGGCACAGGTTCGATCCTTGGTTGGGGAGCTAAGATCCCACATGCCATGCAGTGGGGCACAACATAAATAAATTAAAAATAAAAAAAGTAATAAAGTCCCATCAGGGATGTGCTCTGAATCTAGGAGGGATCAGCAAGAGCAAAAGAGGGCAGACAAAATGAGGCCCTTCTTGTTCATCAGATCAGTGGAGACTCGGGAGCAGGGGTTTGAAAAAGTTGGCGCTCTGCCTCCCTAGAGAGAAATCAGGATTGGGGGCCTCCAGTAGCCTGAAGAGGGAAAAGGTGGGCATGGGGATTCTGGGGGAGCTGCCCCAAGAGTTGGACTCGCACTGTAAGAGTACCCCATGGATGCCTGCCAGCTGCTCCTGCCTCGTAGACTCTGGTTAGAGCGGATGCCTCTGTCCCGCACCACCCCCACTCCGGTGGACCCACTCCAGCCTTGCATCTCCTGAACTGCTGGGAGGAGTAGGGGGCCCATGCCGACCCCCCATTGCCCACAGCACAGTCCTGGGTTTGAATATGTGATGTCTTCTCCCTCAACTTGAATTCACTGGCTCCCCACTCACTCCTGGTCCCCTCGCTCCTCTGTCCCCACCTCAGTGAAGGGCACCATCACTCCCAGACCCCGAAGTCAGCCATTGATGCACACTCCGAAGCCTTCCCTGTCCTGTCTTCCAACACGCCCCCATCCCTCTCTGCTTCTGGTAACAGCACATGATTCACTGGCCCTGGCCACCCCCACTCACCCCATGCTGCTTCTCACTCTCCCCTCATGTTCTTTCTTTTCCTTTCATTTTCCTTTCCAATGCACTCCCCACCTTTCTTCACTCGGCCAACACTCCCATGCTCTTCTGGACTCAACTTAGGGCTCATTTCTTCCAAGATGCCTTCCTAGAATCCTCAAGTTAGACAAGAGACCCGTCCTCAGGGACCCCAAGCCATCCTGGCCAAAAGATGCCTCTCTTGGTCCCCTGACCACATGATGGTGATAGGATCTCTTTATAAATCTAAGGTTCCCAAGGTCAAGGACCTAGACGCGTTTGTCTATGTAGCCCCCAGCTCCTAGTACGCTGCATGCTAAGTCGTTTCAGTCATGCCCAGGTCTTGGCAGACCGTATGGACTGTAGCCCACCAGGCTTCTCTGTCCAGGGAATTTTCCAGGCAAGAATACTGGAGTGGGTTGCCATGCCCTCCTCCAGGGGATCTTCTCAACCCAGGGATCGAACCTGTGTCTTTTAGTCTCCTGCATTGCCTGGCAGGTTCTTTACCCCTGGCACCACTTGGGAGGCCCCCCAGCACATAACAGGTGCTCAATAAATATTCTTGAAGCAGAAATACTGAACTGCAGAATAAAAGGAGTGGCCCTTCTTAGGGCCATGGAGGAATGGAATTAGGGTTCCTGCTGTCCCCTGCGTCCCATCTTCCCTTTGTAACTGCTGCCCCATTGTCCTGGGAGTTCAGGCTCCAAAGAGCTCCAGAGTGCCCCCACTGCTCTCTGTCCCTAGTCACGCAGTTCTGAGTGGGACAGGGACGTGGCAGTCCTCGAAACGAAGCACACGCTCCTGCTCTGTTAGGCCAGTGAGAGCAGAGTGAGTGACATATCCCAGCCCTCCAGCCTGCAGACTCAGCCTCACCCCCACCCAAGAGCACCTGAACAGGCTTCCTGGGAAGCGGGTGGTCAGTATGTCCCAAGATCCTAATCTGGACTTGCCCCCACTCCCCTGCCCCACCTCCTTTCAGCTGAATGGGGCTACAGGGCCAGGTGAGGCTGAGGGGAGGGGTCCGGTGGAGGAGAGGTGGGATAGCATGCCTGCAAGGGAGTCCGAGGGTAGACGGGAGCCCAGGGCCCTGCCACCACCAGCCCCCTGCCCCTGCTTCTGTCTTTGCCCATTCCATCCCTGATGGCTGTTGCTCACACTTTGGTATCCAGGAGACTAGAGCGCTGAGGTCCCAGGAGTGACAAGGAAATGGAGACGCAGAGGAAAAAAAACATCTCAGATGAGGAAGAAATGAGCAAAGAGATGGTGGGAGCCAGGGGAGGGGGAGAGGGAGGTCAAGGTGACCAGCTGCTCCCTGGTGGCCCAGGACTGGTGGGTTTTATATCTACAAGTCCCCAGATCCTTCTCTGTCCAGGGCAATCTGGGCCAGGTGGTACCCAACGCAGGGTGGGGACCGATGGCAGGCGGCGCGGGGGTAGGAAAGGGCCGTTGTCTGGAGTGGAAGCTACACTGTCCTTCTGTTAGAGGCCCGGGAGGCCACCCTGTGCTCCCTGCCCTTTCCAGACTCTCCAGAGAGCCAAGCCTCTCTCTCACCCCCGCGCCAAGAAGTTGCAGGAGGCCCCGGGCTGCCCGCCGGAAGCAGCCGACCCTGTCCTGTCCTCTCCCACCACCTACGGTGCTGGGTCCCCGCAGGGTGGCCTTACCTGTCTGGGGGAGGCAGCTGTCACCTGGGAGATCTCAGGGAGTTGTGGCAAGCTGGCTGGAGGAGAGCGACCTTTGTCCCCACCCCCCCTCCTCCTCTAGGAACTGCCTTCACCATATAAGGGAAGATAGGGCCCCAGAGAGAGAGGGAATGGGCGAGGGGGTGGGGAGGCAGGTGGCCGCCGTGTCCCTAGGAGCCAGGAGCCCAGTGACCGCCAGACACCCACAGCCGAGGGGCCCCACCCCTGGGTCCCCAGCGAGCACCCAGGGATGGGGTACATTTCTACCCAGGGCCCAGATGCTCCCTGCAGGTGGATAGCACCTGCCAGGAAAGGTAGGGGCGCCTGGACCCTTCATCCTTCCAAACCAGAGGAGCAGGCTCCTCCATCCTCCCTCTTCCCCTTGGGGGAGGGACCCCAGGATGGGGGAGCCCTGGACACAGGGATTTAGGGCCAGGAAATCAGATTCAGGGCTGTTCCAGGACTGACGGGACCCTAGCACCCCTAGAGGTCGCACGCTCGCTCCGAGGGGCACAGAGCTTTTCTTGTCTGCCCCTTCAAAGGTACTGGCTCCTCCTCCTGCTTTTATGAGCTGCAATAAACCGGTTCCTTTGGACTCTGCTCTGCCGTTCTCCCCCGAAGCCACGGCTTGTATTTCTGAACCCTGATCCTAGGGGGCTTCTCGCTCAAGATGGGAAAGGAGCCAGTCTCACTCAGAAGTCAGCATCACCCCCAAACTCAGCGTCCTGGGCAGCTGCCCCTCAAACTTTACCCCTGCAGAAATTCTCCTGTCACCTCCGCACGGTGGTCCTTAGGGAGATGAACTGAAGTGGGCGGGGTGAGGCCAGCTGCTTCTTCTGGCCATACCTTCCCAGGAGTTCTTGAGACCAGATGTACACGAGTGTGCACATCTGTGCATGTGTGTGCAGGTGTGCGTGCGTGAGCTCATGCAGTCTGGTAAGAGGAGTAAATGCAATTCAGGTGCTATCTTGTTTCTTTAAAAGCACCTTTTTGTGTGTGAATAAAAAGTATATGTTCAAGACTTCCCTGATGGCCCAGTGGTTAAGACTCCACACTTCTACTAGAGGGGGTTTGATCCCTGGTTGGATCAAACCTGCATCACCCTTATGGCAGAAAGCGAAGAAGAACTAAAAAGCCACTTGATGAAAGTGAAACAGGAAAGTGAAAAAAGTTGGCTTAAAACTCAACATTCAGAAAACTAAGATCATCATACTTACCTGGCAGGGGAGATACCATGATCACGAAGGTGGTTTTCCCAGGGCGAGGCTTATCCATTGCACTCTGGATGTGCTGACCCCTGCGATTTCCCCAAATGTGGGAAACTCGACTGCATAATTTGTGGTAGTGGGGGACTGCGTTCGCGCTTTCCTCTAAAAAAAAAAAAGAAAAAGAAAACTAAGATCATGGCGTCTGGTCCCATCACTTATGGCAAATAGATGGGGAAACAATAGAAACAGTGAGAGACTTTATTTTTGGGGGCTCCAAAATCACTGAAGATGGTGACTGCAGCCATGAAATTAAAAGATGCTTGCTCCTTGGAAGAAAAGCTATAACCAGCTTAGATGGTGTATTATAAAGGAGAGACATTACTTTGCCAACAAAGGTCCGTCTAGTCAAAGCTATGCTTTTTCCAGTAGTCATAGTCCAGTGAGAGCTGGACTATAAAGAAAGCTGAGCACTGAAGAATTGATGCTTTTAAACTGTGATATTGGAGAAGACTCTTGAGAGTCCCTTAGACAGCAAGGACATCCAACTAGTTCATCCTAGAGGAAATCAGTCCTGAATATTCATTGGAAGGACTGATGCTGAAGCTGAAACTCCAATACTTTGGCTACCTGATGCAAAGAATCAACTCATTTGAAGAGACCCTGATGCTGGGAAAGATTGAAGGCAGGAGGAGAAGGGGATGACAGAGGATGAGATGGTTGTATGGCATCACCAACATAATGGACATGAGTTTGAGTAGACTCCAGGAGTTGGTGATGGACAGGGAAGCCTGGCGTGCTGCAGTCCATGGGGCTGCAAAGACTCAGACACAACTGAGTGACTGAACTGAACTGGGGAACTAAGATCCCACATGCCCAGCAGTGCAACCAATATATGTGTGTGTGTGTGTGTGTGTATGCTAAGTTGCTTCAGTCATGTCTGACTTTGAGACCCTCTGGATCGTAGCCCACCAGGCTCTCTGTCCACGGGATTCTCCAGGCAAGAGTATTGAAGTGGGTGGCCATTTCCTCCTCCAGGGAACATATATATTCGCTTAATTATATGGGCTTCCCTGGTGGCTCAGATGGGAAAGAATCTGCCTGCAACACAGAAGACACGAGTTGGATCCCTGGCTTAGGAAGATGGCCTGGAGAAGGCAATGGCTACCCACTCCCAGTATTCTTGCCTGGAGAATTCCATGGACAGAGGAGTCTGGTGGCCTATAGTCCTTAATTATGCAGACAGGCAAAAAGGAGAGAAAAACCTCCTAATTCCACTACAGAGATAAATCTGAGTAATGTATTTTTATATTTTGGAGTATTTCGTTCAAGGTACTGCCCAGTACATATGCTGGGGGTGTATACTCTCTGTATATATGTATACTCTATGTATATAGTACACCATATGTATATACGTGTACTATCATGGTCCATGGGATTTTCCAGGCAAGAATACTGGAATGGGCTGCCATTTTCTTCTCCAGGGGATCTTCCCAACCCAGGGATCAAACCCGGGTCTCCTGCATTGTAGACAGACGCTTTACCGTCTGAGCCACTTGGGAAGTCCTGTATATACTATAGGTATACTATATGTATATAGTATCTATCATCTATCTTTTAACTGTCTCATGGTAATCCATTAGATAGATGGCATAGTTTATGTAACCAATATCTCAAATTATATCCAATTATTTGAAATTACTAAGAATGCCTTGGTAAGTATTATTACTAAACTTTTGCCAATAGATTGCATCCATTATCATGTATTTAGCATAAGCCCCCTAAAAGTGGCATTGCTGGGTCAAAGATATGACTAGTCAAGTTGTCCCCCAGAAAAGTCACATTAATTTATAGCCACATCTGTATTAGCGGCAGCTGCCTGGTTTCCCCAGCACTGAACTCCAGCTTTTAAGAAAATCTCTGTCAGCCTGAATTGTCATTGTGTCAATTTATATTTCTTTGATTACCAGCGAGATAGACCATTAAAAGTATATTTATTGGGGAATTCCCTGGCAGTCCCGTGGTTAGGTGGGAAGGGCATGGCATAAATATATATATTATGTGTGTGTGTGTGTATATATATATATATATATATATGCTATGTCTTTTGTGAATTTTTAATTGATTTGTTGGAGTTGTTTATATATTTAATGTATTAAGGTTTGTAACCCTCCTATCATTTAGGGCATACTTTTCTCTAATTTAGTTGCTTAACTTTTAATTTAGCCTCAGAATTTTGGGTGAAAACATGTGTTTTGGGGTTTTTGTGTGTGTGTGTGTGAGATCTCCGTTCCCCAAGGAGGGATCAGACCTGTGCCCTGTGCGGTGGAAACACAGAGTCTTAACCATTGGATCACCAGGGAAGTCCAGAGAATGTATGTTTTTAAGAATTATTTCCAATTTCTTAATTTTGATAAATGTCAAACATATTGAAAAGTATAAATAATAGTATGATAGTATAATAAACAGCCATGGACTCAAGAACTAACATCTGCAATATGTATATATTTGGAAGTAAATTGATGATATTACTGTACTTTAGCTCAAAATATTTGTCATTCATCTCCTAAGAGTGAGGAACAGTCTCCTTCATAAGATTTTCACAACTGAGAACACTAACAATTATTTCTTATATCATCTTCTACTCAATTCAGTCAGTTCCTTCCAGGAGGACTATAATACCTGGTTTCATTGATTCTTGATCAAATCATGCACTTCCTTTGATTGTTATGTCTCTTCAGTATCTTTTAAATCTAGAATAGCTCCAACTTTTTCCTGATGCTGACTTACCCGTATCAAGGGCAGTGTGTAGTAGAACGTTCACACTGGGATTTGTCTTTCTTTGTGTACTATTTAATTTGTTCCTCTTCCTCCTGTATTTCCCACAAGCTGAAAGCACCTCTGAAGATCTGGTTAGGTTCTGGTTTAACAATTTTTTTTCAAGAATATGTAAAAAGGGACCGTGTTTCTTCAGCTATAACATCTTAACAGTCAATGGGTAAATCCATGGCTGATTCATGTCAATGTATGGCAAAAACCACTACAATATTGTAAAGTAATTAGCCTCTAACTGATAAAAATAAATGAAAAAAAAAAAAACAAGTCAACAGGGAATCTATTTGAAGTGCAACTTCTGATTCCATAGGTCTGGGGTGGGGTCCAAAACTGCATTACTAACAAGCTCCCAGGTGGTGCCGATGTTCCAGCCCAGGGACCACACTGTGAGCAGCATGGTCAAAGGTGTTGCTGTGCACTTCATTCTGCCCGGCATCAAGACATCTCAGCATGACTGATATGAAGTTTGATCCCTTGATTATGGTGGTTATTGCCAGATATTGCCACCCTAAAGGCATCCTTCCCCTTTTACAATTAGAAATTATCTTGGAGTAATCTTTGGCCAATACTTTGGCCACCTGATGCGAAGAACTGACTCATTGGAAAAGAATTTGATGCTGGGAAAGATTGAAGGCAGGAGGAGAAGGGGATGACAGAGGATGAGATGGTTGGACGGCATCATGGACTCAACGGACATGATTTTGAGCAAGCTCCGGGAGTTGGTAAAGGACAGGGAAGCCTGGCGTGCTGCAGTCCATGGGGTCGCAAAGAGTCAGACACGACTGAGCGACTGAACTGAACTGGAGTAATCTTGGGGCAATTTGAAGTCATCTCAGGGCACTTGCAGCACAAAAGTTTCCAATTATTTACCACTCTCTACTTCTCCTTTTGTGAAGGAAATGACAACCCACTCCAGTATTCTTGCCTAGAAACTTCCAAGGACAGAAGAGCCTGGTGGGCTACGGTTCATGGGATCACAAAGAGTTGGGCATGACTGGGCACACACGCACTTCTCCTTTTGTAATATTATCATGTAATTACTTGTTAATATCTGTTTTTTTTCCCCCCACAGTATCTGTTTCGCTCACTGCTGTCCTGTGGCGCCTGGTATGGAGTAGGCATGCAGTGGCTGAAAAAAGAAATGAAATTTGTGATTTCTCTTTGATAATGTATTTAGAAAGCTGTAACTTAAGCCAATTTTTATTTTTAAAAATAAGTGGACCTGATAAAATAATTCCAAATATAAACATATATAATGTGTTGTATTATATGGGATCAAACTTTGCATCACTAAGGCTGAAACAACTGCTCTCATCTTAAATGACTCCCATCCAGTCTGCCATCTCTGCTACCCACAGTTAGCCACAATTTCCATTTCTTGTGTACCATACATAAGTACACAAAATTACATATATATATTTGTATCTACTTTTATATTTCTCTTTAATGGAAAACCACTATCACCATTGTTAGGAAACTTGCTTTGTTTTGTTGGCTGGTTTATCTTGGAGATCATTCTGTATCTGTAGATAGATATGGAATGGTCTATGTCTATCTAAAGATAGATAGTTCTACCTCATTGTTTTTCATCACTATATAATATTCTCTGGTATAGATACAGCGACATTTATTTAACTAGTTCCTTATTCTTGGACACTGAAGTTATTTCAAGTGCTTTGCTATTCACTTCAGTTCAGTTCAGTCACCCAGTCATGTCTGACTCTTTGGGACCCCATGGAGCACACCAGGCCTCCCTGTCCATCACCAACTCCTGGAGTTTACTCAAACTCATGTCCATTGAGTCGGTGATGCCTTCCAATCATCTCATCCTTTGTTATCCCCTTCTCCTCCTGACTTCAATTTTTCCCAGCATCAGGGTCTTTTCAAATGAGTCAGCTCTTTGCATCAGGTATTACCAACAAAATTAATACCCATATGCATACAGTTATATGAATATACATTTTATCTACCACATAAATTCCTAAAAATCCAACTGCTAGATCAAAAAGTGTCTGCATTTTGAAAATATTTTCGATGGTCAAATTATTCTCCAAAGAGGCTGCACCAAATGTACACCCTTGTCAGCAGTGGTGTATCCATGATTCTGTGAGTAACAAGCAAGCAGTGAGTACCTAAACCCCTCAGATAGAGACATTTTCACAGCCGAAGTCTCCAAAGCCAGAAGTCAGGTTGCCTTCCTCCCTCCCCTCCACCCCTGCCCCAAGAGCCAACCAGCCGGAGCTCGCTGCCAAGTTCATCTCCTGTGTCACATCCGTCACTTCGTCCTTCCCTCTTCACTGTCTTGGCTGCAGTTCAGGTCTTCAGCCTCTGTCGTTGGAACCATGTCTGTGGTCTCCCCATAGGGAGAGTCTTAGGTCCCTAACCAGGTAGCTCAGTGGTAAAGAATCTGTTTGCCAACATAGGAGACAAAGATGCGGGTTTGATCCAGGGGTTGGGAAGATTCCCTTGGAGCAGGAAACGGCAACCCGCTCCAGTATTCTTGCCTGGAAAATTCCATGGACAGAGGAGCCTGGTGGACTACAGTCCACTGGGTCACAGAGTCGGACAGAACAGCACACACCCCTGATATAGCTTCCAGGGGGTGGCTGCCAGGTTTCTATATGACTCTCTCCTGCTCAGTGTCCCTCTGGGGCACCCCCTGCCTGCAAGGAAAAGGCCACCCCCTTCGTCTGGCTACAGATCTGCGTTATCTCGCTCCTGCTTTCTGCAGTGTCATTTCCCCTCCTTCCCCCCTTGTGTGCAATTTCGAAACTGTCACTTCCCACGCTCCCTACTGTGTCCCTTGAGGCTTTGGCTTCCTTTCCTGTTGGACCTCCCTGCACAGACCACCTTCCCCTGAACCTTGCCTCCTTCCCAAATCCTTCGCAAGGATTTCCAGGCTCCCCATGTACCCCCAGGGGAGGTTAGGCTGGCCCCTGTGCTCCCCCCATGTTATCTCTTGCCCCCCCACTTGCAGCATTTCAGGTTTGGACAACATATTCAGATGTCTGTTCTCCAACTAGGAAGTGAGTTCCTTGAGAGCAGAAGCGCAGCCTAGTCATGGCATACCCCCGGGTCCTGGCACGGTGCCTGGCACCACAATCCATGTGGTTGCATTGAACTCTGTGGATGAAGTGTGTGTGTGTGTGTGTGTGTGTGTGTGTGTGTGTGTGTGTGTGTGTGGAAGGCTGACTGAGGTCTCAAAGTTGGGAGCGCTGGTGACTCTGCGGTGACAGGCCCTTCAGGATGCAAATCTGGGGGGCGCGAGTGTTTGCATGGAGAGCAGGAAATAGAGCAGGACCCCGAGGAGGGCCGGGCAGGAGGCAGGCAGGGCTCGGTGTTGACCCGGCCAGGGGCTCTCGGGCTTTGGCTCAGAGTGGGACTGGAGCTCAGGGTGCCGAGCGAGGGTGCTGCGTCCTTTCCTCCCGGGTGATGGCTTCGTGACGCTTTTCTACCAGGAAAAGTAATGGGGAGAGGGAAGGGGGAGGGGGCAGCATCACACACACGCGGCAGAGACCTGGGGGGACACAGCAGCGTCTGGAGCGCCAGGAGGCTGAAGTCACAAGGTGAGGGGATGAGGGCCGGGAGAGGCAGAGGGTGGAGATGGGCGGGGGGCGCGGAGCACGGGGATCCGATTTGAGAGGGGCCGATCTTCCTTCTCCCCAGTGCATGGGGGGGTTGGGGGAGGGGGGAGAAGCTACCCGCCGCCGGGAGAGGGCCTCGTTCTAGGCCGGCCCTCATCCTTCCAGCCTCGGGGAGAGGGTGGGATGTCTGCGCCCAGGCAGGGAGCCGGCGGGAGAGGCCCGGCGCCTGGGAGCCCGGGCGTCGGCGAAGACAGAGAGGCCTCTAGCGGCCACCGTGGGCAGCAGGCGAGGGGGAGCCGGGAGGGCACTTCCTGCCAGGGCCCGGGGCGGCCCAGTTTCGCAAAGGAAGTTCTGCCAGGGCCGGAGGGGCGGAGGCAGGAAGTGGGCCGGAGGCTCGCGCTAGGGTGCGGCCGGCGGGTAGTGAGAGGCCGCGGCCGGGCGCGGGGGAGGGCCGCGGAGGTGAACCAGACCGAGGCCGCGACCCCACCCATCCTCCGCGGGGCCCCGGACGCCTCCGCCTGCCCGCAACGCGGTCCGGCGGCGCAGCGCTGCCAGTGACGCCTCGGCCGTCGGCGCGCGGCCTGGGTCAGCCGCGTTCCAAGTTCTTCCGTTTGGAGCTGAACTTGGCTTCCCTCTAGCTCGCCCCATTCCCCTCCACCCTCTGGGGCCTCACGGGTCCCTCCCCTCCACTCTGGGGCGGAGACCACACCCCTCCCGTCTCCAAATACCTTCCAGGGGCCTCTCCTAGGGTCGCGTTTCAGTTCGCCTCAGAGCTAATGCTCTGTGGAGTCCTCCCGATGCAGGCGTTATTTAATCACTTCTGCAAAGAGGGCCTAGCTCCATTTTCCTGGTCAGACAACTGAGGCCAGGACCGGTAGAGTTAAATAACAGTCAGATGAACTCGGGCTTCCCTGGTGCCTCAGCGGTCAAGAATCCGCTTGCGAATGCACGCGATGCAAGAGACACAGGTTCGATCCCCAGGTTGGGGGGAAGATCCCTGGAGAATGAAATGGCAACCCACTCCAGTATTCTTGCCTGGGAAATCCCATGGACAGAGGAGCCTGGTGGGCTAGAGTCCACCGGGCTTCAGAAGGGTTGGACACGAGTTAGTGACTAAACAGCAAACAGCACACATGCACTCGGACCCATTCAAAGGTTGCACTTTCAGGCTTGACGCCCCTGGAAGGGTGAGAGCAGCCCTTCCCTCCACTACAATCCCCTTCCCTCCAAAGGGTTTGCTGAAGCAGTTGTGGCTTCACTGGACTTCCCCCTAAGTTCAACACCTCCCCTCCCCATCAATAACCACAGAGCCAGGATGGGGGGCGGTGAGGATCTGGCTTTCTCTTTAGTTCTTATCAAACTGTGGGGTTCTCCGTTACAGAGAAGGCACTTGGATGGGAGGGTCACCCGAGTCAGACCAACTTTGTCCTCCCCCCCACCCCCAGCTCTCTGCGGGGGGGGGGGCGGGTAATGACATGTCCACCTGACATCCCCCTTGGCACTGGTATGTGGGTCCCCTTAACCGTTAGGCCTTTGGGAGAACCCAAGGCCCTGGCCTCCAGACTCAGCATTTGGAGGAGGGATTCCAGATAAAGGACTCAGAGCTGGAAGGCAAGATGTCCCAGGAGCTGCCCCCAGCCAGCAGGGGGCAAAGCAGAGGGGCTGCAGGGGTGGGGTTGGCACAGGGGCAGGGGACAGCTTGGCCAGGTTTCCTGGAGACCCCCAAACCCCATAAGAAGGGTCCCACCTCCTACAGATCCCCTAAAGGCACCGATGAAGTACGGGGTGCAGGTGGGGAGGCACCGGTTAGGTGGTCTAGAGAGAGACCCACACACAAACTCCGCGGGTGGGCCAGGCACAGTACAGGGCACAGAAAAGGTGCTCAATGAATCATTTTTGAATGAATGAATGATCGGAGCAGAGAGGGTGTGAGGGACAAGGACAGGGCCTGGGGCCCCTTGGGCCAGCCTATTTCATTCAGAAAATAGTTTAAAAAATGTAAAAATCCTTTCCCTCCTCACCCCCCTAGTTTATGGGCCCAGGAAAGGGGTGAGGGAAGGGTGTCTCTACCTGGACCCTTCTCTCTCCCCCTCCCCTAAAAGTCTATATACACATATACATATTTATACGGCACCGCAGGATATTGCCTGGGCCCCCACATGGAGCTGAGGGCACCAAGCCCCAGGGCGTCCAAGGCAGAGGTGAGAGGTTGGAACTCAGGGTGTGGGAAGTAGCCCTCAGCAGCTGGTGAGCCCAGAGCAGCTGGATTCTGGGGTCCCGAACAGACCCCTGCTCCCTTCACAAGTGGAAACAGATCAACCCTCCCCGCCCTAGGCAGAGGTAGGGTGAGGGGGGTCTGGAGCAGTCCCCAGGGAAGAGGTGGGGAGACTGGGTCCTCCCCCACCAGCCTAGACTGCAGCAACCTGAAGGCTGTTCCGGGCAGAGCTGACCCAGATGGTGGCCCTGGGAAATTGGGCTGGGAAGAGGGCTCTATGCAAGGCACTTGGAGTTCACTGTTCCCAGGCTGGGGGTAGGGGGGTGGGGGTGGGGGTCCAAGGCAGAGGGCAGCTCAAACCCTGCCCCTCCCCCAAGCAGAACCGGAAGGGCCTGAGGGGCCCAGTTTGGCAGCAGAGAAACATGGCCGTGCAGAGAGAGAGAGGAAGGAAGGGGGAGTGGCACAGAGCCCCCGGGTCCCCCAAGGAGGAGGTTCTAAGGCACTGACTCAGGGACCCAGGGGCTCATGACCCTCCGTGCAGCCTGCTGCCCCCTCCAGAGCCTGGCCAGGCTGCTGGGGGGACGGGGGTGGGACGGGGAGACCCCGCTTCCCCGTGGCGCTGAGTTTTCTTAAGGCAGAGTCCGAGTGAGAGGGGTGCAGATGTGGTCAGGGGCAGGTCCGAGCCCCGTGGCGCCTCACTAGCTGCCCGGCCGAGGCTGCCTGAGCACTGAGTACACGTCGTCCACACGGCTGAGCTGCTCGAAGAAGGGCAGGAGGTCGTGGAGCTCTGTGTCACTCATGTTGTCAAACCACGAGGCCACCGGTACCTGGAAGATAGGTGCAGGGTGATGAGGGGGGCAGGGGGCCCTGGGCACAGAATGTCCAGATCAGCCCTGAGCACCCTCACCCAGTTTCCCAGCAAGTGGCACCGATCACACAAGTCAGAGCAGACGTTTTAGGGAACTATGCTCAACCCTGCGTGTTTGAGCTCTCTTCAGTCGTGTCTGACTTTTAGGGACCCCATGGACTGTAGCCCGCCAGGCTCCTCTGTCCATGGGATTCTCCAGGCAAGAATACTGGAGTGGGTTGTCATTCCCTTCTCCAGAGGATCTTCCTGACCCAGGGATCCAGCCGAGTCTCTTCCGTCTCCCGCACTGGCAGGCGGGTTCTTTACCACTAGCGCCACCTGGGAAGCCTTTACCCTGCTGTATGCTAAGCACTTGGACAGTTTCGGTTCTATTTAATTCTTTAAGAAAGTTATTTCTGGGATCCACTAACAGTTCAATGAACTGTTGAAATGGAAACTGCTCTAGTGCCCAGCAAGGGACCCAAACCCACGGCAGGCCACCTGTACATGCAGGCAGAATGCGCTGAGTAACTAATAAGAGACCTGGGGCAACTGTGGATGGACAAGGCGAGCGGACAGCAGGGAGGGGCCACTGAGGAGAGAAAAGAGGGAGGAACAGGAGGGACCAGACCCCCACAGGGCCCCAGCCCCCATCCTGCCGGGCACTCACGGCATTATCTGGATGGAAGACGTAGGAAGCGGGTGAGTTGTCCAGGATGAGCACACGACGCAGGTCCCGGCCCAGTCGGCTCAGGTCCTTCACGTAGTTCCCCCGGTGGAAGACACACGACTCCCGAAACAGCCGTGCCCGGAAGGCCCCCCACTTGTCCAACAGGTCAGCTACAGGGTCTGCATACTGGGGGGCGGGAGGTGGGTCATCGGGGGCAGGGAGGGCGCCAAGAGGGACCCAGAGACCTCTGCCCAGAGGCTGTGTGTCGGAGGCAGACAGAAAGCAGAGGTGCCCAGGGAGCCCTGCGGAGGGTGGAGGGCTCACCTTGGCCAGGCTGGCGGTGAACAGCACGCATTCGAAGAGCTCACCCATCCGCTGCAGGAACTCATCGACGTGGGGCCGCTTCAGCACGTAGACCTGGGGGGTGGGCCAGTGAGGGGACTGCTGGCCCGTGGGCCTGGGTGGGGTGGGGCAGGGTGGGGTGGCCGGGGGCTGGGCAGGAGTGAGGCGCAGGAGGCAGAGGAGCACAGAAGGGTGGCTGGTCCCAGGGCCCGTGGGCTCCACGTGGCCAGCCACCCCAACCACTGCCAGGTAAACCACCCACTGTCCCCGAAGAGGATCAGATAACCTCCGACTTCTGTCTTCGGGCCCTACCTCAGAAGGAATCACTAATTCCCACCCCTTCCTCCGCCAGGGCCTCGGCTAGATGTGGGGGCCTGGGGCAACCCCCTCACCCCAAGGCTGCAGGGCACCGGCCCCCGAGCCAAGTAATGGAGAACAGGCTGGACAGCACACAACCTATCCTGAATTACTTGAACTGGGTCCCGGGCAGGGTGGGGGCGAGGGGGCACCGAGGAAGACCCCCCACCCCACTCCCTGCAGGCCTTGGAGCTGGGCCAAGTCCCCGAGGGTCTGTGTGACCTCAGGTAAGTCTCACACCCTCTCTGGGCCTCGGACATTCCACATTTATCAAAATCCCATCTAGGGCTCTCAGGACTGGTGGGAGGAGCCTGGGGTCTGGAAGACAGATGCCAACCCTACCACCTCCCCCCCACCCCCAGCCCCTCACCTGGTGGACCACCCCATCAATCTCCACAGGAATGATGAAGTCAGCATTGTTCACTGGCTGCAGGGGGAAGAGAGCTGCTGGTGCTGGGGCAAGGCCAGCCAGGACCACCCTCCCAGGCCAAGCCAGGGTCTGTGTGACCTCAGCCAAGTCTCACACCCTCTCTGGACTTCTGACAATTCCACATTTATCAAAATCCCATCTAGGGCTCAGAGACCGGGGCCTGAGGGCTGCTGGGCAGGGGGCCCACCTTGAAGGAACTGTGCACCAGGGTCTCGTCCAGGTCGATGACCACGCAGATCTTGTCCGAGTCCTGGGCTTTGGCCTCAGGGAGCAGGTACTGGACTGGGGTCTGCTGTGGGGACAAGGGGGGAGCTGGCTGCTGCCACCTCTCTGAAGTCCCAGTCATTTCTCCTCCCCCAGCCCTCTTCCTGGAGAGCCCCAAGGACAGAGTGGAGACACCAGCTCCTTCCCAGCTTGGCCCCTGCCAACTCTGGAGCCTGGGGTAGGCTGCCTAGCTCTCTGGGCTTCACTTCCTGACCTGGGAAACCAACGCAGAGGAAAGCCTGCACTTCTGAAGGGGAAATTCAGAATCCTCAGGGCTAGGGACCCTCGGGAGGCAGTCAGGGTTGGGAAGGCCTGGGAGGGTGGAGGGCTCGGTGGGGGGGTAGGGGGGCTTCACCCTCCTCCACAGGGCCTAGCAGCACGTCATGAAGAGCCCCCTTCCCTACACCCCCCGAAGGGCTGACTCCAGGTGCCCCCATAGCTCCAACTTGGCCAGCACGCACCTTGGGGACGGCACCATTCTCCTCCACGAGCAGGGGCGCCCCGCTGTGGGCGGGCAGGGCCTCCGCGTCATCCCGGCAGACACAGCAGAAGAGCGAGTGGAGGATGCCCCTGCTCCGGGGCTTCTGAGAGGCTGCTGACTTCTGGTCACCTAAAGCAGGGAGGCCCAAGGTGGGGGCGTGCACACTGCCTGGCCTGCAGGGCTGTGCCTACATGCCCGGCTGCCAACCCCTGGGCTGAGAGGATCTGGCCATGCTAGCTTCATTGAGGGATACACACTAAGGTGGCAGCCTGACAGTCTTGGCTCCAGGCCACCCCTCTGCTCCCCACAAGTTCTTCTAATGTGGGTACAACGTCACCCACATTAGGGAGTGGGCTGGTTGGAGGCTGGGACGGGAGGTGTTTTCTCTTCCCAACAGTTTCCATCTCTGCTAGGGGAGCAGTGCATAGGGGCACCTCCTGACACGCACCGGACCTGAGCAGCCCCTGGTCAGTGGGGCCCCTACCAAAGAGGGCTGGGGCTTGGGGCTCTGGGGCCCACTCCCGCCCTCCTTCCATTCTCCGCCTCCAGAGGTCCAAAGTCCTCCCTGAAGCTGGGCCCAGACACAGGGGGTGGGGGCTTGAAGCTAGTGTCCTGCGGCCATCTACTGGCCCCTCCTCCTCCGCCCCCGCCCGGACCTCCAACCTAGATCCCGCTGATAGACTGGCCCACACTCCACCGACCCCCTATCCAACTCCCCCCGCCTCAGACCCCGGGCGGAGCTAGGTCCCGGCCACAAGTGGACAGACCTGGAGGGACTTCCTAGCCTCTTAAGTCCACAGCAGGACAGGGAGAGGCAGACCCCCTAGACCAGAACCATCAGTCCCGGGGTGCCCGGCCGATGCTGGCGGCATTCGCTGGGTGTATGCACAGACACGGTGCCCACCGGCTCCGGGAGCCAAGTGCGCGGTCCGATCACACGTCTCCTGCGGGCGCGCGGGCGATCCTTAGAAGTGGTTGTCTCTCTCCACGCCTCCACGCGGGACGCGGAAGTTTGTGGGGAACGTGGCCCTGTCTTAGCGGGAGATCTTTCCAACCCTCCCCCGCCCGCTGTCACCTCTGCGCCCCCTCCCGCGACCCAGCCAGACCGCGGCCCGGAGGGGGCGGAGTCTCAGCTGGTGGCCTGAAGGCGCCCTCTTCAGCCCCCCCATCTCCCAGCCCCCTTGGCGCCAATGGGGGAGTAGGGGGGGACGACTCTTGGGCCTCGCGCACACCCAGTCTGGGAAACCCAGAGGGCGCTCCGTGCTCCACCCCTGCCTCAGTTTCCCCACCTCGAGCAGACCGGAGCGCCCCAAAACGCGCCAGGCCCCGCCCCGGTCTCCGAGTCTCTGCAAGTTCAAACTCTCACCCAGCTCCCCCTCCGGTTGGAAGCTTCGGGTCCCGCCACGGCGGGAGCCCTGGGCGGCGGCGGCAACTGTCGCCCCCGAGAGGGTCCCGGCCCCCTCCTCTTTGCGGCGCCCAGTGTAAGCGCCCTCCGCGCGCCCCAGTACCTTTGCTCCGTAGCGGGCTCCGCGCTTCCTCCTTGCTGATCTGAGTAATGACGGCCGAGCTGTCCATGGGGCCGGGCGCGCTCCGCTCCGGCCGGACTCTGGCCCGGGAGCCCGGCCTCCCCCCCGGCTCGGGCCGGAATCGGGGCGCGGGGGGGAGGGGAGGGGTGGGAGGGAGGGATCCCCGCGAGCTTCGGAGGGGAGGGGAGCCAGGTTCTAAGGGGGAGGGGGAGGGAGGGGGCGCGGAGGAAACTTTGTTACAACATGGAGTTTCCTCCCCGCGAGGCGGATGCAAACATGGAACCCGGGCGCCGTTTCAAGGCTCCCCCTTAAAAGGGCAACGACTTCAGCGTGACCTGGACTCGGCCGGGGCTTTCATCACTTGAGGGGCCGGCGCTGCTCGGCGGGTAGGGAGGCGGGCCCGGCCGGGTTCCTGCCGCGCTCCCGGGGGCGCCGCCTCCTTTCCCGCCGCCCGCCCGCCAGCCAGCCCGCCAGCGAGGCCAAGCCTCTGCGGCTGCGTGGCAAGGCCGACACCCCGGCCCACGGTTCTCCGCGCAGAGCGGCCCGGGACCAGGGCCCGCCCGGGGCGTCCGCGCCCGGGAGTGCCCCGAGGCAGCGCGACTCCACCTCTGAACATTCCAAAGGTCGGGGACTGGCAGCTTCTCGGTCTTCTCATCTGGGAAATAGGGATACCACCATCTGGTCTGAAAAGTGGGTCTTCTCTCCGGTGGTCGCAGGGGAAGTCGTGAATGTGCAAAGCCTCTGCTGCACCTCCAAACGACTATGCTGAGCTACACAATTAGGTCCCTAACCGGACCGTGACCTACCCGCAGTCTCGGGCCCTTTTCCCTAAACCCGGAGCTGTAGGGCGCAGAAATTCCAGCTGTCTGCCCCGGGGTGCCCCCTGCCGACCTCTCCTCACCGGGCGCCCGGCCACGTCCACTCCCCATGCCCACTGCAGCCACCCGGCTTTCTCGCCTGAAGCCAAGGGCCTCCACGCCTCAGGGCCTTTAGACGTGCCGTTCCTTCTGCCTGAATGCGCTTCCTACCGCTTCGCATAGCCAAATCCCACCGACCTCGAAAAAATGAAACCCTCCTTTTCCCCAGGCCCCCTCCTCTGCTTCCCACCCGCCGGCCCCTCTGTAACTGCTGGGGAGGGGACGTCAAGCCGCGGCCCCACACAGTGGGACTCGATGCCGGACCGTGGGGACCACGGACATCCACTGGCACACCCGTTCCACTCGGGTCCGTGCAGACTCGCCCCGGGCACGGGGCCCGCGTTTCCATGTGGATTCTTCGCGAGCAAAACTCCCGTGTGCTGCTCGGTGAGGTTTACGGGCGGGGTTTGTTTGGTTTCTTCTTCTTTTTTTTTTTTTTCTCCCTTGTCTATGAAGTTTCTTCTACTTGTCGTTACTGTTTTGTGTTCACATTTTAAAAATATTAATAACGCCAAGGCTTGATAAACACGCCCCAGCACTTCCTTCCCCCGCTGGGCGGGGCGGGGCGGGCGCGTCTTGTCCCGTTCGGCCGCCGGGTGTGAGCGCGGCGCGCTTTCTCCCGGCCGGGCGGAGGGGGCGCCCGGGAGAGATAGGCCCCGCGTGGGCGGCGGGCCGCGAGCAGAGCTGGCCCCAAGGCGCGTCCGCTTCGGGTCTGGGGTCCAGGGCGGGGTGGGGAGGTGGTCGGGGGCTGTGGATCCACTGGACAACACGACTCGGCCTCTGCTTTTAGTCACAATTATCGCCAACGTGCTGTGAGCACGTACGTCTGAGTCTGGCTGTGACTGCGCCCTTCATCTCATTTAACGACTCCTTTAAAAACCCGTTTTACAGATAAAGAAACTGAGTCCCGACTAGTGAGCGATTCGGTCCGCCCTGCGGCAGGGACTGAGGTGGGATTCCGGCCGTCGGGCGGAGCCCCCTCCCCTACGGTCCGGCCCCGGGGCGGCGCCTCGACTTTATCTCCGGATGCCCAGCCGGTGCTGACCGCAAAAGGAAATGGGCGGCGGAGGGCTGAACGAACCCCTGGCCTCGTCTCTAGTCTGAGCGGCTCGCCTTCCTTCCCCTCCCGCCCCCCGCCCCCGGAGGCTGGAGCCTGGCCGGCTGTCCCTTCGACGGTCAGAGGAGCGGGGATAGGGCGGGCTGGACCGCGCCCCCATAGCCCGACCAGTAGCTATTCCCTTTACCTCCGGCCCCTTAGACACACCCCTATCGTCCCCTCCCAAGACTTCGAGGTTGCTGACTCCTCCCAGGAGACCTGCCCTACCCCGCTTACTCTGCCCAACACCACCCCCCCATCCCCCGGTTTCGGGGCTCGCCAAGGTGCCCCTTCCGCCCGGGCGGGGTGGATGCGGACTGAGTCCCGACACCTGGGCAGTGCGGGCTCTAGGGGTCTGTGGGGACTGAGTTGCCAGTGGAAGCGTTCTGGAGGGTGGGGCGGGTTCGTCGGGTTTCCCCGGGAAAGGAAACACACACCCAGCTGCTGTCTCCCTACCCTCTCTGATACAGCAGCTGGGGTCGCCGTGCAGTTTATTATGTTTCGTTGGTTTGCACTCCAGGAGAAATCAAGTCATGGGGACTGTGAGCCGAGAAACACTAGGACTCAGCCAGGCTCGGTCTGGCAACTCGGGACATCAGCCAGCATCTCAGCTTCCCCCTCTGACAGCTGGGGTCCCACCCGGGCAAAGTGGGCAGGCTGAGAGAAAGACAGGAAGCCCTGCCCCGAGGCCCTGAGGCACACCTGGTGTACCTTCCCACAGGGCAGGGTGGATGCGGAGTGAGTCGGGAGGTCTGGGGGTGTGTAGTGATAAGAGTTGTAGGTGGAAGCTTTTGGGGAGAGTTAAGGTGTCAGGCCACTCCCAGCTGGAGGATTCTCTAGTTAGATCTGAACACAGGGGTGGGGGGTGGGGAGGGTAGGCTGGGAGGACCAGGGCTACTGGGAAAGGGGCAGCCTTTTGGGTAGGGAGGGGTCCGGGCAGGGAAATGACTGGCCTTGGCCTGACCTCATGGCTAACCTCTTACCCAGGCCCAGGGCCACCCCTCAGCTGGCCCTTTGGTCCCCTCCCTCTTCCTTCCCCCCAAGTTCTAAGTTCCAAGCTTGACTGCTCATGTGACCAGCTGGCCTGTTTCTCTGGGGAACTCCCAACAAGGCTGTGTCTCTAGCTTTTGCACACACTGATACACAACCCCAACTCCTAGCATGCTCACCTCCCCCTTGAGAGTTCCCCCTCCATCTATTCAGTTTTCAGAATACTGTCTAGTACTTGATTTTCTCTGGACCTTGCCTCACTTTTTGCAGGTGTGCTGACACTGTTACCGGTTTGTTGTGGTTTACTTACCGCCCAACTCAGCCAGGTTAGTCTTTATTTAGAGACTGTGCCTCCCTCCCCCTTGTCCAGCTCAGACCTGGTGCCCAACTAATGCCTAGAGAATTGTTTAAAAAGGTGGACAAGGGGTACAGCTGGGGGCACCTCCGGGAAGTAGGGAAAAGGGTCTCCCTTTTCTTGGCTACCTGGCCCCCATTCATCCCCTCTTCCAGTTCCTGTGGGCCCCATCTTCTCCAGGGCGCCAGGAGAAGAGGATTGGGCAGATTTCTAGTCCGGGTATCTCGCCACCGTTGTGTAGGGTGAGCCAGACCTGTCCCATCCCAGTCCTCTTAGAGGGCCCCACTTGTTTTGTTGCCCTTTTAAGAAAGAGGAAATTCTTCTCATAAACAAGCGCCTCAACCTGAGCTCGGAGCCCGACTGCCTGCCCCGCTGCATCCCGGGGAAATCGGGGGTGCTTCCAGGCACACCGCCCACTCCAAGCTCAATCCAGGGGGAAAGACTGGCGGCCCCTCCTCGCCGCGGCTCGCCACCGGGGCTGGGGGCGGTGGAGGGGGGGGGGGGTCCCAGAGACTGGAAGAGGCCGGAGGAGGGACTTGGGGGAGCCTAGAAACAGCTTAGGGAACGTCTGTAAAGTGCAGTCCCTACTAGGGGCGAAGGGGCACCGGGCCGCTCCCTACGGCCGAGGGGGTTCCCCGCCCACGAAGCTCACCACCCACCCTCCAGCCTGGGCGGATTCCGAGGCCCCCCGGCGCGAGGCCGGAGCGACCGCCTCCTCCTCTTTGGAGGCGGGGAGTACCGGCGCTCGGAACCGTCCCTTGCCCCTAGGGGGAGCTGGGAGACAGCGCCCTGGGAGCGTCTACTGCGCGGCGTGGGAGTCTCGGCCGCCTGGTCCCCTGGGGAGATAGCAATGAATTGGGCCTCGGAGGCATGGACTCTTGGGTTCTCTGTGACCTGGTGCCCGAAGGGAGGAAACCACGCCCTCGTTCTATTGCCTGGAAAATGGGTTTCGGGTGGAACCGAATGGCTGAGGCCACTCCAGTGAGAGTAGGAGCGAGAGGCAGACATTCGAGGAGGGGGATACTTGTTGATGGTTCAGGGATTTCGTGCTTGCCAGTCTCTGTTTCCCTTCTCTTTGGATTAAGCGGTGAATTATCATTTATTTGGGCTTCCCCAGTGGCTCAGCGGTAAGGAATCCGCCTGCAATGCAGGAGATGCAGGCGATGGCGGTTCCCTGAGTAGGGAAGATCCCCTGGAGGAGGGCATGACAACCCACTCCAGTATTCTTGTCTAGAGAATCCCATGGACAGAGGAGCCTGGTGGGCTGCGGTTCATGGGGACGCAAAGAGCCTGACACGACTGAAGGGGCTAAGCACAACGGCATTTATTTAGCATTTTCAAACTCTTATTTTTAAGTCAGTTTGGAGCCTGGGTCCCGCCCTGGACTGGGTGGGCCTGTCAGATCACTCCTGTGATAGTGGTCAGTAAATACTTTTGGAATTATGATTCTTTTGTTTTTAAATCTGAAGTGCTAAGCTCTGCATTCAAGTGTCTTATTTACAACCATTGCAAGGTAGGTGTCCCCATTTTATAGTGAAGAACACTGAGATCTGAGCTAGGAAACAGCAGGTCCCTATGGAACTCACGTCGTCCGGCTTCCAGAACTCCCTCTCTGTCTTGCTGTGTGTGAGCGCTCGCGCGCGCGCGCGCACACACACACACACACACACACACACACACACACCCTTGTCTGGCAGGCCACTGTGCCCACTCATCCCACCCGTGGCAGGGTCCTGGTGGGAGCTCATCCTGAGGTCCTCCCATTCTCCTGATCCTCTTCAGGAAGCCCATACAGAAAGCGTTGGTGGGAACTGTGGGCCAGAAGAGTGGCTCCCTGGGTGATGAGACAGGTCCAGACCTGAGGGAGGGGTGGCTATGAGGAGGGGAGAAGACCCACGAGGAAGCCCCCGGTGCATCCCCGCTATGCCCTCCATCTGTGGTCTCCTCTCCTTGCCTCCTCCATCCCCCAGGCACCCGCCAATCCAGCAGTACCAGGTAGGTGGTGAGGCCCAGGTAGGCTGCAGCCAGCAGAGCTACAAGGCTGAAGTAGGCAGGGTGGGGAAGGCTGGGCACGTAGCTGATGACGAAGTAAAGGTTGACAGCGCAGACCAGCACCATGATGGAGGAACTGATGACTTTGCTTACCCTTGGGAGTGAGAGGGAGATTCAGGATCGGCTGCATCACCCCCAGGGCCCACAGTCAGCCTGGAGCTAACGCAGGCTTCCCGGGGCTGTGGGGTCTGGTGCAGACCCCTGGCCATTTTCTGCCCCCTGGGCTGACCAGGCACCACACCAGCAGGATTTGGCAAGAGTGGAGGCTGAGGTCATAGAAGGCAATGGCAACCCACTCCAGTACTCTTGCCTGGAAAATCCCATGGACGGAGGAGCCTGGTAGGCTGTAGTCCATGGGGCTGCTAAGAGTCAGATACGACTGAGCGACTTCACTTTCACTTTTCACTTTCATGCATTGGAGAAGGAAATGGCAGCCCACTCCAGTGCTCTTGCCTGGAGAATCCCAGGGACGGGGGAGCCTGGTGGGCTGCTGTCTATGGGGTCGCACAGAGTCAGACATGACTGAAGCGACGCAGCAGCAGCAGAGGCTGAGGTGAGGGGGAGGAGCTCAAGCTCTAGAAATAGCCCCTGGCTCAGGATTCCAGTCCTGGCTAGCTATACTTCCCCTTTCTAGCTAGTGACCCTAGGCATGTTTCTTAACCTCTCTGATCTTATCAGATACTCCTTATCTGGAATAGTGAGAATTCCTACCTCTTGATGGTTGTGAGGATCAAGTGTGATAACGTAAGCCCAGTGCTGGGGTTGGGGAGTACTCACAGGCCATTGGCAAACTCCTGCATCACGGCGGGCATGCTGGTGAAGGTGAGGATGGGCAGCACAGCGAAGGGAAGCTAGGAAGAGTCAGAAGAAAGAGGCTGAAGGACCCTGCCGTTAGAATACAGTGAGGAGGGGAGGAGCAAGCCAGGGCTCCAGTCACCCTCTGCTTCACTGTGCAACCTTGGGAGTCCCCTAACCACACTGAGCCTGTTTCTCCACGTCTATGGCTTCCACTGTGTGTGCTAGTCGCTCAGTTGTGTCTGACTCTTTGGAACCCCACAAACGATGGCCCACCAGGCTTCTCTGTCCATGGGATTTCCCAGGCAAAAATCAATTCAGTTCAGTCACTCAGTCGTGTCCGACTCTTTGTGACCCCATGGATTGCAGCACACCAGGCTTCTCTGTCCATCACCAACTCCTGGAGCTTACTCACACTCACGTCCATCGACTCGGTGATGCCATCCTAACCATCTCATCCCCTGTCATCCCCTTCTCCCACCTTCAATCTTTCCCAGCATCAGAGTCTTTTCCAGTGAGTCATTTCTTCGCATCAGATGGCCAAAGTATTGGAGCTTCAGCTTCAGCATCAGCCCTTCCAATGAATATTCAGGACTGATTTCCTTTAGGATGAACTGGTTGGATCTCCTTGCAGTCCAAGGGACTCTCAAGAGTCTTCTCCAACACCACAGTTCAAAAGCATCAATTCTTTAGCACTGAGCTTTCTTTATAGTCCAGCTCTCACATCGATACATGACTACTGGAAAAACCATAGCATTGACTAGATGGACCTTTGTTGGCAAAGCAGTGTCTCTGCTTTTTAGTATGCTGTCTAGGTAGGTCATAACTTTTCTTCCAAGGAGCAAGCATCTTTTAATTTCATGGCTGCAGCCACTATCTGCAGTGATTTTGGAGGAATACTGGAGTGGATTGCCATTTCCTTCTCCAGGGGATCTTCCCAGCCCAGGGATCGAACCCAGATCTCCCACTGCAGACAGATTCTTTACTGTCTGAGCCACCAAGGAAGCCCCAAGGTTGTGGGGGCTCCAAAGCAGGAGAAAGTGCTTGGGGGCTCTGGCCCCAGACTCTCTGAGTGTGCATCCTAGCTCTGCTATACTGTGCTTAGTCACTCAGTTGTGTCCAACTCTTTGTGACCCCATGACCTGTAGGGGGCGCCAGGCTCCTCTGTTCATGGGGATTGTCCAGACAAGAATACTGGAGTGGGTTGCCATGCCCTCCTCCAAGGGATCTTCCCAACCCAGAGATCGAACCCAGGTCTCCCACATTGCAGGCGCATTCTTTACCATCTGAGCCACCAGGGCAGCCCCGAGGCTCTGCTACTGGTCACTTAATTGCGTGCATCAGTTTTTCCATCTGCAAAATGGGGGAAATGGCGGTTTCTACACCCTGGGGCAGCTATGGGGAGTACCAGAACCTTGTAGGTAAAGTGTGTTTAGAATTGTGCCTGGGAGGTGGGGGAGTCTGGGGAGGTAGGGAATTGCTGTGGTTCCTGTTTGGCCCCACAGGGCGGAGGAGGTGGTAGGCTCACCAGCAGGCTCTGCAGAACGTTGAGCAGGTCGTTGAGGCCTGACAGGTCCCGCAGGTCCCTGAAGACAGCCACGAGCACAGTGGGCAGGATGGCGCAGGAGCGAGTGAGCAGGACTCGGGCGAAGCGTGACCACCGCAGCTTCAGGAAGCCCTGGGGCATGCAGTGGGGAACTCGGTGGTGGGATGCAGGACTGGGGTTCCAGGGGAGGAATCCTCCATCCTCCCTCAGCCCATCTGATACCTGAAGGAACCCTCTGTTTTTCCATCTTTGAAATGGGGGCAGCTCTGTCTATAGTTGGTGGTGAGGGGATAGACGGGGGAAATTGGGGACTAGGTTTTCCCCCCTACAGCTGATTGCTGAAGCCTAAACCGTTTTGGAGAAAAGGCTGCTATTAGTCCTGGGTGAGTCTCAGGCCTCACCTCCCTAAATCTCAGTTTTCTCATCTGTGTAGTGGGGCTTATAATGGTACCCACTGGGTTGCCTTAAGGATCAAGGAAGCCCATGTCGGAGTCCTGAGTGGTCTGCCTTGTGCTCAGACACCGGCCCGGCCCAGCCACACCTCCATCACAAACTGTCCCGCGTAGGTGCCAGTCATGGTGGAGCTCTGCCCAGCGGCCAGGAGACCCACGGCCCAGATGTAGAGGGCTGCAGGGCCAAAGAGGCAGCCCAGGATCACGCCCTGGAAGAAGGGGTGTGGTCAGACCATGGACCCACCCCCTCCTGGCACAGACTCCGCCCCTGAAGTGGGCGTGGCGAAGGGGGTCCCGCTGGATCCTCGCAGGTGCCCAGCCCCGCCATTCGCTTACTCCTTGGTAAATGTCCACTGCCACGGTCAGGTTGTTCCTGGGAAAGATCGTCGCATAGTCGTGGAGGCTGCTGTTGGCACAGATGTTGAACTGTGGGCACCGGGCAGTAGGAAGGAAATGTGAAGCACACACTCAATACGGGAAAATCAGACCTCTAAGCCTTGACCAAGGGTTGAAAACTGGGTGGCCCACAGTCTGAATCCAGCCCGACATATTTTGCTTGGCCAACAATTTTTTTTTTTTTCTTTAATGTGAATTTGTTGACAACGTTTACAATTGAGAAGCATTAACAAGCCTGGTTTCTAGCTTCTCTTTGATGGTGAGAGCTAGCATTACCACAGAGACACAATTGGCTGCCAGTGACTCAAGCAAACCCACAGGCCCTTCTCCCTTACCTGGGACCCACTTCCCACAGCTCTGCGACTCGGGTGGTCTCGAAGACAATGTGTGACTATAGTTGGCCATCCTGTTTAGATCTCTCTCCTTGTGCTAAGGAGCAGAGACTCACAGAGGGGTATGACCTCACAAGGTCACTCAGCAAGGCACCCAACAGTGCCTGTGTGCCCGGAGTCCTGACTAGTCTGTTCCGGCCCCACCAGCCCCCTTTAGTGCCTCTGGACAGAGATCCACCCCAAAACTGAGACAGACCCAGTTCCCAAATCCCAGAAAGCCAGGGAGGAGCTGGTTGGTTCCTTCTCTTTCAGAGTCCACTCAAATACCATCTCATCCAAGAGGCCTCCCCTGGCCACCTGGGCTAATGTAGAAGCCCCTCCCACACCACACCCCCAATTATGTTTCATCACCCCCTTTATTTTCTTTACAACATTGTTCATATCTTCCTTTGAAATCAATCAACTGATTGGTTGATTTTTTTTCCAGTTTGCTCACTGCCTCCAAAGTTAATCTGCAAGAGGGCAAGGCCATTGTATCATTGGCTGCCGTATTCCCATGGTCTAAGACACTGGGTGATACAAAACAAATGCTCAATAAATATTTGATGAATGAATGATGGTCTATCTGCTAGTAATGAAGATTATCGCTAGAAACTCAAGAGAAGAAACTGACTGCTTGCATATTCCCAACCTCACACTCATGCTTAGGCAGGCACCCCCTCCCAGAAGGTTCTCCCCACAGCTGGCTGGGCAAATCCTGCCCATTCTTCAGGTGCAGCTGGAATGCTGGGTCCTCCAAGACTCAGCTCCCTCCAATAACCTCCCCTGGATGTGTGTGCCCTGGAGCCCCTGGTGTGGGGGCTGACCCTCTACAAGCCTACAGGGGGCAGCTGTGTCTCCCCAGTAGGGTGGGACAGGGGCTCCCAGTCAGAGGCCAGGGTCAAGACTCCCTCCCCTACCAGTGCAAGACAGAGACTCAAAGGGCTTAGCTGCACTCTTTGGAGTGCCCCGCAGAGCTTGAGGGGCGTGAATATATGGGGTGTGCCTCACCGCAGCCTGGTTGGTTTGCTTGTAGAAGGCTTGCCCAAAGACAGCCATGACAAAGAGGTTGATGAGGAAAGAGACAGACAGGGCGATGGTGGCTTCAATCAGGAAGTACATGTTGGCTTCTCGGATGTCCGCCCGCCGGGACCGGTCTACCTCTCGAGACTATGAAGGTAAAAGGACGGAAGCATCGAAGTCCCTTAGAGTTGTCCCAGAACTCTCTACCCTCATACTCTACTTATGTTCCCCTAAACCCCGTTCTCTCTAAAGCCCCCTTGCATGTTAGTCTGGGATAGTCCTTTGTTTCTGTCTCAGGACCTTTGCACTTGCTGGTCCTTCCGCTTAGAATATCTTCTCCCCTAATCTTCCTTCCCATCCTTCATGTTGCAAAAGTCACCGCCTTAGAAAGGCCTTTGCTGGCTACCTTTTCTAGGGGAGCCCCCCTCCTCAGTCATCCTCCATCAGGCTTTTTTGTTTCTTTCAGAGCATCTTTCACAATCCATTTCTTTCCTTTACTATTGACTTGCTCATGGTCTGCCTCCCCGACTAAAAATGCATGCTCTAAGAAGCCAGAGGACTTATCTGTCTTTTCCCTCACTGACCCTCAGCTCCCAGCACACAGTAGACCCTCTCTTATTATATATTGAATAAAGAATGATTCGCTTCCCTCCTAAATTCAGAGGCAGGCGTTGAAGGGGCGGGGCCAGCATGGCTCTAAGGGAGAGGGCGTGTCTCCCTCCCCTCCAGTCTGCTCACCTTGACCAGGGAGGAATGCAGGTAGATGTTGTGGGGCATGATGATGGCGCCAACGATGCCCACGGCCTGCAGCAGCTCGGGCTGGCCACAGCCTGCGCAGGAGGGCAGGAACAGGCCCTGAAGCAGTGCTCCCTGGGCAGGCCGTGCCACCACGTACTGTGGGGTGAGTGAGAGCCGCTCAGTCGTGTCCAGCTCTTTGTGACCCCATGGGCTGTAGGCCGTGGAATTCTCCAGGCCAGAATACTGGAGTGGGTAGCCTTTCCCTTCTCCAGGGGATCTTCCCGTACTGTGGGGAGGAGCCTCGTTAGGCCCCGCTCCACCCCTGAGCCTCGGTTCTACCCTCCAGTCCACTTCCGACGCTGGAGTTGGGAGAGAGGGACTGGAGGGGGGGTGTGGGGGAATGGAGGGGGAAATGGGGGGTGGGGGTGGGTGGGGGTGGGGGTAGGACATGGCTAAGGTCCTCTCCCCTGTCCCATCAGGCTCTGCATGGGGCAGAGTAGGGTGGCTTTGGTGCAGGGCCCTGTTATGGCTCTGGCTTCCCACCTCATAGCCGAAGGTCAAGGCCATTATGGTAATAAGAAATCCAAAAAAGGCTTCCAGCTTCCGCAACCCTAGGGTGAGAGCAAAGGGGCTGAAGAACAACAAAAACCACCCAAAACCAAAATTGTAACTTAAGCAATTATTAATGACTGATATCCTGAGCACTTTGTTCCTGGCACTGTGCCCCGGGCTTGACCGGTGTTACCACAGTGAATCTTCCCCACAGCCCTGTGACCTCTGTGCTAGTATCTGCGTGTTGTAGATGAAGAAACACTACTCTAAGTTGCTCAAGGCTGTGCAGAGCGAGGTTGCTCAGAGCCCTTCTCCCAGTTCACCAGAGCACCATTACATTCATTGCCAGCCCCCTCCTCGCCTGAGTCCCGCTGGGGATGAGGGGCACACACCCACCGTAGTTATCGAGGAAGAGGAAGAAGAAAGTGTCCACGATGGTGATGAGGACACCACCCCAGAGTGGGATTCTGAAAGCAGAGTGGCCTGGGTCAGCCTAGCCCGGTTGAGGAGTCTGGATCTCCCACCCTCAGGGCTGGAGACCGTGGAATGGGGCCTCCGGGGAGCAGGCACTCAAGGGGCCCCAGACAGCTGAGGGAGAGGGGAGCCGGGGTGCTGGAGACCTAAAATGGCACCTCCATGCTGGGCGGGGGACCAGCGTGGTAGGGAGCTTGGGGCTGCAGTACTGAAGCCTGCAAGATGACCAACATCTGTCCAATTTGCAGCAAGTCGCTTTACACATCTGGGTCTCTGTTTCCCCATCTGGCAGATTAGGCAATAACTGAGTCAGAGATGACTGCAGGATGAAGTGGTCAGGGGGAAATAGAAGGCCTGGGGAGGAAGCGGCAGCTGTTCCCAGCCCTGGGCTGAAGAGCTTGGGCCCCTCTGGAGTACCGTCCAGCAGAGAGCAGACTGAATGCAATAGCCGTGCCAATGACTTCCTGCATGTCTGAGCCCACGATGGCTAGCTCGATGGTCAGCCAGAGGAGAATGCGGGGCACCTAGGGGAGGACGAAATCCCGTCAGCAAGGCTGTCTCTTGTCTCAGTCCTGCACCCGCCTGTCTGTAGCTGATTCTATATGCCTGGGCTGGAAGCCTGCAAACTACATTTGCAAGTGTAGCCTTGCCATTTGGCTTCATGGTGCCATGGTGGTTTCACGTGTAAAATTAGAAACGTCAATTAAATAGAGTCGGGAGATAGGAAGAGGAAGCTTCTGCGCCCTTCAAAGATAGCAGAGCCCAAGAGAAAGAAGACTCTTCTTTGCTGGAAAGGACTTAGGCACTGAAAAGTCATAGACTCTTTGCTATCAGCCTCCCAACTTCCCTTTTCCCTCCATAAAAGTGTTCTCCTTCCCTTGTGTAGAGTCCTTGCAGGTGGCTCCCCATGGCTACAGACCCTGAATTATCATTCTCTGCTGATCCTGAATAAACTCATCTTGGCTGGAGAAATATCTGGCCTAAAATATCTGTTTTAGGTCAACAGTAAGAAATATTTAAGGAAAATTAAAAAACAGGAAGAGATCTTTTCCCTCCTGCTTCTGGAGCTGGCCCCAGCAAGGGCGCCACGTAGCCTGGGCTCCAATCAGCAGTGATGGCAATGTTTCTAGAAGCTCGACAGCAAATGATGGTCCTTGGGTTTCTGTCCAGCAGCTTTCTGATCTCTGGGTAACACCTCCTTCTCTTGTTCCTTCAGCTCTGTCAATACCTTTGTGACTACATCCTGCATTAGATGCCTTTGACCAATCCAGTGGTATAATTTCTGTTTGTTTGCCTGGACGCTGACAACAGCCAAGTCCCCAGTGTGCACCCCAGCCAATGGTCATTCCACTCCAATTTTGCCTCGCCCCCACCCCATTTTTCCCTTAGGCAAGTCACTTCCCCAGGTTTCAACGTCCTCTTCAGTAAAAAGAGCAAGGTACCTCTAGCGTCCCTCCCATTCTGCATTCTATTTGTTTGAGCCTCAGCCTTATCTATCACGTGGACTTGCAATGCTCCACTTGAGATGATATTTTTATTTGATCATCGAAGCTTTCAATGGCTGTTTGGGATTTTGTGGCTACAGATTCTTCCTGTCCAGGGGTACCAAGCTCACCTTAGGGTAGTAGAGATGGCAGACCTCGCCCAAGTCCTTGCCTGTCACCACGCCCAGCCGGGCAGCCAGTCGCTGGCAGAGCAAGCCCAACACTGTGGCCCACAGCAGCACCCAGAGCAGCTGCAAGAAGTTAGGGAGAGGCCGTCAGCCAGCGGGGCTAGTTTCTGATAACCCCCAAATTGCTGGGACCTTCTAACCTAGGACATTTCACTGGGGAGAGGATGGGGGAGACAAAGCTGGAAGACAATGCCCCCTACACCCCACATTCTGGCATGGCTGCCTTGGAGACCCTTTTCTGGCCCATTTGAACTTAACACCTGTTCCTGGCAACTCTGGCCAGGAAGGCCAATCTGGGGAGTTGTGGCAAACCTGGGGGTCTCCACCCACTTAGCCTGGTCACCGCCCTCCCCATGGTGCCCCGACTCCGTCACTTTGAATCCAGCCACAGCCCCAGCCTGAAGATCTGACTCGATGTTTCCTGGGTCCAGGAATGCGATGCTCATGAGGAATCCAGGCCCCGTGAAGGCCCATAGCTTCCGCAGGCTGAATGCACCCTGTGGAGGGGAGTGGAATGAGGGGACTTGGGTGGGCACAGCTGGCCTTGGCCAGCACCCAGTTGATACCTCCCCAGGCTCAGAGGCCCAGGCTGGCCAGCCCTGCCCTCGATTCCCCATTCCTGGAGCTATCACCTGGAGGGTTAGTGGAGCACATGGGTGGGAAGGACTTAGGATTTGCTGAGTCATGGCAGATCAGCTGTCTGGATGGGTCAGTTCTGCAGTCTACACCTGATTGGCCAGCCTCTTGCAGGCCCTGACTCAGCAGATCCTCAGAGCCCAAAGGGAAGCTTTCCTGGGTCAGACCTCCCTGGTCCAACTCCTCCCTCCACAGCCCCTTCTCAGACCACAAGGGCCTCCTCTCTCGAGTCCACTAAGCCGAGGGTCTCCCCATCCCCATTCCGGGGAGCCTGAGTCTCTCTGAAGATTCTGGAAACGCAGGATGACGTGGAAAGAATCTGTCTGCAGTGCAGGAGACCTGGGTTCGATGCCTGGGTTAGGAAGATCCCCTGGAGAAGGGAATGGCTATCCATTCCATTGCCTGGAGAATCCCATGGACAGAGGAGCCTGGTGGGCTACAGTCCATGGCGTCGCTGAGAGTCTGACATGACTGAGCAACTAACACACACCCTCTCCCAGAAGCCAGCCTGCCGGCGTCACCTTTCCCATGCCCTTATCTGCTTCCTTTCCTTAAATATTACAACAAATCCTTGAGGCTGCAACCCAAACTCATCCTGGCTCCTTTCCCCTTCCTAGGAGAGCTGAGATTCATTTAAAAAGCCACTTGGAATTTTTAGACAAATACTAAGCACCCCAGCTAAGCACCGGGGGACAGAAGCAGGAGGGCGCCAGTTCCCATTGTCCGTCAGTGCAGCTCAGAGCCGGGAGGGACTGGCCCTGGTCTTCAGGAGACCTCCCTCCCCAGGCTGCTGAGATCCCGCACGATCCGGTGCATCCTGAAAGACCCCAGGAAGTCTCCAGCGTTCTCACCGATTCTGTATCCGGAATGGGGATCTTCTCACTTAGGTAGGTCCCTCCGGGAGGCGCTTGCTGTGGCCCTGGACTGGGTGGGCTGGAGATGGAGCCATATCTGGTCCCTCCCTGCTTTGGGGGGCCCATGTCACCTGCGAAGGGCCCCACGAGCCTTCATGAGTGACCTGCCTCTTTCTGCTGGCCCAGGGTTAAAGCTATCTGTCCTCTTCCCCCTGCTCCTCCTGGCAGAGAGGAGAAATGAAGGCCCCACCGAATCAGAACCCTTCACTCCCATCTTAGGTCCATCACCTCCACCCATGAACCGGACACTCCGGAAGATGTCTAAGAAGTGGAACCTTCAGGGTTCCCTCCTTCCATGGGAGGGCAGAGATTCCCAGATCTAGTTCTCTCTCCACGGAGGATGTGGAGAGGGACATGGGTTCCGAGGAGGCAAAACACACCACCGCATGCCCTGGGGCCGCATCCCTGCCACCTGCAGGAGCCAGGGAAGCTGCAAGGGCTCCGGGTTCACAGAGACCAGGCTCTGCCCTTGGAGGTGTGAAGGGCCCAGCCCCAGCCTGGTGTCTGGAATTGCGGTTGAGATCCACACTCCCATGGAGCAGCAGGGACTTCCCTTGCCTGCCCTGACTCTCCCCATCACACCCCCACTCAGGCTCTGTCCCTGGAGGGGGCCACTCACCTGGCATGAAGACCGCAGACTCGGGCAATCTCTGTGCGAGTGGCTGGCGTGCCGGGCAGCCCCTCACGGGCATGGCAAGCCTGTGCTTCCTCTCTCAGCAGTGGTGATCGTGCGGGTCCACGCCCTCTTGCCCATCCTCAGCTGTCCTCACACACAGGCACGTTGTGAAACACTTTCCAAAGGCAGAAGTGGCCAGTTCTGGAGGAAGGGTCTGGGTGGCCACAGTAAGGACATTTGTTCCCCTCCTGGCCTGAGCCCCACAACACCTCTGGCTCCCTTCCAGGCACCCTGAGTTCTGCACCTCTCCCAAGTTAGCTCTGATTTTGGACAACTTCCTGCCACTTGGGCATGCATGTCTAGATCACGTGACTGCCCGCCAGCCCACCCTCACCCTGTACAAGCAGTCAGGTCCTTCTCCTTTTCAATCTTGGGTCCCATGGCCACTGGGAGGAAGGGAGTTTGATGGCTGTCTAGGTCTCAGTGTCCCGCTGACTGCCTCACAGGGAAAGATCTTCCGGCCACTGCCACAGGGACATACATTGAAGATTCAGGCCAAAGAGATTCCCAGAAGAAAGAGGCACTGGAATTCTGGTCTTGGTTCTGCCACTGATCCACTTGACATTGTCATCAGATCACTCTGAGCTTGTTCCTTCAGTTAAATGAGGGGTTCAGTCTAGCTAAAAGGTCAAAAGGTGCCCAAGGAGGCCAGGCAGGTAAGATAAACTATGAGACCTGTTGGGAATGAGAAGAACAGTGCTGGCTCAGTGCTCAATGTCAAACGACGCTCAGCCTCAGTATCAGGGGGAAGTAATAGGGAGTGGTGGTGGTTTAGTCACTAAGTTGTGTCCGACTTTTGTGATCCCATGGATGTAGCCCGCCAGACTCCTCTGTCCATGGGATTTTCCAGGTAAGAATACTGGAGTGGAATGCCATTTCCTTTTCCAGGGGATCTTCCCAACCCAGGAATCGAACCCAGGTCTCCTGCATTGCACGCAGATTCTTTACCGACTGAGCTATGAGGGAGGGAGGGAATGGTGGAGACAAAGGTCCTAACCTCTGTCTGAAGAGGGCGGTGCTCACAGGGTTCCAGCCAGTTGTCACGTGCGGATGTGGGTCCACTGTCACTATGTCGTCTGTTTTGTCAAGGATGCTGGAAAATTTATGCAACGTATGCGTTTGAATACTGGGCTCAAATGTTTTGCAAATATTGGGTGACCTAAGCAAGCATTTCTATGGGCCGGATTCCACTTTAGGACGATCAATCTGTTCGCTCTAGACCCTTCCAGCTCCCAATCTCTTCTCCTTGCCAGCTGCCAGCTCCTTTATCCCCCCACTTACCTCCCTCAGAGTCTTCTCCCTGCCATGCCCACTCATGTCCTCTATCCTGTAACCTTTCTTTTCTGCCAAGAAGATTCAAAACTCAAATTGTCATGGGGTTTCCAACTCCAAAGTCTGGGCCTCCAGACACAGAGAAAATCAGCGCTTGTTCCCAAACCCAGACTTGATCTGGGATATGATGTTTCCCCAGGCTGAGTCAAAAACTTGAGCCAAAGCTTGGAAACCCAGGGTGGTGGGAGGCAGCCAATTTCCTGGCTCCTTGTTGATGAGAGAGGCTGGAGGGACGGGAGAGGCAGGGGTAGAGGGGTGAATGGTTGAGTCACAGATGAGAGAGCAGCATAGTGGTTTGTCACTGTGCAATCTTGTTGCTCAAGCCACCAGCCTTGACCTCTAGGGTTTACACAGGTTTGCAATCACTACTTTGGACTCAACGTGGGGTGGCTGGGGGATAAGGCTGGGCTAGGAGGCTGTGATGGTTTAATTTTTGTGTGTCAGTTTGAGCCATGGGGAGCCCAGTAATTTGGTCAAACATTCTAGGTGTGTCTGTGAGGGTGTTTTTGGAGGACATTAATATTTGAATCGCTAGACTAAGTAAATCAGATTTCTCTCCCTAATGTGGGTATGATCCAATGAATTTGACGAGAACAAAAGGCTGAGTAAGGGATAATTCTCTCTCTCGATGAGTGCCTTTGAACTGTAACGCTAGTCTTCTCAGGTCTTCAGACTTAGTTTGGACTAGAACTTATATCATCAGCCCTCCTATTTCTCAGACTTTCAGACTCAGATTGGAATTGTATATGCCATTGACTCCAGGGTCTTCAGCTTGCAAATCTTCGGACTTCTTGCCCTCTATACTCTCATGGGCCAGTTCCTTATTATCTATTTATCTACCTTATCTGTTTATATTTCTGTTGGTTCTGTTTCTCTGGAGAACCCTAAGACAGAGGTCCTCCTCTTTGCATTTTTTGTGAGGCCTTCCCTACAGTTAGGAACTTGGTGAGTGTAACTGATTAATGATTGATCAAACCCAGCACAAACTCTGCCTTACACAAGAGGCAGTATGTGTAATGGTTAAGAGCAGGGCTTTCTGGCTAGTGTCTCCATGAGCCAGAGCTCTGGAAATCTGCATAGTGGCCCCCTCAGATCTGGATTTGTTGCTGAATACTAAGCCCTACATGCATAGAGTGAGATTGCTTGAAGCCCAATTCGATCAAAATGGATCACAGTCTTAAATGTAAATTTAAAACTATAAAACTTTTAGAAAAAAAAAGTAAGGGAGGGAATTCCCTGGCAGTCCAGTGGTTAGGATTCTGCATTTTCACTGCTGTGACTTGGGTTCTATCCCTGGTGGGGGAACTTAAGATCTGTAAGCCACAAGGCATGGCCCAAAACAAAAAAGAAAAAAAAAGGTAGGAAAACATCTTCAGGATCTAGGACTAGATGAAGGCTTGTTAGACTTGACACCAAAAGCGTGGCTGATAAAGGGGAAAAGGATGAGTTGGACCTCATCAAAAGGGAAACTTTTGCTCTGTGAAGAACCATGTGAAGAGAATGAAGAGAAAAACTAAAAATTCAGAGAAAATATTGACAAACCACGTATCTGACAAAACTCCAGTATCTAAAAATAGGGAACTCTCTTAAAACTCGAGAGTGAAAACACGAACAGTCCAATTGGAAATGGGCGGGAGTTCCCTGGTGGCCAGGGGTTGGCTTCGGTGCTTTCACTGTTGTGACCGGGGATTCAGTCCCTGGTTGGGGAACTGAGAGCCCACGTCTCGTGGCGTGGCCAAAAAAAAAAAAATAAAACGAAAAAGAAATGGGCAGAGGTCATGAACACACACTTCACCAAACAGGACATACAGAGGGCAAACAAATATATGACAAAATGTTCAGTGTCGTTAGCCATTAGGGAAATGCAAGTGAAATCATAATGAGATATGACTACATCCCGATCAGAGTGGCTAAAATAAAAAGTAGTCACAATATCAAATATTGATGAGGATGTGGAGAAACCAGGTCAATCACTCATATATTGCTTGTGGGAATATAAAATGGTATAACCACTCTGGAGATAGTTTGGAAATTTCTTTAAAAATTGAAGATGTGGTCTTCCCTGGTGACGCAGTAGTAAAGAATCTGCCTGCCAGTGTAGGAGACATGAGTTCAATCCCTGATCCTAGAGGATCCCAGTGTGGTGCAGCAGCTAAGCTGGAGCTCCACATCTATTGAGTCTGTGCTCTGGATCCTGGCAGCCTGCATACCGCACCTTCTGAAGCCCGTGTTCAGGGACAGAGAAGCCACTGCAACAAGAAGCCCCCACTTGCCACAACTGGAGAGGGCCCAGGCACAACAATGAAGACCCAGCACAGCCAAAAATAAATAAAATTATAACCCCCCCAAAAAAAATTTAAAAATGCAACTACTATATGATTCAGCAACTGCACTCCAGGGCATTTTTTTTTTAAACTGGAGAAATGATAAGAGCTCAAACTGGAAACAATCCATACCATTCTTCAACATGTGAATGGTTAACCAAAGTACAGTACATCCATACCGTAGAATATACTGTGGTATTCACACTGTATACTATGGTATACATGTATCCCAGAGAGGTTAAAACTTATGTTCATACTAAAACCTGTATATAAGCGTTTATAACAGCTTATCTCTAATACCCAAAACTAAAATTAGCCTAGCTGTCATTCAACAGGAGAATGGTTAAACTAAGTGCAGTACAAACCATTGATTACTCTTTAGCTGTGAAAGGAACGAACTACTGATATACACAGTAACTTGGGAGAATCTCCATGAAATCATGCTAAATGAAAAAAATCCATTTGTAAAGTCTTCATGTATTACTATTTCATTATGTAATGATGGAGAATTCCATGGACAGAGGAGCCTGGCAAGCTACAGTCCATGGGGGTCACAAAGAGTCAGACACGACTGAGTGACTATCACTTTCACTTTATGGAATTCTCCAGGCCAGAATACTGGAGTAGGTACCTTTCCCTTCTCCAGGGGATCTTCCCAACCCAGGAATCGAACCCAGGTCTCCCGAAATGCTGGCGGATTCTTTACCAGCTGAGTCACAGGGAAGCGCCTTTATGTATATATTACCACCAAAAAAAAAAAAATGTGGAAAAAATCCTGGTTGTGATATTGTCTTTTAGTTTGTAATTAATTATTTTTGGTTGCCCTGGGTTTCTGTTACTGCGTGCAGGCTTTCTCTAGGTGCGGTGATCGGTAGCGGCTACTCATCCTTGTGGTGCCTGGGCTTCTCACTGTGATGGCTCCTCTTGTTGCAGAGCACGGTTCTCTAGAGCTCAGGCTCAGTAATTGTGGCATGTGGGCTTAGTTGCTGCATGTGAGATCTTCCTGGATCAGGGATCGAACCTGTGTCCCCTGCATTGACAGGTGGATTCTTAACCACTGGACCACCAGGGAAGTTCCATATTGTATTATAGTTTTCCATATGTTCAGAGATCTACATAGCTTAGGAGTATGGAGTAAGAAAAGGGAGTCAGAAGTTCTGACAGATGATACAATCTAAAAACAAACTGGTCTTGGAATGGGAGAGAAAGCAGGAAAGTGGCAGACCCCTTCCCAAGTCACCTGATGCTCTGCAGAGAAAGGATGTCTGTGGGCTGGACGTTACTGCCCTCTCTTTCCCCCCACCACAGCAAAGCATCAGGCACTTCAGGGAGCCCTCGAGGTCTCTGCAAGAACATTCTGGGTGCACTGGGCTGGGTCAACCTTGGTTTCAGTTCCCCACGGATGGGAACTTACAGTGCTTAGGAGGCTCTTCAAGAACTGGCTGTCCCTACCTCACCATGACTGAGCACTTTCACGCCAGCCCCACCCCCATTGTGCATCGGCTTTGCTGGCCTTCTGACCCCAACCTGCCATGTTCAGAGCCTTTGCACTTGCCGTTCCTCCTGGCTTGCTATTCCCACAGCTCTTCACAGGTCTGACTCCTGGTCATTCAGATCCCAGCTCAGCTGAGACATCAGAGAGACCCCCTCTTAAGCCTCCACCCATGAATCCCTTTCAGTCCATGACTTGGCCATAGTTGTTTTCATAAAAAGATCTGAAATTTCACATAAGAAATGGTCTTTTATGTTTGCTGTCTGTCTCCTCATGCGATCTGCAAGTGCCATGAGGACAGAAGCTTGGTCTTGTTCCTGCTGATCTCCAAGTGTTCAGAACAATCCTGGCGCGTGGAAGGAACCCAATATTCATTGAGCTGATTGCCTTACTGAACAAAAAGACCTCATCCTCCTCAGCTGTTTCTATACAGGCTGGTAGCCGCTAGCCACATGTGGCTATTTAAATGGAAATTAATTAAAATTAAAGTAGAACTGCAGTTCCTCAGTCATACTAATCACATTTCTAGTACTCAGTGGCCACATGTAACTTGTGGCTACCATACTGGACATTGCAGATAGAGAACATTTCCATCATTACAGTTTTGTAGATATTGGCCCCTCTTGTCCACTGGAGTGCAAAGCTCTGGGACCCTTGTCTCTTAGCTGGTGGGAGGAATGAACAGATGGAAGGATGGAGTCTACATACCAATTACCAGGTGCCACATTGGCGGTGGTCCCCTATTTGTTACTGAGCTGTATTGGGCAGAAACAAGCCACTGGCCAGAACTGTCATTAACTGAGGAGCCTAAAGGAGGTGATGATCACCTGCCTATCCTTTGTAACTGGGGACCCTCCATGCAGTTTGGGGGTTCCTGTGTATAGTAGAGACTGGGAGGAAGAAGGTAAGCTGGTGGCATGGGGAGGGAGGGAGGGTTGGAAAGCTTACCGAGTGTTGTTGAGCAAGGGTACTGGTGAACACACTGACTTCTTTTTTTCTTTGATGGTAGCCAGCAATTATGCTGAGTGGGCTCTATTAATTATTCTGTTTGCCAAAAGCCCTGCCCCTCTGTCTTGACTAACCTAGGGACTAAAAATGTGGGGTTTTCTTATTTTGTTTACTTCGTTGCACCAGGTCTTAGTTGCAGCCTGTGGGATCTTTATTTGCAGCATGCAAATCGTTAATTGGGTTAGGGTTGGGGGAATCTTAAGGGCTTCCCTGGAGGCTAAGTGGTAAAGAATATCCCTCTACCAACGCAGGAGCCCCAGATACTGGTTATATCCCTGGGTTGGGAAGATCCCCTAGTGAAGGGAATGGCAACCGGCTCCAGTATTCTTGCCTGAAAAATTCCATGGACAGAGGAGCCTGGTACTCCATGAGATGGCAAAGATTTGCAGTTGAAGAGTCCCACATGACTGAGCTAGATTGAACAGAGACGCACAGAGTGGGATCTAATTCCCTCAGCAGGGATCCAACCTGACCTCCTGCAACGGGAGCTCGGAATCTTAGTCAAAGGGGCACCAGAGAAGTTCCTAAAATGTCCGTTTTGGGATCCAATGTCCAGGTTTGAATCCTATTTCCCACGTGTTAACTCTGTTAACATTTTCGTGCCTCTATTTTCTTATTTGTAAAATAGGGATGGTGGTGGCATAGTCGCTCAGTCGTGTTGGACTTTTGCGACCCCGTGGACTGTAGTTCGCCAGGCTCGCCTGTCCATGGAATTCTCCAGGCAAGAATACTGAAGTGGGTTGACACTTCCATCTCCAGGGGGTCTTCCCGATCCAGGGATTGAACCTGGGTCTCCTGCATTGCAGGCAGATTCTTTAGTGACTGAGCCCCCAGGGAAGCCCAAAATAGGGATATTGATCATAATAAAATCTAGGAAGAAGGGCGGAAAATCGCTCGACAAACCCTGTTCACGTTTCCTATGTTTAGCCCCAGACGCTGGCCAGAGAAGGATCCGGGTCACAGCAGAGGCTGGGGAGCGCCCCGTTTATTCCCATTAAAACCGCAGGCAGGAAATCGCGCCTCCGGGGTGCGTCCCGCCGGCATCCCGTCCCAGCCCAGCCCTGACGCCCCCGCTTCCTGTCCAGTCCCCGCCAGGGAGGCCCCGGGCCGCCTTGCTGCCCGCCTAGGCCTCGCTGCGCTCCGGCTCCAGCTCGCGGAAGGGGCTGGGCCGGTTGGAGGAGCGCAAGGCTGGGGTGGGCGGGTGTCTCTTGGCGAAGGGGCCGAAGTACTCGGCGGCGAAGGTGACCACGTCGACCGGCTGGCGCAGCAGCAGGAAGAGCAGGAAGTCGGAGATGAGCGCCTGGGCCTCGGGGTGCTGCCGTAGATAGCTGTTGTGGCTGAGACGGAGCTCCTCCTGGTGGTGCCGTGGCGAGCCTGAGCCGGACCCGGACTCCCGCTCCCCAGGGGCGCACCCCCTCCTCGGACCCATGGAGGGATTAGGAACGCTGGGGTCCCCAACCCCTCGGGGTGCAGTATTTCAGCCGGGCAGGAAAAATGATGACAAAGGGTGGAATATATGCCCAGGGCGGGGGTAGGGGTTAAGGGTGTTGGGAGGGGTGGGGACCTCAGGCTGCCTGCGGCCTCTCCTCACCTTGCGGTCCAGGAACCGCGAGTAGAGCTCCAGGTCCTCCTCCCACACCAGGGGCTTCTTCTTAAATACTGGGCGAGGCTCAATATCATCTGAAGGAGTCCGGTGGGAGGAAGGTGGTGGTGGTTTAGCCGCTAAGTCGTATCCGACTCTTTGAGACTCCCATGGACTGTAGCCTGCCAGGCTCCTCTGTCCATGGGATTCTCCAGGCAAGAATAATGGAGTGGGTTGCCAATCCCTTCTCCAGGGGATCATCCCAACCCAGGGACAGAACCTGGGTTTCCTGCGTTGCAGGAAGATTCTTTACCGACTGAGCCACCACGGAAGCCCCTGGGTGGGAGGAAGGCAGCGTGCCCATTCCGACCCCAGAACCTTCCTCAGATATAGAGGGATGACTGGACGACACCTGTTCTAGGCAGGCTCAGAAAACCCCAGGGTTCTGGCTGCCCACATGGGCAGAGTTCCCAGCAAAGTGATCCTCTCCTAATTAGGGACAGGGACTGGAAAACCAGGGCTTCCCCGGTGGCTCAGATGGTAAAGAATCCGCCTGTAATGCAGGAGACCTGAGCTCCATCCCTGGGTCAAAAAGATCCCCTGGAGAAGGAAATGGCAACCCACTCCAGTGTTCTTGCCTGGAGAATCCCCATGGACAGAGGAGCCTGGTGGGCAACAGTCCGTAGGGTCACAAAGAGTCGGATATGACTGAACGATGAAGCACTTACTGGAAAGCAAAGCCTCTCTGTCTCATTTGGCCTCCCACCCCAGAGATGGCCCACTCAAGGCAGCCCCTGCACCCTGGGAGGCTCGGCGGCTTCACTCACCCTCTTCCCTCAATACGGGCACCTTGGTGATCATGCAGCACCCCGGGGAGCCCACCTGGATCCTCTTGGCCAGGTGCCTGGAGTGCAACACGGAAAAGGTGTGAGTCTTCCTAGACCAGCCGGCTCCTTTGAAGGGTGTCCTGGGGCCTCCCTTTACTGCTGTCCTGTCCCCCTCCCCCACTTGTCTTTGAGTTCCAGGGTGCTGTTGATGTCTAGATCCCCAGATAATGGCCCCTGCTTTTCAAATTGGGAACTGCATCTACCCTGAAGATGTGTGCACACATGCAAGACCTTTATAGGTGTGAGCGCTAGAAGAACCATGAAAGAGTTCCCTGGCACGCCAGTGGGACTCCACACTTTCAATGCCAAGGGCCTGGGTTCAATCCCTGGTTGGGGAACTAAGATCCTGCAAGCCATGAAGTGCAGCCAAAAAAAAAAAGAAATGGCAAGCCAAATTATGAAATCAGGAAAGCCAACAAAGTTCTAATTTGTTTGTTTGTTTGCTTTTCCCAGTGTGGTGATTCTGTCAGTACCTCTGTGGAAATTTCAAGAAACAAATGCTCCTCTCCCTTCCAAATTTTCTCAGGATTTTGGTGCCTGCGCTTTGCTGGTGACAGCTTGGCAGTGTATTAAGATGCTTCTTCCAACCTGATGATCTTATCAAGTGCTAAGTTGTTCAAACTTTTGTGTTTTTGATATTACACCCACACCTGTGGCAGCTGCTTTAGCTATGCCCTGTGGAGTTGACCTTGACTCCCTCAGCAGTTCAGGGCTCTTTGGTGAGATTTGGGAGGCATTGTGAAGATCGGGAAAATGATATATTTTCCCGTGAATATATGGAAAAAGTGAATGAGTGGGTAAAGCCAGGGACACTTTGATCTCAACAAGTCTCCCTGGTAGTGAATCTCCACCCAGGTGGTTGAGCTTCCCATGTTTGTGCTCAGTACTGCCCCCTTGGCCTCACCGACAGTGGCTCACCCATCAGGGAGCAGGTAAAACTGGCAGGACATGGGGATGCCTTGTTCCGAGTGTACCGTCTGCTCCACAATGAAGACTTCCACCTGCTGATGGCCCACCTGGATTGTCTGGGAGCCCAGGGCTTGCTGGCAGCAACCGAAATGAAGGGAGGGAGGTGAGGTAGATGCCTATCAGGACCTCCCCTTACATCTCACCCTGCCCCTCTCTCCATCTTGTAGCTTCATTGCTTGTTCACCGGTGATAAGCAACCCTTGGCTGTCCAGACCCTTAGGTTCCACAAGATTTGGGTTGCAGCCCCGGGTTGAGTTGAGGTCCTCTCATAGAGAGCCAGCTCCACCCTGCTCCTGCCTCAACCCTCCTCCATGCCAGCTCCATGACCAACTGCTTCTAGCTGGCAGATTCTGTAACACAGATCACCAACTAGGAGTGAGTGTGGGGTTGGGGTTGGGTTGGGTTACTTGGGGGGAGAGGGTAGTGAGGCTCTGAAGAGGGACTTTTTTATTATTCAGTTTCTAAGTCGTGTCTGATGCTTTGCAACCTTATGGACTGCAGCACGCCAGGCTTCCCTGTCCTTCAGTATCTCCCAGAGTTTGCTCAAACTCATGTCCATCGAATCAGTGATGCCATCCAACCATCTCATCCTCTGTTGCCCCCTTCTCCTCCTGCCTTCAATCTTTCCCAGCATCAGGGCCTTTTCCAATGTATTGGAGTCTTTTCGCATCAGGTGGCCAAAGTATTGGAGCTTCAGCTTCAGCAGCAGTCCTTCCAATGTATATATGCAAACTAGTACAGCCAATGTATATTCAGGATTGGTTTCCTTTAGGTTTGACTGGTTTGATCTCCTTGCTGTCCAAGGGACTCTCAAGAGTCTTCTCTAGCACCACAATTCGAAAGTGTCAATTCTTCAGCATCACCCTTCTTTATGGTCCAACTCTCACATCTGTACATGACTACTGGAAAATCCACAGCTTTAACTATACGGAGATTTGGTGGCCAAGTGACATCTCTGTTTTTTAATATGTTGTCTAGGTTTGTCATAGCTTTTCTTCCAAGGGGCAAGAATTGAGACTGAGATTTGGGGCTGTCTCAGGCCCGTGCAAGCTACCTGTTATAATTAAAACTTAAATCCCTATTACAGCTATGGCTGTGAGGAGAAAAGTGCTAACATAAAAATATTTCAGAGAAAATTGGGGGGAAATGGTGTGTGCCTGTTTGCGTCAAACTCCTTGCTGTTTGTCATGTTTGTGGCAGAAGAGACACCAGTGTCATTTACAAAGCTGGTCAAATCAGCCCCCAAAGTGCATGTCCACAGACACGGTTTCAAAATCACATTGTAAGAAGTCCTAGGTAGGTTGGTGATGAAAGTTTAGCCAAAATAAAGAAGCACCCTTCAGGGCTGAGACATAATAAAATAAAATTCAAGTGAAGTTGGAGATTTAAATTTCCTGATGTTTAAAAAAAAAGTCTCTAAGAATGGCCCCACACTATGTTTGTTTGTTTGTTTGTTTGTTTTCCTGAGCTGACTTTTGTGTAAAAAGCATCGCTTTCTTCCATTGCTCCCACCTTTTTAGTCCCTATCTTCCTCACACCACTTGCCTTGGTCTTCTCTCTGACAAATGCAATCTTGTTTTCTCCTGCCCTTGGAAGTTTCACCCCCACACCCCGAGGTTTATCCCCACCCCATCCGCTCTTCCACTCCACAGCTGTCTTTTCTCTCAAATCAGCATCCTCTCTGCCCCTTCTAGCTTGCCCACAGACCAAGTCCCCACCCAGGGAGATGGCTCACGTAAGTAGAATAGCAGAGTTTGCCTTCAGTGTCCAAGGCCAGGAAACAGGCATTGCTGGGCACCATATGCCGCCAGGCCATCACCCTCAGCAACACCAGGTTAGCAGCCTGGGAGACAAAGCCCTCAATGGAGGGCCTGGGGAAGAAAGTCACTTCGGTCTTCACTTCCTGTTCAGGACAAATCTGTGTCAGGGACTTGAGCTGGGAAGTAGGGGGAGGTTGGGCAAGTCAGGTGTTGAGCATACGGTCCAGTCCACATGGTCCCCAGGGCAGGCTCCTGGCCTGACACCATCTGTCCCCTATTTGTGGTTCCAAAGAGGATGTTGAGTATGCCTCCCACCTGGCTCTCACCTTACCTCACCCTCCTTGACCATTCTGGTCATGAGCAGCTGATCATCCTGCTTCAGCAAACTCGTCTTCTGTTCCATGGGAAGAATGTGGAACTAGGGGCCAGAGCAGGAGGGGAGAATCAGGGACTCACCGATTGTATATGAGTGAGATCCCCCGGAGGCCACCTTGTCTGTCCTCCATAAATGAGAAAACCGAGGAGAGATGTGGATAGAAAACCTTCTTTCTGTGGTCAAGGCTGGGGGCCCAGGAGGTACCTTGATGAACTCCTGACTCTGTTGTTTCACAACCTCCAGTTTCCACGAGAGATAGGCTGAGGGGAGGGAGGTGAACACAGGAGACAGGGCTGGAGACTGTGGGAAGGGTGGGTGGTGGCCTGGGCTGGAGGACTCAGGGGTAGGGTGGCCATAGGTCAAAACTACGGCTGCAATTATCTTCTTGTCACCCCACATCCCACGCTTTCTCTTTGCCTCGTTCTAGTCCCAAGGTGAAATTAAAGGGTTGCTACTGAGTGAACGTCCTGGGAGTTAGGGACTGGGAGTGGGGGGCAGGGTAGGAAGGTAGGGGTTGGGGGTGTTGGTCAGGAACTCTACCCAGAAGGGAGCTTCCACAGAGTGTTTTGTCCACGAAGCCTCGGCTGGAGGCATGCACGAAGGGGACGTACGTTATGACACCAAATTTGTCTTTGTATTGCCCTCTCTGCACCTCAATGGTCAGCTCTCCCTGAGGCTCCCCTGTGTCGGAGACCATGACCAGAGTCTCTGAGAAGAACAGCAGCAGCAGCTCCTCCTGCCCTGCGGAGTGAGGGTCCCGTTGGGACAGTTAAAGCCCCAGCTCCTAGTCCTCAACTCTCTGACCCCCCTGGCCACCAGTGCCCCCACGGTCTCCACCCACCCTCTCCTCATCTCACGTCTCCCAGGCAGCCCCTGCCTCCTCTCCACTGGCCTCTGCAGCAGTCAGAGGTGGAGACAGCCCCCCACACACAGCGATCCCCACCCCCACTGTATCCCTGGGGTCTTCCATTAGTTGAAGACTATCAACCATTACGCTTCAGGCCCTTTCTGAGTCCCAGGATATTCAAGGCTGCTAGAGAGATGGCCATATCTGGGCTCTCTCTTCCCTCCGGTCCACAGTTTTGCCACCCCCTCCACCCTCACTGCCCAGGCTCACGGAGGGAGTTGAGGAAGTGGATGGCCTCAGCGTTGGCCTCTGGGGGTGGCAGATTCTCCTGTGTTGAGGGTTGGGGGTCCTTGGCTTTGGAGCCTGTGGAAGGTGGAGAGACTGAGATGGCAGATGGCAGACCCTGAGGAGGACAGCGATGGGGCGGGAGTCCCAAGAGTAGAATCCTCCAAGGCCACCCCAAGGTGGACGATGAGGGAGAGATTCCCCCCTCACTTTCCAGGCCCCCACCCCCCAACTCCTCAGCCCCCTTCTCACCTTTGGATTGAACTTTAGGGGACATGCTGCCCGCTGCTACCAGGTTTGTATCCAGATGTCTCCGTGGCAACTGGGAGCTCCCTACTGCCTCTTAAAGGGCCATCAACTCATTTCACTAAACACCCAGACCTTCGAGTAGTTGGTTGGAACTGTGACTTCTGGGGCTCAGCCCAAACTTGAGGTACTGTCCAGCAGAGGGAGTATTTGACATTCTTAGGTGGCAGAGGGGATGACATGAGTATTTACAATGACCTTGGAAGCTGTACCATACAACTGTACTTTGGAGTTCAATTCTTACTGGGATTTAAACCAATACTTTAAAAAAAGAAAAACTTTAAATTTTACTATATTTATATGTTTACTTTTATTAGATTGCATTAAAAGTACTTGGGAAGCTGGTTTATCAATTTGTTAAAAAAAAAATTAGAGAATTATTTTTCCTTTATTTTTCCCAACGTTACCGAGATATGTTGTTCAGTGGCTCAGTTGTGTCTGACTCTTTGCAACCCTACAGACTGCAGCACACCAGACTTCCTTGTCCTTCACTGTCCTTTGAGTTGATGATGCCACTCAACCATCTCATCCTCTGTTGGCCCCTTCTCCTCCTGCCCTCCATCTTTCCCAGCATCAGGTTTTTTTCACATCAGGTGAAAAAAGCTCTTCGCATCAGGTGGCTGAAGTATTGGAACTTCAGCTTCAGCAGCAGTCCTTCCAATGAATATTCAGGGTTGATTTCCTTTAGGATTGACTGGTTTGGTCTCCTTGCTGTCCAAGGGACTCTCAAGAGTCTTCTCCAGCACCATGTTTTGAAAACATCAATTCTTTGATGCTCAGCTTTCCTTATGGTCCAACTCTGACATCCGTACATGACTACTGGAAAAACCATAACTTTGACTAGATGGACCTTTGTTGGCAAAATGATGTCTCTGTTTTTTATAACTGGCATATAACAATCAATTGCTTTTTAAAAAGTAGTAGAATATATGGAATGAATAAATATGGCATAAACTTCCTAAAGCAGTTTTAATTTTGTAAAGAGGACAGATTGTTCATTGAAGTCCCCTTAAAAGTTAATATTAGCTAGGACATCCTTGGTGGTACAATGACTAGGAATCCAACGCATGGAACATGGGTTTGATCCCTGGTCCAGGAAGATTCCACATGCTGAGGAGCAACTAAGCCTGTACACCAGAAGTACTGAGCCCAAGCTCTAGAGCCCATGAGTTGCAACTGCTGATGCCTGAGCACCTAGAGCCTGTGCTCTGCGACAAAAAAAGCACTGCAATGAGAAGACCATGCACCACAACAAATAGCCACCACTCACTGCAGCTAGAGAAAGCCTGAGCAGCAACAAAGACCCAGCACAGCCAAAAATAAATAATAAATAAATAAATTTAAAAAGCATTAGCTAGGTTTATAATTAGAATGACGTGACAAAATTGAACTTAGAGGTGTTAGAAATACTTATATACTTTAAATACTTATATACTTTAAAATTTGCATTTAAAAAAATCAAGCACTAATTTTTAAAAGCCCAAGTGAATTCTGAATAAGTCATTCTCTGCACGTGAGCCACCACCAGTGGCATTAAGAAAATTCACAGCTGCTTTGGGAAGTGGCTAGTTAGTTCCTCAAAATAGTAAATGTGAAGTTACTATATGACAATTCCACTCTGAGGTGTATACCCAAGAGAGCTGGAAACATCTGTCCACATAAAAACTTACACACAGATATTCATAGCATCATTATGCAGAATACACAAAAAGTGGAAACAACCCAACTGTTCATCAACTGGTGAATGCATAAACAAAATGTGAGATATATATATATATATAACGGGATATTGTCCAGCCGTAAAAAGGAGTGAAGTACTGACACAGGCCATCATATGCTTCAACCTTGAAAATATGTTGACTGAAAGAAGCCAGTTACAAAAGACCACATATTGTATGATTCCATGTATATGATTAAATGCCCAGAACAGGCAAATCTATAGAGACAGAAAATAAATCAGTGGTTGCTTGGCATGGGGGAAGGGTGGGGGTGTGGAGGCAGCAGGCACCTGACACCAGAGGGTCACAGGGTTTCTTTGGGGAGTGTTGAAAATGTTCTAAAATTAGATTGTGGGTAGCTGCAAAACTGCATATACATTAAAACCCACTGAATTGTATACTTTAAAAGGGTATCATTTGCATTATATAAATTGTATCTCAATAAAATTAATAAAAGTAGATTTAAAACAAACCTATTACTTTCATGTGTGAATTACATGAAGTTTGACAAAGTCTTTTCTATTGGGCAAAGTTTACAAAAAAAAGCAGCAGCAGGGACTTCCACAACAGTCCAGTGGTTAAGACTCTGAGCTTCCACTACAAGGGACATGGGTTCACTTCCTGGTCCAGTAACTAAGGTTCCATATGCCACACAGCAAGGTCAAAAAAAAGGCAAACTGCTATTTTTTGTTCCTTAAGGGATGCTCACTGAACTGAACTGAACTGAACACAGTCCCCCTCCTTATTGCATGCCCGTATCCCTGCTTTTCTGGACTCCTGGCCTCAGGGAAAAATTGCTCCCTGAGCCCTCTACCCCTTAGAGTTTTTCTCCTGTCACCCCCGCTCTCCTTCACCTCCCCTTGCTCAGGCTCTCCAGTTGCACAGAACCCCCAGATGCCTGTCCTGACAGGCTCCTGCCTCCTGGGAGCCCATGTTCTCAACTCTCTCACTTCCCCCAGTTACCTTCCCCTTGGTGCTGGCTGTCGCTTTCCTCCCAGTCGCTTAGGGGAAAGAGAAAGTTGGCAAGGTGGATCACAGAAGGATCAACATCCAGTTTCTTGTCTATTTTTTTAGTCATCTGTTAAGCACCCTTGTTACCACTGCTGCTTAGGACCTGATAGACCAGTGGAAGGATGCTCTGGAGAAGTTGACGTACTAGCTGTGCAGTTGTGCTGGACCGGTTGGCCTCTCTGAGCCTGTAGCATGGACGGCCGGTGCCCTCCCAGTGGTTAGGGTGGGCATCTACTGAACAACAGCCACTGCTGCAGAGAGGGTGCCCTATGTGCCCAGCTCTGCAGGGTGTAACTTATTTAATCCTTCCAATCAGCTTCTCAGACGGTGTGAGCATCAACCCCATTGGACGGATGAGAAGTGGAGGCACAGAAGGTTAAGTAACTTGCCCAAGGTCACCCAGTTAATAAATGGAAGGCGTGGACTCCAACCCAGATGGGTTGACTCGAGTCCGTGTTCTTAATCACTTCGCCCATTGTCCCTGATAGACTGTGGGTGTGTGCTAAGTTGCTTCAGTAGTGTCCGACTCTGTGACCCCCTGCCAGGCTACTCTTTCATGAGATTCTCCAGGCAAGAATACTGGAGTGACTTACCATGCCCTCCTCCAGGGGATCTTCCTCACCCAGGGATCAAACTTGTGTCTCTTAGGTTTCCTGCATTGGCAGGTGGGTTCTTTACCACTAGCGTCACCTGGGAAGTCCTGTTGTCTCTGATAGACTAGCCCTAAGTTTATTAAGAACAGTAAGAGGAAGAAGAGACTACTGTTCTTGGAACACCTATGTGCATCTCATTTGGCTGCCCAGCCACTCCAGAAGAGGCTAAGAGACAGAAGTTCCCTGTCTGGTGCTATCCACGGTTGGTCAGAGTTTGTATTCAAACCCAGACCAGTCCAAGTCCTCTCTCTCCCACACTGTCCCTGCTTTGGCCTGAGCCTAGGGTTTACTGACTATCAGGGTTAGCTTTCTACCTGCTTCCAAATGTTCCATTTGTGGCCAGGGCCTTGGAAGACTAGGATGACCCCCTCCCCCAAAACACACAAGTGTACACACAGGGCTTTTCAAGTTCACATCTACAACTTATCCTGTTCTCTGTCCTTCCCTGGAACTTCTAAGGCTGCCCACTTAACATGCCCCTCCCTTTTTCTTTTTCTGTGATTTAGAAAGAAAGAGACTACAATTTAGGGGGAAAAAGATGGAAGTGCTTACAGGTTATTTTTTAAATTATGCAGTATTCAAATACCTGTGAAGCCACGTGTCTACCTCTATTTCTTCTCATATAATGAACTACAGCACCAGAAATCAGACACAGCATTTTCCAAAGTGACTTTATATGCCTTTCTCATCTAACTCTTCTAATAGCCTCCAAATAAGTGGACTTGTTGGTGATTGTTTATGATTTTGCTGCTTTGCATCATTTCTGATATCAGACCCTCTATTCCTCTGAGGAACCCTTTCCCCACTTCCAGTGCACTGTGTTTCAACTGAGTCTGACATTGCCTTTCCAGGTGTGGTCATGTCACTGAACCTGGCCAGTCAGAGAAGCCCATTCCCCTAACTCCTATGATAGGTTAGGATTGGGCACATGATCCAAACTGAACCAATGAAACTCAGTCCCTGGAACAATTAGAGGTTCTGCTATTAACTTGTAAACCTAGTTGATGAACTAGTAGCCTGTAAACCTGGAACTTCTAGAGAAAATCTTTCCATTACAGGGAAAAAGACTGATAGAGAATGGTATCAATGTAAAAGAAAGCAGAGCTGACTGACGAAGATGCCTTTGATCCCTGGTTCCAGCCATGCCTGAAGTTACTGTGATGTAATCCCACACTTCTCAACTTCATGAGTTGATAAATTTCCCTTTTGGTTTGAGTCCCTTTCTATTGAGCATTTGTCACTTGCACTTGAAAGTACATACACAGTAAATGTTCTGTCTCATTCAAAGTTGTCTCCATTGGAAGATGAACTGAGATGAAGGTCCTTGGATGCTGAGTGATAGAGCTGGGACTGGAAGTCAGATCTCTTAACACTAGCTATCACTGTTGCTGTTCTGCAGAGAAAGAGCAGGTCCTAGTTGTTGCTGGTCAGTGCTGGTTCCAGTTGAAGCACGTGCCATCATTCAGGACGGGTGCCCCAGTGGGAGGATTGGCCAAGGCTATGGGAAAATGCTTCACTAAGCCCTAGAGAACCGTCACCATCTGTCCCTCAAACTGGGCACACCCAGAGTGACCTGGCCCTGGGGCTTGGCCCATCAAGAGACAGTTACAGAGCAGAGACTCACCCTTCTTCAGGAAGGTGAGGACTACCGCTTCTTCCTTCAATTCCACCCGGGTGCCACCCTGAGCCAGGATGGGGTCGGGAGCCAGTGCCAAGGTCCTTGGCTCAGGGGTGCGGGACACCAAGATAGGAGGCCGAGCTGTTACCAGGGGTGGGAAAACTCTGACTTGGGCCCAAGGAAATGTGGAGCTAAGCCAGTGTTTCCCAGTCTTCAGCCACACCAAGTCACCTTCAAGAATTCTGCTATAGCCAAGTGTCACCTTTATTTCATATTGTCCTGTTTCAATAATGCAAGCACACCTCTGAGATATTGCAGATTCAGCTCTAGACCACCAAAATAAAATGAATGTCGCAATAAAGAGTCACATAAAAAATGTTTTTCCCAGCGCACGTAACAGTTATAACACTATGTGCTGTGCTTAGTCGCTCAGTCGTGTCCGACTCTTTGTGACCCCGTGGACTGTGGCCCACCAGGCTCCTCTGACTATGGGGATTCTCCAGGAAAGAATACTGGAGTGGCTTGCCACGCCCTCCTTCAGGGGAATCTTCCCAACCCAGGGACTGAACAAAGGTCTCCCTCATTGCAAGCGATTCTTTACCATCTGAGCCACTAGGGAAGCCCGTGTAACACCATACTGTAGTCTAGTAAGTGTGCAACAGCAGTATATCTAAAAAATGGTACATACCTTAAAGTATAATTAATTTAAAAGATTTTATTGATCAAAATACTAACCATCATCTGACAACGCAGGGTTGTCACAAACCTTCAATTTGTAAAAAAAAAACGCAATTATCAGAAAAGCATCCTAAAGTGAAGCACAGTAAAATGAGATATGCCTGTACCTTTAATCACCTGCCTGAATTGAAAACTGGTGTCACTTGTCAAAAATATTGACCCTGAGGATAAATACAAGGAACACAAAATGATGTTGTTAAAGTTCAGCTCAAGATAGCTTCAGGGCTTGACAGCCGACCTGTTTAACAATTAACAGACGAGTCCGGCTGTTAATTGCAGAGGCCTTAAAGGGCCTTAAAGAGGGGTCAGTGCCAAGGCCTTGTCCTTGAAGCATATTCATGGCTGGGTGGTGACCATATTTAAAACCACTTCCCCTGCGGCTAGAGGTGCATCTGTGCATCTCAAGCTTTGGAAAACACCAAGGTAAGCAAATCATAAGCCCTGAACAAATTCTCACGAGCCATGGAAGGATATATTTATAGCTTTGTTTTTGCCCAGAGTTCTAGAAGTGCAGTCCTTCTGAGTAAGCAAGAACTGTAACCAGGAGAGGAAAACAGAACCAGCAATAAAGACAAGCCCACTGAGGAACCAAGCCTCGGTTAAATCATTCATTCATTCAACATTTATTGAGCGCCTACTGTGTGCCAGGCACCGTGCTAGGCGCGAAAATACAGAGATGCATAAGATACAGTCCATGCCCTGAAGGGTTCACAGTCGAGAAGGGGGAGACAAACATGTAAACAAGTAAAATACAGTGTGATAAGTGCCACAAGAGAAGCGTTGACAAAGAGCAGAGGTAGCCTGGAGGGAGAGGGGCATGGGAGGAGGAGGGGGGACTTCCTGGAGGAGGGGGACCTTGAGGGGGATTGGTGAGATGACTAGGTGTTTACCAGGCAGACTCGGGCAGGAGGAGCAGGGGAAAGGCATTCCGTTCTGAAGAAACAGCAGGAGGGAAGGCACAGAGGCAGGAACTGCAGGTCTGGAGGGCGGGGAACTCTGACTATTCTGGCGGTATTGCTAGAGCTGGTACCAGAGGCTGTGGCCCGAGAGGGGAGGCAGAGGCAGGCTGATGAGGGGAACTGAGGGCAGGGGCATCTCGGGGGCTCCCCAGTGGGGAGCAGAGCCTGAGGGAAGGCTTCCACCCAGGAAGAGAAGGTTCCTGGCTGACCCCAGGTATGCCTGCTTGAGGACCATTTTTGTCCTCACTGTGGCCCCAAAGGGACCTGGACCTAAGGCCAGAGGAGGAGCTGAGCTGAGGAAGGGCTGAGCAGAGGGGAAGGGCCCAGACCAGGGGTCCTAGAAGCTGCCACTCACTCGAGAGCTGTCCACTCCTGGACTTCTGATTTCTGCTCTCTACTGTGTAGACCTCCTGGCTCCTGCCAGGATGGGGCCAAGGGCCAAATAAGAAATGACAAGGTGATGTGCTTGGCCAACTGCAAAGGGCCAGATGAATGGCTTTACTAACTGAAAGGGGCAAGGGTTGAGGATGAAGAGGAGTGTCTAAGAATAAGGGCCACAATGAGAAAACCACAGTGGACCTGGTGGACAATGGCTCTCTGGTCCCCCAGGAAGAAGGGGCCCTGCTGGCCCAGGGCAGGGGCAGAGGCCAGCAGGCAGGACCAGGCCAGCTGTGCAGTGAGCAAGCATGTGTGACCTACAGGACCGTGGGCCTCCAGTCCCAGCCTCCTGGTGTCTCCTTAGCCTGAGGTCAGGTTTCCTTGGCAACCGAGACTCTCCCGCTTCCAGGCTGCAGGGGAGTCACAAGGCAGAGATTGTCCACAGCCAGGCTTGCAGCCCTTTCCTCTTTCTCAGAAATGGCTCTGTTTAAAAAAAATGCCTTTGTGGGGGCGGGGGTGGCCTTGCTCTTGTGGGTGCCTTGCTCTTGTGCAAAAATGCCTGGGGGAGGAGGGGCAGAGGCTCAGAAAACCAGAGCCCAGGTGCCCCTCTGAGTGACTGCTTTTCCAAAGCACCTGACCTCAGGCCAGTCTGGGGGAGCGAGTTTCTTTCCCCACCGTGGATGGGAGGAAGGGGGAGATGGACTCACCCTGTTCGGGACTCCTACTGCCCTGAGTTCAGAGGCTGCAGTGAGAGCAAGGGCTCCGCGTCCTCACTGCCGTGGCAGGAACAGGGGGAGCTAACTCCCAGTGTTAGCTCTGCCCTTGGTGACTCAGCCTCACCCTGTGGAGTCCCCAAGCCTTCCATCACCCGGCCTCTCGGTCTCAGGGTCTCCTCGCCTGTCCCTCCTCTGCCCCTGACCAGTGTCCGGGTGGTGCCCGCTGACGAGCGGATGGAGGCGGGGTGGTAGCAGACAGAGGGATGGTGTGGTGTGGGCGATGATGGGTGGTCTCCCCACTGCGGCGGGTGGACTGGGCCGGGCTGGGGTAGGGTCACTTGCTCTTATGCAGGTCCTTCAGCTGGCGGAGCCTCTCCAGGAGCTGGGCCCGGGAGCAGCCATCGTCGCCTGTGGGGCCAGGGCCTGGCCCCAGAGCCTCCTGCAGCACCGGGCAGTGTGTCCTTAGGAACGGGTTATAGGAGCGCTCCTCCCCCAGGGTGGACGGGCACTGTGGGAGGAGAGACACGGGCTTTGGTGGGGAGGATCTGGAAAACGGACCTGACCAGGAAAGCCTCCCCACCCCCTGCCCCATCCTGGGGTTCAGGCGTTCTCACTGGAAGGCCCTTGTGCCAAACAGGCCAGAGCTCTGGGGAGGGGCCTGCAGGGCCTGGCTCGGCAGAGATGGGATCCATCTGGGGAGTGCCCTCGGCCCCTCTTGGACCCCAGCCCCGCACCGTGCTCTTGCGTTCCATCCGCTGCCTCTGCACCCACTGCATCTTCCTCTCCCGGGCTAGGTTCTCGGGCTCCACCACGCCTGCAAAGCCCAGGTTCTCCTCTGCATACTCGTGGCCTAAGGATGGCCATGGGGGCCGAGACACGGGGCAGAGTGAGATGGGTTATGGTCAGGAAAAGTCCTCCCATCCCCACGCCGATGGGTACCTAACAACTGAGGAGGAGGGACAGTGCTTCCAGAAAAAGCCCAACCACAAGGAGCTGCTTCTGTAAACATGGGCACAAGTCAGCCATGAGTGATGCTGCAGAAGCATTGGTCGGGGGGGGGCGGGGGGAACCACAGACCTGGAGCCAGAAGACCTGCATTCTAGCGCTGCTGGTTCTGTCCAGCTGTGCAACTTCAGTCAAGTCATGGCACCTCTCTGAGCCAATGTTTTCTCCTTTGGCAAGTGGGGAAAATAATAATGCCACTATGCCACCAGTTATGTGTCCCTGAGGCTGGGATTAGGACCTGGTGCACATTAGGTGCTCAACAATGTATTTGTTGAATGGAATGAATGGATGAATACATGTTCTGAGGATTGACTGAGATATTAGTGGATGTGTTTTAGAAACTACGGATATGCAATGTACCCAAGCACGTATGTATGTATGGATGGATATTCCACGTACATGCATATGGATGATGGGTGTGCAGTGTGGGTGTGATGGACGCAGGTAATGATCCATGCAGAGTGGATTTAAGTCACCTCATTAATCAAAGGCTATTTTCTGTTTTAGACTCTGGCTATGAGAAATCAGCCATCCCACGGGGACACTCTGGGGCCTACAGGGCTCCTCAGAGGCTGTGGGCTGGCTGCCAGGGGCAGCTGACATAAGAGGCCTTACACAACCAGTTCTCTAGAAAGAAGGGGGTCTGCCCCCACTGCTAGAGATGGCTCCCAGGAATCACCGGAGGTAGAGCTGGGTCACCTCTGGGCCAGGAACTGGGTTGGCTGGGACTTTGGGTGTGTGAGGGGCTGGGAAGAGATGGAGGGGCACCTCACCAGGCCACAGAAGAGTGTCATCCCCCAGCCCGAGCACGGTGTCCAGTGAGCTCAGCATGGTTTCTGCAGTACCCTCAAAGGTCCGTCCTGGTAGGGTCAGTGGGTATGTGTGAGGAACAAGGACCACACAGCATTGTGAGGTCCATGGAGAGGAGTGGGGACCCCCCATATAGCTGGGGCTGGCCACCAGCCCTCACCCATGCCCCTGCCATGCCCACTCACCTGGCAATGACTCCCTCCCTCCCCCTGGGAGCTGGACCCAAACATTCAGCCCTAGCTGGGCCCGGCTGAGAGCACAGACTGACACATGGTGGGAGAGGGGTGTGGAAACCCCCAGGCTGAGTTCTGTGGCCCCAGGCCCACTCCAGGCAGAGTTGCGCTTTTCCACACAGCACCTCATTCTTTGCCTGCGCTGCCTCTGGGACTCCATGCAGCCTGGGACCAGTGATCCCCCACCCACAGGATCACCCTGTCACTCAGGGGTTCTCAGGTTTTTGTAACTGGTCTTATCAGTCACTGTATCAGAGAACCCGGCTCCACCCAATGGAAACAAACGCTCTTTGAGGTCTGTGCTCAGTTATAGGCTTCACCTCATTCTGTCCATCCCCTTTGGGACGTCGTGAGGATATGAAAGAAAAATCGAGGTAACAAAGGTGGCAGCAACTGCTGAGGCAACGTGTGTGCTGAAACCAACATTTCCGTGCATTGTGTAGGGCTGCGGCTGTCCTCGGGCCCCAGCCCTAGCCTCTCTCCCTGCCTCTCATCCCTGCTCCCCGCTCTTCCCTTTTGGGGGACTCACCACAGCCAGAGAGGAAGAGCAGATCCCCTGAGAAGAGGCAGGAGGGACCCTCATAGGGCTCCCCATCCAGCAGGTAGACCAGATGGCCTTGTGTGTGGCCCGGGGTGGCCAGAGCCCGGATCTGAAGCCGTCCCACGCTAACCACATCTTGATGACATAGGGGACTGAGGAGGGAGGCAACAGTGGAGAGAAGGCACTAGAGCTTGGGCCACGCTCGTCCTCCCTCCCCCACCCGGCCCAGGCCCAAGGGGATGGGTGATGTGCAGGAGCGGGGCTTCCCCACCAGAGAGAGACGGGCCCCCTCAGTGCCCAGGGCTTCAGATTCAAGCTCTCCTGCTTCCTCTTTGGGGGAGTATGGCTGGGTCAGTTGGTGGGTGGGCAGTGCTAGGCTTCAGATGGGCTGTGATCTGCCCTCGAAGGGCCAGGAAGGGCATCAGCAAAGATCCAACTGCTGATAGCCCTGAAACACGTAACTGAAGGATGAGGGTGAAGGGCAGGGCCATCCCCCCCAGGTCACGGACTTACTGGGTGAGGTAGGGAATGCTGTCCTGAGGGCTCCCGTACACCCGACAGTCCTGGTGCCGCCGACTGAGGTCGCGGTTCCCTCCACTGTGGTCCCTGCGGGATGGCACAGACAGGCAGGGCTTTAAGGGGCAGCTGTACTGGGCCTCCCTGCCTCCTTCTTCCCCAAGCATCCCCAGGGCTTTGAGCTCTGGGACTCCTGGCTTCTGGACTGAATCAAGCCATCCGCTCTGCTTCAGACCTTTGTTCAAGCTGTCGCCCTGCCCTCTAACTCCCCCACGTGGATCTGATCATACCCACTCGGTGCCCCTGCCCCCCAAACCCTATGCTGGCTGCCACAGTTGTTATTCTTTGTACACTTTCACACAGGGCTGTCTCCCCATGGGACTATAACCTCCCTGGATGAAAGAGATCACAAGGTTTGCCCATGCCCAGCAGACATGCCCATGGAACGAAAGATAAATGCCTGCTCTGCCCTCCTCTGGTGCTTCAGGAGCCTGGTAAGTAGAAGAGGGGGAGACCGTCCCTCCCTCTTCTCCCTCCCACCGCTGGTGCCCCGGTGACTTCATGAGGATGGTGCCCCCCTAGCCTGACCCCTGACCCGCAGCCCAGTCTGTTCTCACTGGTTCCAGTCCTGGAAAGCCCAGGGGAGCCAGGGCCGGCTAAGGGAAGATGATCTGCACTCAGACCTCCCACCTCAGCCCCTTACCAGTGTTTGTGGGTGCAGAGAATGGCAACCAAGTTAACACCTTCCTTTTCAATGGAAGCCTGGGGGAGAGAAGAGGCAGTCAGACTGGGGATCGGGATGCTGGGTGGAGATGAGAGCAGGGAGAGATGGGGGAGAGGGAGGCGATGGAGCCAGAGAATGAGAAGGGGGTGGGGAAGAGGCGGTTGGATAAAGGGGGGCACCTGAGCCCCAGCACAGGCATAGGGTGGAGGGAGACTGGCGGAGCAGATGGACACACAGGTACACGCACACAGAGACGTTAAGAAATGGAGGGAATGATGAAGAGACCTAAACACAACAGTCAGAGGCGAGAAAAGCAAGGCCCAGAGAGGGGGCCACAGAGAGGAAGAGGAAAAGGAAGCCGGCTAGACCCACAGCCCCGGGCGAGCACCGCTTTCCCTCCAGCTCCGATTCTCCCACTGCTGTCCCCCTCTCCTCCCCCGGCAACACCCGGGACACTGGCCCGTCCCCAGTGGGTCACGTGTGTTTGCAGCGGTCAGGGTGCGCTGTGTGAGTACGCATGGAGGGGGCCCATCCCACTGGCAGAGAGCAGAGTCAGCCTCTCTCTAGCGAGGAGAAGCTGCCAGTCCCCTGGGTGAGCCCAGGTCCCCCCGCCCTCGTCTTCCCCTCACCTGTACAGCCTGAGGGTCGGAAGGGTCCACAGCCACAGCCAGCCGGGCCTGGGTGTCGATGATGAGGTAGCTGTAGTTGTCCGCGAGGACAGGGATGGGGAGCACCTTCACTCCTGGGGAACAGAGATGTGGGTTGGGGGACAGGGCAGGGAGCCCATTCACTGGGGGAAAGAGATGGGGTAGGTAGGCAGGGGTGGGGGGTGGGTGGGCATAGCCCGGGGGGGCGATTGCTGGCCTGGGGCGGCCAGAGCTCACCATTGAAGAGGCGGGGCTGGGCTCTGGAGTGGCCTTTGGGGTAGCGATTCCGAGCCCTGCGCAGCTGCTGGCGGTAGAAGAGGTACCCGAGCCAGGTGCGGGTGTACAGGCTGTACCTGCGGGGCGGGACGTCTGTGCTCAGCCCAGGCCCCACATCTCCACGCCCTCAGTCACCCCCTGCATCAATGCAACACCACCGCCGCTTGTCATGTGCCGACTGTCTGCCTTGCTCAGTACTCAGGACAAGACGCAAAATGAAACCAACACACCCCGAGCTCAAAGTTCATCAGGCAAGATGTGAACTGAGGAATTCACAGAAGAGATCTGAGGATGAGGGCTTTATTCAGTGAAGGCAGTACAGGAGTTAGGAAGCCGGAAGGAGGAGGGAACCCTATTTCAGGCAGGGCAGTGGTGCATCGCAGTCATGCGTGGGACCTACTGAAGGCCAGAATCCTCAGCCCCATCCCAGTGTTTTAAATCTCAGCCAGTTTGAGTGGGCCCCAGGAATCTGCATTTCTAACAGGCTCCAGGTGATGTTGATGCTATTGGCCCAGGGACCACACGGCTGAGAACCACTAGGGTAGAGGAAACAAAAGGCCCAGGCCCAGAGGCAGCAGACAGCAGGGTTCACTTAGGGAAACTGTAGAAAGCTCTGCTTGGCTCTTTGGTGGAGGAAGCCGGCAGAAGTGAGGCTGCATGGTTTGACCACACTCCCTCCCTCCACCAGACACATTCCAGGCTACACAGTGAAGAGGGGGCACATGGAACAGAGGGGACTCGTGAGTGACAGAGTCCCCCAACACAGGATGCTAGCACACAGGGCGGCTTCACAGATGTGCAACCCGGCAGTCACATAGGGCCCCACACTTGGCATGACGCTCTGCTGTCACCATCCTGAAATCCTTAGTGATTTTCTCTTTGAACTTGTGTCTTGTAAGTGAAGTCTGATGGGACAACGGAACACGCACGTGAGCAGAGGTGATGCACATATCATCACGTCACATCACATGTGTCTGCTCTGTCCCTGCTGCCCTGACCCTGCTACACACACCGTGTTCACCATGGCCATGAGCATAGAATTCTGGTGGACCCTCTATGTGTGGGAATTCAAGACCCAAGGAGAAGACAGGTGAGCGTACCTCTATGAGTAAAGGGCTGGAGGGCACTAGCTGACCTGGGAGCCACACTTTGGGTTCAAACTAGAATTTGCTTGTGGGATGTCCCTGGTGGTCCAGTGGTTAAGATTTTGCTTTCTTTTTTTTTTTTTAAGATTTTGCTTTCTAATGCAGGGGGTGTGAATTCGATTCCTGGTTGGGAAGCAAAGATCCCATGCACCTCATGGCCAAAATATCAAATCACAAAATAGAAGCAATATTGTAACAAACTCAATAAAGACTTTTAAAATGATCCACATTAAAAAAAAATCTTATAAAAAAAAAGAATTTGCTTAAAATGCATCAAGAGGCAATGGTGTTCTAAGAGACACAAGGAACCCTACCACATCCTTTCTTATGTATAATCCCACCATTAATGCTGCAAATGATGCTGTTACAGAAAGGAAGGGAAAGAGGCGATGGATCTGTCCTTTTCCTTCCAGCTTTTCCTCATTCATCAGAAAGCTGAAGGCAGAGAGAGCTAGTAGAATGTGCTATGTATCAAGAAATGAAACAAAAACAGCTGAGTTAGGTCTGTTGCGACACTTCCACTGTTCTCGTAAGAACATAACACGTATCTGTGTACAAGCTAAAAAATGTGAGTTATGTAGTTTCAGTGATCCCACGTATAAGTTAAATGTTCTTATTGTTGTTGGTGTTGTTTAGTCGCTAAGCCATGTCCAACTCTTTTGCGATCCCGTGGACTGTAGCCCGCCAGGTTCCTCTGTCCATGGGATTTCCCAGGCAAGAATACTGGAGTGGGTAGCCATTTCCTTCAGGGGATCTTCCTGACCCAGGGATTGAACTCTCGTCTCCTGCTTGGCAGGTGGATTCATTTACCACTGAGCCACCTGGGAAGCCCCAAGTGTTCTAATATTTGTATTTAAAATTGACATTGCATGATATATAATGAATGGCACAATTCATGCTAATAATTAACATTTTAAATATTCCCCTACTCAAAGGATATTAAGTAGCAAATTAAAAACATCACAGCAAGTCAAGAAAGAGAGATTGTAGAACAAAGGAAAGGCTTCATAATTTCGTATCAGATGTGGCACTTTCTTGCTTTTTGAGCAAGAGGCTCCAAATGCCATTTTATACTGGGCCCTGTGAAGAATGAGCCGTCTTGGGCCCTGGGCTCGCAGGAGAGTGACAGGCTGGGCTGTGGGTGGGTTTGGTCAGTGTTTAGGTTTACACAGCAAGGCAGGCAGTAATGGGGGTTGGATTCTGGCTGATCAAGCCTGAGACAG